>NW_027175821.1:20573620-20783620 GCF_023055335.1 Clinocottus analis
AAAAGTGCTTTTAACAAAGTACAATTTTGAGGTACTTGAGCTACAAACTGTATTAACAATACCATGTATATTCATTATGCAAAATGAATAAGAGTAAGTGTTTGTTACTTTTACTGATGTAGCATGTCTAAACTGTTGTACTGCTGATTTATCATAGGATGTGAATTTTATGTCACCATTGATGAGATAATTTATACACAGTGATGGAGAGAGGGAGGGTTATAGTTATTTTTGTATTTATTGTCCAGTTTAATTGAAACATGTATTAATTTTCATGGACAGGGAGCAACAGTAAAACGATTTGTAGTTCTGATCCGAACACTTGGAACCTACAACTCCATCCTGCTCGGGTCCTGGCTTCCTGTTCTGGTAGGAAACCATCCGTACCACACGGTTGTCAGTACTATCTTCATCCACTCGTTCTTCTTGTGTTGAGCAAAGGGACTACATGCATGCACATACATGTAATAGAATACCCATTCTTACTAACGGTTTCACATTATAACGCTCATATGCATATTGCAACACTAGTTAGGCTAGCAGCGGTCCCCAACCTATTTTGCGCTACGTGTGAGATAATATTTTCACCGACCACCCTTGAAGTTGTGGGGGATTAATATAATGAAATAAAATGATACGACCAGCATTAAAACAAATGGAAAGTACATAAAAAATACAACTCACCATTACGCTGAATTATTGCCAAATATTTTGCAGAGCGGGCTTAGCGCGTGAGAATCATCTGGAGCGGTAAATCTGTATTTTAAGTAGGACTCCTGATCTTGTCTTTTAAATGCAGCTTTCTTTTTCTTGGAAGTCGTAGGCTCTTCTTCGGTCTCTTTATTGGACATTTTCCCCTTTCAAAAGAAGCTCTACAAAGACATTTGTTTTTTATAGTGCTGGGCATGTTAGCGCGTTAATAACGCGTTAACTTTTCAATCGATTAACGGCATTAATTATTTGATCATGCGTTAACTGCATTTTCTCTTCTTTCTTTTTTTGTGCTTCTACTTTGAAGGCGATTTCTGTTCGTGCGCGCACGCTTCCGTAGCCTGACTTGACGAGTTGAGCCTGACGTGAAAGCACGTATTGTTACGTAGTTTCTGTTCTCAACGAGCAGCGAGTGCTGCCGCTATTTGCTCGCCACACAAAGCACTCACAGGCGGTTAGTCTACCGCCAGGCTCGCTCTTTAAACTTAGCGTCCAGATTGAACATTAATCGTGCATGCGCAAAGCTGCTGCTTATACCTGTCAGCTGTCCTTCACATCTCCACCTGATTCAACCAGACGTAAGTGCACTTGTTCAAGACAACACAGACTGGACTTTTCTCACTGAGGAAGAAAAACTGAACTGAACTGAAAAACATGAAAAGCACTCATTGCTTTTGTGTAAAGTTAATCAATTCCTGGTCTTTTACGTAAATCTTTAACGTAAGCAACAGACTGAACATGGACAAAATAAGGAGTGGCTTGTCCCTAACCTTACCGGTTCTGGAAAAAAAAAAAAAAAAAAAAGAAATTGATAAACTATGTATGTAAACTTGCTGTTGCTCCAGAGTGCTGTTATATTGTTCTGATAACATTACTTTAAAATAAAAGCGTGCAATACACTAGTTTTTACTTCATTATTTAATTTGCAATTAACAATGTGATTAATTGCAGAAAAATCATGCGATTAATCAGTTAATTTTTTTTGCCCAGCTCTAGTTTTTTACTCATTCTTGCTAGCTTGTGGACTTAATCTTTTGGTTACCATATCACGTGACAAGACAAGTATTTTGACATGTATCAGGAGTCACAGATGCACAGGTAGATGTATTTAGTCTTTTTTATTTATTTATATTTAAATAAATAAACACCTTTCAGACCATGATAATCAATCATATACTTTTTTAATAATTCTTTCTTTGCAGTCCGGTAGCAAAGGACCCGCGGCTCGGTAGTTGGGGACCACTAGGCTAGAAGACTTTTAGCTCATAGGACGGCTGAGATTTAAATGTGTCTATCCACTATCGAGGTGTGCACAAAAATCTCTGCCCCCAGTAAACACAGAAGAAGAAAGTAGACAAACTAGCATCACATTACATTTAGCTGATGCTTTTATCCAAAGTGACTTACATTTTTGCTCTATACACCGTAGACACATCAACAGGGAACAATTCAAGATAAAGTGTCTTGCTCAAAGACACAACGACAAGATAGGAAGTAGCTCAAACCACCGATCCGCTGATTGAAAGACGGGCATGCTAACCACTGAGCCACAGTCAGTAAACACTCCTCACAAGTGCAGCTCAATTAGGAAAATATATTCTTTCTTTTTTTCACGGTATAGGTGGGCAGTAAGTTAATTTGTCAACTGTAAAATGTTTATACTGTTTATAGCCATATACCTACCTTACTAACTCATTACTAATCCCTGATTGATCACTTCTCTAGGCTCTCCTCCAGCTGCCCTCTCTGGAAACTCTGTATGGTTATAGTCTGAAGCTGCTTCGCTATGCTGACACCACCACATTGGCCAGCCTGGTGAGAGCTGACTGGACCTTCTACTCATCCCACCCAGCTCTCTTCCTGTCAACCTACCTGGCCCACGGCCTGCTTGTCGACTACTTTGAGAAGAAACGCCGCTGTGGCATCAGAAGCCAGGAGGACAGCACCACTAACCTTGAGTGGCTGGCCAGTCTGTGGGACTGGTACACTTCCTATCTGCTCCACCCAATTGCGTCTGATCACTCTGACTGGGAAGATGACCAGAACTTCTTATTAGAGCGTTTGGCTTTCCCCGACCTCTGGCTTCACCCATTAGTAAACATGGACTATATCAAAGCCCTGCCAACCTGGAGGTTCAGAGCTGTTGGTGACAACACAGGTGAGGGGGAGAGTTGTGGTGGGAAGCTTGATGAAGAGACAGATGGTTTACGTTCAGACACAGAGAACAGGGAGCAGATGGATTCCCCTCCACACAGCAGCAGTAGACACGAGAGGTTTTTGTGCAGTCAGGACAGAAACACACAGCTGTCTGTGTGCAACAACATGGACGCCAGCAGTAGCTGTCAGTCCTTCTGCTGTTGCCATGGGAACGGAGGCTCAAAATCTGCCAACGAGGCACTAAAGGACGGCTGCCTCTGTGATCGGTCGATGTGGCCCTGTGGTATGCTACACTGCTCCGAGTGTGTGGTATGTCTGGAAAATTTTGTTGGGAAGGAGCTGCTGATGGGTCTGCCCTGTGGCCACGCCTTCCACCAGCACTGCATTGTGGTGTGGCTGGCAGCAGGCAGACACTGCTGCCCGGTGTGTCGCTGGCCCAGCTATAAGAAGAAACAACAGAGAGCTGCACAAACCTATACTGAAAACGCACTGCAGGACTGAAAGAAAACGCATGGAGTTTGATATCATCACATTTGATTGGGCTTAAGCTGGGACCAGGGACGAGCTTAGGAAGAATATAACCCGTAGGTGTGATCGGGACTGTGTTTGTCCTCAATCCGCTTGCTTCCATTACCGTTGAAGGTAATATGCTGGCTATTATTTGGGATGGAAGAAACTATGGTTTCTGCAATAAAAGTATCTTTCTGGTTTTGCCTTCTTTCACCCAGAAAACATCAGTAAGTTTTCTTCCACATGGTGTTGTGATTTCAGGCTGGACAAGAAGTGTATTTTATCTAATGCTTATCAACTGCATCCAAACACAAGTGTATACACATGTCCACTAACTGCTCCATCCTGTATGATGACTGACTGCAAAGGCAAACACCTCAATGCTGTGTGTGTTGTGTATATAGAACTGTGTCAGAAATAAGAGGGAACTGGACTCTCTATCAAATATTGACATTGGTCAAGACAAGAAAGAAGTACAACAATCATCAGTCAGCACAACGGTACAATGAATGTCGAATGTGTGTAATATCACACTCAAGTCCTTCTCACTTCTGAAGGTGTTGACATGGCCCCACCATCAACTCCTCAGAATCTTAATTTTTACATGGTTCAAGTATTTATTCTGGTGATCCACAGAGAATGTGCTTAAAACGAGTTTCCTTCGGCGCTCTTATCAATCGTTTCTACCTGTAATCTCATAGTTTGTGCCTCTAGTGTGGAAATTTAGTGTGGAAGCTGTGATCTGTCATTCAGAACCCAAATGCATCCAGTTGTTTTCAGGTGAGCATACAAAGTACAGCTTGAAAGGATGGAAGTATTCAGCAACAGGTCTGGATCATAGCACTAATGACTTGCAGAACTTTGGCATAATATAATGTCCAGTGTGAAACCCAGAAACCCCCTGACTTGATTTGCACTAAACCGCAGGTGTGTGTGAGTGTACAATGGTACAGCATTGTGAAAACATGTTATGCTGCTCACTTGCACACTTACCTGCTGGCATTACTACATTATCATGACGTGTCTTTGGTTGAAGATGTTCTATCAAAGATCAACAGCAAAGTTTCACATATATGAAGGAATTTTAAAGGTTTAAGATGTGGCGGACCCTCTACCAACTCGAGCAACAGTCTGCATGGACTCACCAGAATACTAAACCTAGTATTTAAGGATCGAAAGAAATGTCATGAAGTCTTCAGGCACACTGAAAGGATTTTTTCACTACTATATTTTAAAGGTTACTCTATATTATAATGTTATAACATCAGAAATATCTGACCTCTACAAACAGCCTCTCGATGTTACTGTTGATCATGGCCACAAGCCATGTACATCACTTAACTAGCCCAGTTAAAACTGCACTAATCAATACTTTATATTTTCAGTGGACTGTGTAATTAAAAGGCGTCACGAGTTGTGACAAACAGAGCATTATAACTGTTCCCCTTCAGTCTCCGTTAACTTGATCTTCAAACTTAAATTCTCTTCGTCAATGTAATTTCCAGTAGCAGCAGTTTGTAAACAACCTCCTCATCAGCACACAGCAGTCAGACAGAGACGAGCTGGTGAGCACAGTGGAGCATTGAGCAGCTAAAGAGACAGATATTCCCCTGCGGAGCTAGTGGCGAACACACAAGAGCTAATAAAAACTGAATATTTGATCCAAACCACTCCACAGGGATGATTCTATTGTCCGTTGCGTGTGGATTCGCCGTAAACAACTTTTTAGGATGATATGTCAGATGTGTTGAGTTTGCCCGATAAATAAATTAATGCGCAGTAGTATTATTTAATCATTATGTAGGACGGTCCTTAAACAATGCATGTTTTTTTCATTGAATTTAAAATAACTTAATTGGCGAAATAATTTTACAGGTTTCAACACAAGCTAGTACAGTCAGTTTTATTATCTTTAATCAGGACTTGATTGATATATCAGGGCAAGGATTGATATATTTCTGTTTTCTATGACACTGGACACTGCAAGTCATTTCGTTAGACTTCTCAAAATCTAACATGTTGCGTATCATATGAAGGTGTAATTACCCAGCAAGATTTTCATGGCAACTGGCAGAAAGGGACTCTGCTCAGTGTGCATTGTTGGATTTTGCAGAATTGTAATAGTCTGGGGTGTGAACATTGGACTTACACATGTATAATAAAGAATTGTTTAATGTGCATATTAAAATACAAGAGAGGGGATACGATAAGGGATATTATTATGAAGGACATGTAATTGTATGCTTAAGAAGGTCACTGTATGTTTTTCATTGCTTTGTAATGATTCATGGAATGTATTGAAGCAAAAATATATATTTAGTGTTGATCAGGTCACATGGAGTCTGTACTGAAGTCATGAAGAGGTCATTTACACACAGATAGGGGGTTGAGTGTCTACAGGAGAGCATTTGGTTTTAGGAACAAAGGGGATGACGACTGGGGAACTTCCTCCTGTTCTTATCAGGACAGGAGGGGGATTTGATTTGCATTTGAACTGCTGCACAAGTGGGGAGACTTAAAATGCATGGGGTTTTTGAAGGATGACTGTAGCTCAGAATAGAGAATTCCTTACACTGCAACCTGTAGAACTGAATAATAAATTCCTTTTAGTTCAAATATGTTGTTAGCAAACACAGGAGGGCGGAGTAAGGACTTTGGGTATCCATCGAATTTCATCATCTCTTTTTATTAAATGTTTTTATTATAACTTATTGATTCTGGTACTTCTTTCCTCACAACCACCTGGGATGTTTGGACACATTCTTTAATTAGAGACCTGTCGACGTGATCCTGGTGGTTTGTGGGGGGGAATAGAGATTTTGGGAAACAAACCAGATTTTTTGGGGGGGAGACCACAGTGGATTTGCTCCTTCTCGGCCAACTCTGACTTCTAATTAGGTTCCCCCCGAGCTAAACTGCATCTTCAATTACGTTGACTAAAAACATATTTTTACCCTTATTACGTTGGTGTTTACAAATGCGTCTGTGATCAACATATTACAAATACGTTGATTATATGCATATATGTTGCTTCTACACATATTTTAGTTTTATTGTTTATTACAAATACGTTTATAATTGTGTGCTTGTGTTATTGTTTTCTTGCTTTCCCGCTGGATTTAAGCATATATATTTTCAACTCTGTTCAGCCTGAAACTTCGTTTAAGAGTATAAACATGAGGAAATGCAGCTTTCAGTGATGAAATGATCAGATATTCATTAATATATCATCGAAATTGTAAGTCCAGTATACTAACATACTTTCTTGATGGAAAATTAAAAAAGAAAAATAATTCTTTAAGAAAATATAGTTTTCAACTCTGTTCAGCCTTAAACGTCGTTAAAGAGCATACTAATGAGGAAATGCAGCTTTCAGACAGTACAGTGATGAAATTATCAGGTATTCATTGAATTATCATAAAACTTGTAGGTCCGGTGGTCTGAGAAACTTTCTCGATGGAAAATTAAAAATAAAAAAAAAAAAGAATTCTTTAACAAAATCCGGTTTTCAACTCCGTTCAACCTTAAACGTCGTTAAAAAGAATAAAAATGAGGAAATGCAGCTTTCGGGCAGTGTTGTCATGAAAGCATCAGGTATTCATTAAATCATCATAAAACTTGGAGGTCCGGTGGGCTGAGACACTTTCTTGATGGAAAATTTAAAAAAAAAAAGAATTCTTTAACAAAATCCGGTTTTCAACTCCGTTCAACCTTAAACGTCGTTAAAAAGCATAAAAATGAGAAAATGTAGCTTTCGGGCAGTATAGTGATGAAATTATCAGGTATTCATTAAATCATCATAAAACTTGGAGGTCCGGTCTGAGAAACTTTCTTGATGGAAAATTTAAAAAAAAAAAAGAATTCTTTAATAAAATCTAGTTTTCAACTCTGTTCAGCCATAGACGGTATTCATTGAATTATCATGAAATGTGTAGGTCCGGTGGGCTGAGACACTTTCTTGATGGAAAATTTAAAAAAAAAAAAAGAATTCATTTAGAAAATCTAGTTTTCAACTAAAACGTCGTTTAAGAGCATAACAATGAGGAAATGCAGCTTTCGGGCAGTATAGTTATGACTGCATCAGGTATTCATCATAAAACTTCGAGGTCCAGCGATCTGACACACTTTCTTTATGGAAAATTTAAAAAAGAATTCTTTAAAACAATCTAGTTTTCAACTCTGTAGCCTAAAACGTAATTTAAGAGCATAAAAATGAGGAAATGCAGCTTTCGGGCAGTATAGCAATGAAATTATTAGGTATTCATTGAATCATCATAAAACTTTGAGGTCCGGTGGTCTGAGACACTTTGTTGATGTAAAATTTAAAAAAAAAAAAAATCTTTAAAATTTCTTTAAAAAAATCTAGTTTTCAACTCTGTTCAACCTTAAACGTAATTTAAGAGCATAAAAATGAGGAAATGCAGCTTTCGGGCAATATAGCGATGAAATTATCAGGTATTCATGGAATCATCATAAAACTATGAGGTCCGGTGGTCTGAGACACTTTGTTTATGGAAAATTTAAAAAAAAAAGGATTTTTAAAAAAAAATCTAGTTTTCAACTCTTTTTAGCCTGAAACGTAATTTAAGAGCATAAAAATGAGGAAATGCAGCTTTCAGACAGTATAGTGATGAAATTATCAGGTTTTCATTAATATATCATCCAATTTGTAGGTACGGTGTACTGAGAAACTTTCTTGATGGAAAATGTAACAACAATGAATTCTTTAACAAAATCTAGTTTTCAACTGCGTTCAGCCTTAACTCTCGTGTGGCCTCACCGATCCGTATACACCCCGTGTCCTGCGGATCAAACTGTCCAATGTCCTTTCATCTGGAGCCTTCGATGAGTGGGCGCTCACACCACTTGCATACAGCAGAGTGTTGATGATACACTCGGGTCATTTTGACCCAAGGACAACAGCAGGGGCTCAGTGACACTCAAGGGTCATTTAGACCCAAGGACAACAGCAGAGTGTTGATGATACACAAGGGTCATTTCGACCCGAGGACAACGGCAGAGGCATGGTGATACTCAACGGTCATTTTGACCCAAGGACAACGGCAGGGTTTGGTGATAATCAAGGGTCATTTTGACCCAAGGACAAGGGCAAGGGCTTGGTGATAATCAAGGGTCATTTTGACCCAAGGACAAGGGCAAGGGCTTGGTGATAATCAAGGGTCATTTTCGCGGGACCTCGGAAAGTCACTTTTCTAAATCGGCCATTTTGTTTTTGCTACTTCAGCTCGTGCAGCTTTTACCCAAAGTCGGAATGACACGAGTTGGCTGGGCTCCCACTAATACGGCCGTTGCGGTTCCAACGATCCCGTCGCCGAGCTTGCGGGACCTTGGGAAGGCAGTTTTTTCAAATCGGCCATTTGAAAAACCTGGATTCAGTGGCTGTGCCACCATTGCCATGACATTTTGTAACCTTTGTACAATAAATTACCTGACTCCAGCCTGAGACTTTGTTTTTACTTTTCGCTCAATGACGTTTGAGACATATTATTTTACGTTACAAACTTTCAGATAACTCTGCTCGGTTCATCTCTCAAGAAATTGCTGCCTTTGTAGAGAGTGTGTGTGTCCGAGAGAGGAAAGGCCCCAGGTGTTTGTCTGGGGGTTAGATGTTTGCCTCTGAGTTTTTCATATGCGAGTCTTGTGTCAGCATGAAACAAACCACAAGTCTAGAGTAAGATAGTTGCACAAACTTGACAGTTACAGAAAAAGCAACAATAGTACAGGCACACAACCCGTTCAAGGTTCAAGTCGCGGTGTCTGGTACTGGGTCCAGCTCACATTGACTCGGTTGGTTTGAAAGAGCCTGTGTGGGAGCGGTGTTTGTACGGGGGTTGGATGTTTACCTCGTTGTTTTTCATGTGCGAGTCTTGTGTCAGCGTGAAACAAAACCACGAGTCAAGAGTAAGATAGTTGCACAAACTTGACAGTTACAGAAAAAGTAACAACAGTACACACACAACCCGTTCAAGGTTCAAGTCACCTGGTGTCATGTCCTGCTCCACAAACTATAAAGAGAGAGAGAGAGAGAGAGAGAGAGAGAGAGAGAGAGAGAGAGAGAGAGAGAGCAGAGGAGGAGGACAGTGAGAGCGATTGAGCTCGGACAGAGCTCAATCGATAAACCCCCCTTTCCTGTTTGAACCTTGGTGTGTGTGCGTGTGTGTGCGTGTGTGTGCGTGCAGGGGCTCCGTGGTTGTCACCTCCTGGTCCTCAAACTTTAACTAAACACCGAGAACTTTTATCAGGCAGTCGTGAGCCACCGTGGGCTCCACCGTGTTTGTTTTTCACTTTTCAGTCTGTTTTTTTTTCCAAGTTTATTTATTTATGTTTCTTTTTCCAATGCTTAGGCTCAGTGCCCAAGCACAGGCTCGGCGAACAGGCAGAGAGGAGGACACGGCTGCTAGACAGAGGACACACTCGAGAACTTTAATCGGGAGATGCCCAGCGGCATCCTTCCGTCAGCATCGCGTCTCCTCCGTCTCACAAACGCCCCCACGACCGAAGGATGCTTGCTGCGAGACATCTCCTCAGACGCGCCGCCGACAGAGGGGACGCCGCCGTGCGAACGGGCGCCAGGCCGAGCCCCGGTGCCATCGCGCGCTCGACAACTTTCGTCAGGGGAGTCGAGAGCCACCGTGGACTCGACAACTTTCGTCAGGGGAGCGTGAGCCACCGTGGGCTCGAGAAGCCTCATTGAGTTTGAGGACCTAACTCTAACTGTCTGTTTTCAACTTTTTTTTTTCTTCTTTTTTTTGTCTCAGAAAAGGTTTCATCTCCCGGTTCGAACGTTGCAATCCCCCAGTACGGGAGCTCAAGAAGGAGAATCTTCCCTCGATGGTTTCTCTGTGGTGACTCCATCAACGATGGGACTTTACGGACGGTTAATTAATCCGGGTAAATCTCAATGTGTCGTTCCTAAGCCGATGTTTACGTATCGCTGTGTGTACTTCACATCAATAATAAAATTTTAAAAAACAGCGAACAAGCATTACTTTCGTATGTCTTTATTTGTCACTCTCACAAATTTAGCCTAACTTGCAGGGAAGGGAGAATCTGTGGCCGGCAGCATCGAGACACGTCTCGATTAGAATAGACGTTCCCCAAAGGCCGGTTTATTTAGCACACGTCCGGCAGTACGCCAGCGAGCAGCCCTTGCAGATGTACTTGTTGCACCCGTTGCACACGGTGTCGGTTTTGCAGTCTTTTAGGGCGGGCAGATCTGACACCTCTTCCGCTTACTCGCAGCACCGCCCGGCGCGGCGGCGAGCGCCGCGTCTTCGGGCCCGTCGCTCGCCGCCCCAGCCACCCCACCGCCCCGCATGGCTTTCAAGACGGCGGCGGACGCCTCCGTGCGGGGCGGATGCTCCCGTCTCTCCATGAACGGAGCCACGAGGGCCCTTCGCAGCCGCTCGAGAAACACCCTCCTCTTGTTCCGCTTGCTGGGCAGCCAGCCGGGGTTCAGCTCTCGCCACACGACGAAGGCGTTGTAGGCGGACACGTCGAGGACGTTGTGGAAGACGACCAGGGGCCAGCGTGCGGTCATCCTCCGGCAGCTGTACGTCCCGGTGACCTTGTCGAGGTTGTCCACACCGCCCTTGTTGCGGTTGTAGTCGAGGACGACAACGGGCTTGGGGTCCGGGCGGTCGCTGACGTTGCCCCGCGCGTGCCGCGTGCTCAGGAGCAGCACGTCCCTGCCCTTCTTCGGCAGGTAGGAGACGAGCGTAGCGGAGGGTGCGAAGGCGAACCTCGACTACGGCATGGCTCTCCGCCGGGTCGCGAGCAGCTCGGCCGGGATCTCCCGCCTGTTTTTTTGAACCGTGCCCACCACGGTGTTGCCCCGGAGCAGGAGCTGCCGTCCGAGTTCGTAGGAGGTGAAGAAATTGTCTCGCGTGACGTTGCGCCCCGTCAGTCCCTCGGTCACGTCGAGTGCGACCTGCAGCCCCAGGTCCTTCTCGGGGCGTCCGCTGCCGCCGCTCGGCTTGACCGTGTAGACTTGCAGCTTCCAGACGTAGCTGGATTTGGCATCGCAGGCGACCCAGGATTTGATCCCGTACTTGGCGGGCTTGCTGGGCATGTACTGGCGGAAAGGACAGCGCAGAGGAGAGCGGCGGCGACGAGAGGAGACGAGAGGCAACGAGAGGAGAGGATAGCGCGGAGGAGAGCAGCGGCAGCGAGAGGAGACGCGAGGAGAGCGCAGAGGAGAGGATAAGGCAGAGGAGAGTGGCGGTGATGACTAGGGGAGACGAGAGGAGAGGAGAGCGCAGAGGTGACGAGAGGAGACCAGCGCAGCGGAGAGCGGCGGCGACCAGAGGAGACGAGAGGCAACGAGAGGAGAGGATAGCGCGGAGGAGAGCGGTGGCGGCGAGAGGAGACGCGAGGGGACGCGAGGAGAGGATAGCGCGGAGGAGAGCGTCTTCTTCTTCTTCTTTGTCCTATTCCTCGTGTTCTCGTTCTTCTCCCCCTCCTCCTCCTCCTCCCGACGGCGGCGACTGCGGCGGCGGCGGCGACTGCGGCGGCGGCGGCGGCTGCGGCTGCGATACATCGGGAGCCAGGTCGACGAGCATTCTGACACACGTTGCCCTGATGGAAACTTTGGCAAAGCGGCGGACGGTATCGCTGCGACCTCGTTCTTTTTCTCCTTCTCCTTCTTCTTCTCCTCCTCTTCCTTCTTGTCCTCCTCCTCCTCTTCTTCCTCTTCCCCCTGCTCGTCCTCCTCCTCCTCCTCCTCCTCCTCCTTCTCTTTCTTCTCCCGGAGGCAAAGCTTCCCACACCGGGTTGACTTTGGCAGTGTTTTGGAGGACCTTGATCTCTGCCTCGGCCTCGACCACGGCCTCAACCGCGTTCTTCTTCTCCTTCCACTTCTTCTCCTTCCTCTGACGACGGTGACGCCTAGCTGGCCAGCTCGACCAACATTTTGACTAGCTGACTTGTGTTGAATCGAGGCGCCGTCATGTTGACTTTGGCAGAAAATAAATAAATAAATGTAAACACTGGGCACCGGAGACAGTTTTTAGTTTAGTATGTTTCTTTTTCTTCTTTTCTTTTTTTTTTCTTTTTTCCGTCGACTCGTACGCGAGGTAACGTCGAAGCCGAGGGCGACCGAACGGTCGGTGAGATACAGACGGGCGGGGTGAGGCGAGACGAGGTGCAGGCCCGTGGGCGGAGGCAATATCGTTTGGACAAATAAAAGACGAGTGACCCTCGATCGCGGATGGAACGCGTCGAACATGTCTTCCGCGAACGGAGGCGAGAACGCGACGGCCCGCGACGATTCGCCGACCGCCCGACGGCGGCCTTGGGAGGCAGACGACAAAGTCGCGCCCTGCGCCGACGTCGGCCGTAGGAACGAAAGACGCGAGCCGTCCGGGCCCGATCCGTACTTTGACCGGGACGCGGCGGGGCTCGCCGCGGACGACGACGGCGAGACCGTACCGGCCGGAGGCGATTCCCCGACGGCCCGCCGAGTCTGACCGTGGGAGCCTTGCCCCCACCCCCTCTCCCTCGGCGACACGTTTCTGGATCGGCACGCGCCCGGGAAGGGTGCGCCTATAAAGCGACGTACACCGCGGAACGTCTGAAGATCGAGACCGGACGAGAGAGGTTCCGCGGAGGTTCCGCGGAATCTCGGTACGCCAACGCCGACGGACAGGATGTACGTGACGCTGGACGCGCGTCCGTGGTGTTACGTGTACGGGCGCGCGCCCCAGAACCACAGCTTGCAGTGCTACCAGAGAATGACAGAGCTCGCGGGGGAGCTCGCGGGGGAGCTCGAACGCTACGTCGGTCGTCTGCGTTTCGGACCGTGATCCTGTGGGAAACACATTTGTGCTCGCGCGTGTGTGTGTGTGTGTGTGTGTGTGTGTGTGTGTGTTCTGTGTCTGCTTGTAACACTGGTGATGACTAAATAAATTAAAAAACAAAACAATGCAATGCAACTGTCTTGTCATGTCTTTATTTGTATCATTTATTTCTTTTCTTTTTTTTTTACATTTAGCATACGGGATGACTTGTAATACAACGTAAAACTCGGGTCATTCAGACCCCGGGACGGGGGCCGGGAGGTCGGCGATAAACGCGGGTCATTAAGACCCCGGGGATGTGGGCCGGGAGCTCGGCGATAAAAGCGGGTCATTCTGACCCCAGGGACGACGGCGAGGGGGAGGGCTCGACAATAAACGCGGGTCATTCAGACCCCGGGGACGGGGGCCGGAAGCTCGGCGATAAACGCGGGTCATTCAGACCCCAGGGACGACGGCGAGGGGAAGGCTCGGCGATAAACGCGGGTCAATTTGACCTAAGGGGACAACGGCGAGGGGAGGGCTCTGCGATAAACGCGGGTCAGTATGACCCCGGGGACGACTTCGACCCGAGGACTACGGGCTTTATAAATACATACGTACACACTGGCAGTAGGTCAATAGTGACCCTAAGACCGCGGGAGGATGCCCACAAATACATAAACCAGTGATTCCCAAAGTGTGGGCCGCGGCCCACTGGTGGGCCGCGAAGGTACTGCAGGTGGGCCGCGAGAGGTCTTTTACAATGAATAAATAAAACGTTTTTTATTTTTTTTAATTTAAAAAAAATAATTGGGGGGGGGGCTTTTACTTTGAAGGCGATGTATTAAGGTTCTCGCGTGTACTTCCGCAGCCTCACTGGACGATTTGCTGACGTGAAAGCACGTATTGTCATGTAGTTTCTGTTCTCAGCTGCCGCGGGTCGCAGAGTCGCTCCCCTCACAAAGCTTCACAGGCGCTCAGTCTACCTTCCCGGCAGGCTCGCGCGGCAAGCTCATCGTTGGATTTAACATGAATCGCGCATGCGCAAATCCGCCGCTGATGCCTGTCAGCAGAAAAGCAGTGGTTTGTCCCTAACAGGGACCCTTACTGAACAGTACCAGTAAAAGAAAAAAGAAAACTGATTTATAAACTATGTATGCAGGGCTCTCAAGTGTCACTCATTGAGCGTGACAGTCACTCATTTCAGTCTTAAATCACGCCCTCCCGCCATATATCGTATTTCTTACGCTGAAAAAAAAAACTCCAAGCTATTTAATGTGCCGCAGCGCTCAAACATGACCTGGTCGCGCGCTGCCCTCACCACGGAGGAATGCTCTCAAACGACGTTTCAGACTGAACAGAGTCTAAAACTGGATTTTCTCAAAGACTTCATTTTTTAAATGTTCCATGATAAATGTGTCTCAGAACATCGGAACTACAAATTGTATGATATTTTCATGAATACCTGAAGCTTTCATCACTATACTGCCCATAAGCTGCATTTACTCATTTGTATGCTCTTAAAGACGTTTTAGACTGAACAGAGTTGAAAACTGGATTTTCTCAAAGACTTCATTCTTTTAAATGTTTCATGATGAAAGTGTCTCAGAACATCGGAACTATAATTGTATGATATTTTCATGAATACCTGAAGCTTTCATCACTATACTGCCCATAAGCTGCATTTACTCATTTTTATTCTCTGTACGACGTTTCAGACTGAAAAGAGTTGAAAACTAGATTTTCATAAGGAATTCTTTTTTTAACTTTTCCATCAAGAAAGATTCTCAGAACATCGGAACTACAAATTGTATGACGTTTTCATTAATACCTGAAGCTTTTATCACTATACTGCCCGTAAGATGCATTTACTCATTTTTATGCTCTTTACGACGTTTCAGACTGAACAGAGTTGAAAACTAGATTTTCATAATGAATTCTTTTTTTTAAACTTTTCCATCAAGAAAGTGTGTCAGAACATCGGAACTACAAATTGTATGATATTTTCATGAATACCTGAAGCTTTCATCACGATACTGCCTGTAAGCTGCATTTACTCATTTTATGGTCTTAAACGACGTTTCAGACTGAACACAGTTGAAAACTCGATTTTCTCAAAGACTTCATTTTTTTAATTCTTCCATGATAAATGTGTCTCAGAACATCGGAACTACAAATTGTATGACGTTTTCATGAATACCTGAAGCTTTCATCACTATACTGCCCATAAGCTGCATTTACTCATTTTTATTCTCTGTACGACGTTTCAGACTGAAAAGAGTTGAAAACTAGATTTTCATAAGGAATTCTTTTTTTAACTTTTCCATCAAGAAAGATTCTCAGAACATCGGAACTACAAATTGTATAACGTTTTCATTAATACCTGAAGCTTTTATCACTATACTGCCCGTAAGATGCATTTACTCATTTTTATGCTCTTTACGACGTTTCAGACTGAACAGAGTTGAAAACTAGATTTTCATAATGAATTCTTTTTTTTAAACTTTTCCATCAAGAAAGTGTCTCAGAACATCGGAACTACGATTGTATGACGTTTTCATGAATACCTGACGCTTTCATCACTATACTGCCTGAAAGCGGCATTTACTCATTTTTATGCTCTATACTGAAAAGAGTCTAAAACTGGATTTTCTCAAAGACTTCATTTTTTTTAAATGTTCCTTGATGAAAGTGTCTCAGAACATCGGAACTACAAATTGTATGATATTTTCATGAATACCCGAAGTTTTCATCACTATACTGCCCGTAAGCAGCATTTACTCATTTTTATGCTCTTAAACGACGTTTCAGAGTGAACAGAGTTGAAAACTGGATTTTCTACAAGACTTCATTTTTTTTAAAATGTTCCATGATGAAAGTGTCTCAGAACATCGGAACTACAAATTGTATGATATTTTCATGAATACCTGAAGTTTTCATCACGAAACTGCCCGTAAGCTGGATTTACTCATTTTTATGCTCTTAAACGACGTTTCAGACTGAACAGAGTCTAAAACTGGATTTTCTCAAAGATTTCATTTTTTTAAATGTTCCATGATGAAAGTGTCTCAGAACATCGGAACGAAAAAATTGTATGATATTTTTATGAATACCTGAAGTTTTCATCACGAAACTGCCCGTAAGCTGGATTTACTCAATTTATGGTCTTAAACGACGTTTCAGACTGAACAGAGTTGAAAACTGGATTTTCATAAGGAATTCTTTTTTTTTTAACTTTTCCATAAAGAAAGTGTCTTAGAACATCGGAACTACAAATTGTATGATATTTTCATGAATACCGGAAGCTTTCATCACTATACTGCCTGTAAGATGCATTTACTCATTTTTATGCTCTTAAACGACGTTTCAGACTGAACAGAGTCTAAAATTGGATTTTCTCAAAGACTTCATTTTTTTAAATGTTCCATGATGAAATTGTCTCAGAACATCGGAACTATAATTGAATGATATTTTCATGAATACCTGAAGTTTTCATCACGAAACTGCCCGTAAGCTGGATTTACTCATTTTATGCTCTTAAACGACGTTTCAGACTGAACAGAGTTGAAAACTGGATTTTCATAAGGAATTCTTTTTTTTAACTAATCCATCAAGAAAGTGTCTCAGAACATCGGAACGAAAAAATTGTATGATATTTTTATGAATACCTGAAGTTTTCATCACGAAACTGCCCGTAAGCTGGATTTACTCATTTTATGCTCTTAAACGACGTTTCAGACTGAACAGAGTTGAAAACTGGATTTTCATAAGGAATTCTTTTTTTTAACTTTTCCATCAAGAAAGTGTCTCTGAACATCGGAACTACAAATTGTATGATATTTTCATGAATACCTGAAGCTTTCATCACTATACTGCCCGAAAGCTGCATTTACTCATTTTTATGCTCTCAAACGACGTTTCAGACTGAACAGAGTCTAAAACTGGATTTTCTCAAAGATTTCATTTTTTTAAATGTTCCATGATGAAAGTGTCTCAGAACATCGGAACGAAAAAATTGTATGATATTTTTATGAATACCTGAAGTTTTCATCACGAAACTGCCCGTAAACTGGATTTACTCATTTTATGCTCTTAAAGACGTTTCAGACTGAACAGAGTCTAAAATTGGATTTTCTCAAAGACTTCATTTTTTTAAATGTTCCATGATGAAAGTGTCTCAGAACATCGGAACTATAATTGTCTGATATTTTCATGAATACCTGAAGCGTTCATCACTTTACTGCCCGTAAGCTGCATTTACTCATTTTTATGCTCTTAAACGACGTTTCAGACTGAACAGAGTTGAAAACTGGATTTTCATAAGGAATTCTTTTTTTTTAACTTTTCCATGATGAAAGTGTCTCAGAAAATCGGATCTTCAAATTTTATGACATTATCATTAATACCTGACGTTTTCATCACTATACTGCCCGTAAGCAGCATTTACTCATTTTTTATGCTATTAAACGACTTTTAAGACTGAACAGAGTTGAAAACTGGATTTTCATAAGGAATTCTTTTTTTTTTTAACTTTTCCATCAAAAAAGTGTCTCAGAACATCGGAACTACAAAAATTGTATGATATTTTCATGAATACCTCAAGTTTTCATCACGAAACTGCCCTCATAAAAATGAATAATCCAGTGGGGATTTACTCATTTTTATGCGCTTAAACGACGTTTCAGACTGAACAGAGATGAAAACTAGATTTTCATAAGGAATTCTTTTTTTTAACTTTTCCATCAAGAAAGTGTCTCAGAACATCGGATCTTCAAATTTTATGACATTATCATGAATACCTGACGTTTTCATCACTATACTGCCCGTAAGCAGCATTTACTCATTTATATGCTCTCAAACGACGTTTCAGACTGAACAGAGTCTAAAACTGGATTTTCTCAAAGACTTCATTTTTTTAAATGTTCCATGATGAAAGTGTCTCAGAACATCGGAACTACAAATTGTATGATATTTTCATGAATACCTGAAGCGTTCATCACGAAACTGCCGTAAGCTGGATTTACTCATTGTTATGCTCTCAAACGACGTTTCAGACTGAACAGAGTCTAAAACTGGATTTGCTCAAAGACTTCATTTTTTTAAATGTTCCATGATGAAAGTGTCTCAGAACATCGGAACTACAAATTGTATGACGTTTTCATGAATACCTAAAGCTTTCATCACTATACTGCCCGTAAACTGGATTTACTCATTTTTATGCTCTTAAACGACGTTTCAGACTGAACAGAGTTGAAAACTGGATTTTACTAAGGAATTCTTTTTTTTAAATGTTCCATGATGAGTGAGGACAACACGAGGGATAAACGACGTTTCAGACTGAACAGAGTTGATAACTGGATTTTCTCAAAGACTTCATTTTTTTAAATGTTGCATCAAGAAAGATTCTCAGAACAACGGAACTACAAATTGTATAACGTTTTCATGAATACCTGAAGCGTTCATCACTTTACTGCCCGTAAGCTGCATGTACTCATTTTTTATGCTCTTAAACGACGTTTGAGACTGAACAGAGTTGAAAACTAGATTTTCATAAGGAATTCTTTTTTTTTTAACTTTTCCATCAAGAAAGTGTCTCAGAACATTGGAACTACAAATTGTATGACGTTTTCATGAATACCTGAAGCTTTCATCACTATACTGCCCGTAAGCTGGATTTACTCATTTTTATGCTCTTAAACGACGTTTCAGACTGAACAGAGTTGAAAACTGGATTTTACTAAGGAATTCTTTTTTTTAACTTTTCCATCAAGAAAGTGTCTCAGAACATTGGAACTACAAATTGTATGATATTTTCATGAATACCTGAAGTTTTCATCACCATACTGCCCGAAAGCGGCAATTACTCATTTTTATGCTCTTAAACGACGTTTCAGACTGAACAGAGTTGAAAACTGGATTTTCTCAAAGACTTCATTTTTTTAAATGTTCCATCAAGAAAGTGTCTCAGAACATCGGAACGAAAAAATTGTATGATATTTTTATGAATACCTGAAGTTTTCATCACGAAACTGCCCGTAAGCTGGATTTACTCATTTTATGCTCTTAAACGACGTTTCAGACTGAACAGAGTCTAAAACTGGATTTTCATAAGGAATTCTTTTTTTTTTTAACTTTTCCATCAAGAAAGTGTCTTAGAACATCGGAACTACAAATTGTATGATATTTTCATGAATACCGGAAGCTTTCATCACTATACTGCCCGAAAGCTGCATTTACTCATTTTTATGCTCTCAAACGACGTTTTAGACTGAACAGAGTCTAAAACTGGATTTTCTCAAAGACTTCATTTTTTTAAATGTTCCATAAAGAAAGTGTCTTAGAACATCGGAACTACAAATTGTATGACGTTTTCATGAATACCTGAAGCTTTCATCACTATACTGCCCGTAAGCTGCATTTACTCATTTTTATGCTCTTAAACGACGTTTCAGACTGAACAGAGTTGAAAACTCGATTTTCATAAGGAATTATTTTTTTTTAAATGTTCCATGATGAAAGTGTCTCAGAACATCGGAACTACAAATTGTATGATATTTTCATGAATACCTGAAGTTTTCATCACGAAACTGCCCGTAAGCTGGATTTACTCATTTTTATGCTCTTAAACGACGTTTCAGACTGAACAGAGTTGAAAACTGGATTTTCATAAGGAATTCTTTTTTTTAACTTTTCCATAAAGAAAGTGTCTTAGAACATCGGAACTACAAATTGTATGATATTTTCATGAATACCGGAAGCTTTCATCACTATACTGCCTGTAAGATGCATTTACTCATTTTTATGCTCTTAAACGACGTTTCAGACTGAACAGAGTCTAAAACTGGATTTTCTCAAAGATTTCATTTTTTTAAATGTTCCATGATGAAAGTGTCTCAGAACATCGGAACGAAAAAATTGTATGATATTTTTATGAATACCTGAAGTTTTCATCACGAAACTGCCCGTAAGCTGGATTTACTCATTTTATGCTCTTAGTCGACGTTTCAGACTGAACAGAGTTGAAAACTGGATTTTCATAAGGAATTCTTTTTTTTAACTTTTCCATCAAGAAAGTGTTTCAGAACATCGGAACTACAAATTGTATGACGTTTTCATGAAGACCTTAAGCTTTCATCACTATACTGCCAGTAAGCTGCAATTATTCATTTTTATGGTCTTAAACGACGTTTCAGACTGAACAGAGTTGGAAACTGGATTTTCACAAAGACTTCATTTTTTAAATGGTCCATGATGAAAGTGTCTCAGAACATCGGAACTACAAATTGTATGATATTTTCATGAATACCAGAAGCTTTCATCACTATACTGCCCTTAAGCTGCATTTACTCATTTTTATGCTCTTAACCCTCCTTTTGCCTTCTTGGTCTAGAAGACCCACGTTCGAGTGTTTATGTATTTGTGTGTATTGCGGTTTCAGGGTCACAAAATGATCCACTACCAGTGTATACGTATGCATGCATGCATGCATGCATGCATGTAGGTATGAATCCCTAAAGCCCGTCGTCCTCGGGTCAAAACGACCGGCGTCTTTCCACCGAGCCCTCGCCGTCGCCCTGGGGTCTGTTCGACCCTCGAGTTTGAGCGAGCCCTCGGCCTCGTCCCCCGGGGTCAGAATGACCCGCGTTTATCGTCGAGCTCTCGGCCCCCGTCCTCCGGGGTCAGAATGACCCGCGTTTATCGTCGAGCTCCCGGCCCCCGTCCCCGGAGTCAGAATGACCCGCGTTTATCGTCGAGTTCACGGACCCCGTCCCCGGGGTCTGAATGACCCTCGTTTATAGCCGAGCTCCCAGCCTCGCCGTCGTCCCAGGGGTCAGAATGACCCGTGAGCCCTCGGCCTCGTCCTGGGGTCGAAACGACCCGAGTTTTACGTTGTATTACAAGTCATCCCGTATGCTAAATGTAAAAAATGAATAAATAAATGATACAAATAAAGACATGACAAGACAGTTGCATTGTATTGTTTTTTTCTTACATTTATTTAGTCATCACCAATGTTACAAGCAACGACATAGAACACACACACACACACACACACACACACACACACACACACACACACACACACACACACACACACACACACACACACACACACAAACACACACGCGCACAAATGTCTGCCACAGGATCACGGTTCGAAGCGAAGAACCCTCCGCGGAACCTCTCTCGTCCGATCTCGATCTTCAGACGCTCCGCGGTGTACGTCGCCTTCGGGTAGGTACGCCCGTAGTAAGCGTGCCGATCCAGAAACGTGTCGCCGGGAGGAGGGGTGAGAGAGAGGGGCGGGGAGGGGGGCGAACCGACGTTCGGATTCGGTCGCGGCGGCGGCGGCCCGCCCCTCGGGCAAACGCGGAATCGTCAAAGGCCCGGTCCCGGTCGCGGTCCCTCTCTCGATCGACGCTGTCGGACGCGACTCTCCACGCTCTCAGCAGCGGCGGCGGCGGCGCTTGGTCCGCCCTCTGCGGAAACATCTCCCGTCGCCCGGCTTCTCGAGCGGGAGCGAATCGTCCCAGGCCGGCACGGTCGCGGCCAGAGCCCATTCGATCGGCCTGGACGGGATCGCGTTCCAGCCGTTCGACCCGCCCCGCGCTTCTCGTTCTATGAAAGGGGTGTACTTATACGCTGTATTTATAAACAATATATTCACATCTGCGTAATCCCGCAGTCGGCTTCGTTGGTGCGCTCCTGCTGATCGAAGGCTCTTTAGCCAAGACGCGTGACGCCATTTCGTACGTGTCCAGATTGTAAAGCCCTCTGAGGCGTTTACAAAAAAAAAAGAAAATAATAATAATAATGTGTATTTGTTATTCTGAGCTATTCAAAATAAACTGAATTGATTCAAATTGAAATGACGTGTCAAAAGTTGTCATGTGCAAATAAGGACACTATGAAAGGGGTGTACTTATACGCTGTATTTATACACAATTTATTCACATCTGCGTAATCCCGCGGTCGGCCTCATTGGTGTGCTCGCGCTGATCGAAGGCTCTTTAACAAAGACAGATTGACCCCGCAGGACACAGGGTGTGCGAGGAATGAGTGAGGACAACACGAGGGATAAACGACGTTTCAGACTGAACAGAGTTGATAACTGGATTTTCTCAAAGACTTCATTTTTTTAAATGTTGCATCAAGAAAGATTCTCAGAACAACGGAACTACAAATTGTATAACGTTTTCATGAATACCTGAAGCTTTCATCACTATACTGCCCGAAAGCTGCATTTACTCATTTTTATGATCTCAAACGACGTTTTAGACTGAACGGAGTCTAAAACTGGATTTTCTCAAAGATTTCATTTTTTTAAATGTTCCATGATGAAAGTGTCTCAGAACATCGGAACTACAAATTGTATGACGTTTTCATGAATACCTGAAGTTTTCATCACTATACTGCCCGTAAGCTGCATTTACTCATTTTTATGCTCTCAAACGACGTTTCAGACTGAACAGAGTCTAAAATTGGATTTTCTCAAAGACTTCATTTTTTTAAATGTTCCATGATGAAAGTGTCTCAGAACATCGGAACTCCAAATTGTTTGAGCTTTTTATGAATACCTGAAGCTTTCATCACTATACTGCCCTTTAGCTGCATTTACTCATTTTTATGCTCTTAAGGTGATACTCAAGGGTCATTTTGACCCAAGGACAACGGCAAGGGCTTGGTGATAATCGAGAGTCATTTTGACCCAAGGACAACGGCAGAGGCTTGGTGATAATCAAGGGTCATTTTGACCCAAGGAGAACGGCGGAGTGTTGATGATACACAAGGGTCATTTCGACCCGAGGACAACGGCAGGGGCTTGATGGTAATCAAGGGTCATTTTGACCGGAGGACAACGACAGAGCGGTTCCAACTGTAGCACCCCCGAGCACGAAGGACCTTGGGAAGGCACTTCTCTGAATCAGTTCGGGGAGACTTGAAAGTTTGCTGCAACCCGACTAATACGGCCCTTTCCAACAGTTCCGATGGTCCTATCCTCGAGCCCGCAGGACCTCGGGAAGGCACTTTTTTAAATCGGCCATTTTGTTTTCGCTTCTTCGGCTCGTGCAGCTTTCGCGAAAAGTCGGAAGCACTCGAGTTTGACGCACTCCTACTAATACGGCCGTCGCGGTTCCGACGATCCCGGCGCCGAGCTCGCGGGACCTCGGGAAGGCACTTTTCTAAATCGGCCATTTTGTTTTCGCTTCTGTGGCTCCTGCAGCGTTCGCCCAAAGTCGGAAGCACTCGAGTTTGCCGCACTCCCACTAATACGGCCGCCGTGCTTCCGACGGTCCCGTCGCCGAGCTCGCGGGACCTCGGGAAGGCAGTTTTTGAAATCGGCCATTTTGTTTTTTCTTCTTCGGCTCGTGTAGCTTTCACAGAAAGTCAGAAGCACTCGAGTTTGCCGCGCTCCCACTAATCCGGCCGTCGCGGTTCTGACGATCCCGTCGCCGTGCTCGCGGGACCTCGGGAAGGCAGTTTTTGAAATCAGCCATTTTGTTTTGGCTTTTTCGGCTCGTGCAGCTTTCGCGAAAAGTCGGAAGCACTCGAGTTTGCTGCGCTCCCACTAATACGGCCGCCGCGGTTCCGACGGTCCCGTCGCCGATCTCGCGCGACCTCGGGAAGGCACTTTTCTAAATCGGCCATTTTGTTTTCGCTTCTGTGGCTCCTGCAGCGTTCGCCCAAAGTCGGAAGCACTCGAGTTTGCCGCACTCCCACTAATACGGCCGCCGTGCTTCCGACGGTCCCGTCGCCGAGCTCGCGGGACCTCGGGAAGGCAGTTTTTGAAATCGGCCATTTTGTTTTTTCTTCTTCGGCTCGTGTAGTTTTCACAGAAAGTCAGAAGCACTCGAGTTTGCCGCGCTCCCACTAATCCGGCCGTCGCGGTTCTGACGATCCCGTCGCCGTGCTCGCGGGACCTCGGGAAGGCAGTTTTTGAAATCAGCCATTTTGTTTTGGCTTTTTCGGCTCGTGCAGCTTTCGCGAAAAGTCGGAAGCACTCGAGTTTGCTGCGCTCCCACTAATACGGCCGCCGCGGTTCCGACGGTCCCGTCGCCGAGCTCGCGCGACCACGGGAAGGCACTTTTCTAAATCGGCCATTTTGTTTTCGCTTCTTCGGCTCGTGCAGCTTTCGCGAAAAGTCGGAAGCACTCGAGTTTGACGCACTCCTACTAATACGGCCGTCGCGGTTCAGACGATCCCGGCGCCGAGTTCGCGGGACCTCGGGAAGGCACTTTTCTAAATCGGCCATTTTGTTTTCGCTTCTGCGGCTCGTGCAGCGTTCGCCCAAAGTCTGAGGGACTCGAGTTTGATGCGCTCCCACTTATACGGCCGTCGCGGTTCCGACGATCCCGTCGGCGAGCTCGCGGGACCTCGGGAAGGCACTTTTCTAAATCGGCCATTTTGTTTTTGCTTCTTCGGCTCGTGCAGCTTTCGCGAAAAGTCGGAAGCACTCGAGTTTGCCGCGCTCCCACTAATCCGGCCGTCGCGGTTCTGACGATCCCGTCGCCGTGCTCGCGGGACCTCGGGAAGGCAGTTTTTGAAATCAGCCATTTTGTTTTGGCTTTTTCGGCTCGTGCAGCTTTCGCGAAAAGTCGGAAGCACTCGAGTTTGCTGCGCTCCCACTAATACGGCCGCCGCGGTTCCGACGGTCCCGTCGCCGAGCTCGCGCGACCTCGGGAAGGCACTTTTCTAAATCGGCCATTTTGTTTTCGCTTCTTCGGCTCGTGCAGCTTTCGCGAAAAGTCGGAAGCACTCGAGTTTGACGCACTCCTACTAATACGGCCGTCGCGGTTCAGACGATCCCGGCGCCGAGTTCGCGGGACCTCGGGAAGGCACTTTTCTAAATCGGCCATTTTGTTTTCGCTTCTGCGGCTCGTGCAGCGTTCGCCCAAAGTCTGAGGGACTCGAGTTTGATGCGCTCCCACTTATACGGCCGTCGCGGTTCCGACGATCCCGTCGGCGAGCTCGCGGGACCTCGGGAAGGCACTTTTCTAAATCGGCCATTTTGTTTTTGCTTCTTCGGCTCGTGCAGCTTTCGCGAAAAGTCGGAAGCACTCGAGTTTGCCGCGCTCCCACTGATACGGCCGTCGCGGTTCCGACGATCCCGGCGCCGAGCTCGCGGGACCTCGGGAAGGCACTTTTCTAAATCGGCCATTTTGTTTTCGCTTCTTCGGCTCGTGCAGCTTTCGCGAAAATTCGGAAGCACTCGAGTTTGCCGCGCTCCCACTAGTACGGCCGTCGCGGAGCTCGCGGGACCTCGGGAAGGCAGTTTTTGATATCGGCCATTTTGTTTTCGCTTCTGCGGCTCTTGCAGCGTTCGCCCAAAGTCCGAGGGACTCGAGTTTGATGCGCTCCCACTGATACGGCCGTCGCGGTTCCGACGATCCCGTCGCCGAGCTCGCGGGACCTCGGGAAGGCAGTTTTTCAAATCGGCCATTTTGTTTTTTCTTCTTCGGCTCGTGTAGCTTTCACAGAAAGTCGGAAGCACTCGAGTTTGCCGCGCTCCCACTAATACGGCCGCCGTGCTTCCGACGGTCCAGTGGCTGAGCTCGCGGCACCTCGGGAAGGCAGTTTTTCAAATCGGACATTTTGTTTTTTCTTCTTCGGCTCCTGTAGCTTTCAATGAAAGTCGGAAGTACTCGAGTTTGCCGCGCTCCCACTAATACGGCCGCTGCGGTTCCGACGGTCCCGTCGCTGAGCTCGTGGGAGCTCGGGAAGGCAGTTTTTGAAATCGGCCATTTTGTTTTCGCTTCTTCGGCTCATGCAGCTTTCGTGAAAAGTCGGAAGAACTCGAGTTTGCCGCGCTCCCAGTAATACGGCCACCGCGGTTCCAACGGTTCCCGTCGCCGAGCTCACGCGACCTCGGGAAGGCACATTTCTAAATCGGCCATTTTGTTTTCGCTTCTTCGGCTCGTGCAGCTTTGCAAAAAGTCGGGATTTTCTCAAAGACTTCATTTTTTAAAATTTTCCATCAAGAAAGATTCTCCAAACATCGGAACTACAAATTGTATGACGTTTTCATGAATACCTGAAGCTTTCATCACTATACTGCCCGTAAGCTGCATTGACTCATTTTTATGCTCTTAAACGACGTTTCAGACTGAACAGAGTCGAAAACTGGATTTTCTCAAAGACTTCATTTTTTTAAATGTTCCATGATGAATGATTCTCAGAACAACGGAACTACAAATTGTATGATATTTTCATGAATACCTGAAGCTTTCATCACCGTACTGCCCGTAAGCTGCATTTACTCATTTTTATGCTCTTAAAGACGTTTCAGACTGAACAGAGTTGAAAACTGGATTTTCTCAAAGACTTCATTTTTTTTAAACTTTTCCATCAAGAAAGATTCTCAGAACATCGGTACTACAAATTGTATGACGTTTTCATGAATACCTGAAGCTTTTATCACCATACTGCCGGTAATCTGCATTTACTCATTTTTATGCTCTGAAACGACGTTTCAGACTGAACAAAGTTGAAAACTAGATTTTCATAAGGAATTCTTTTCTTTTTTAAAAACTTTTCCATCAAGAAAGTTTCTCAGAACATCGGAACTACAAATTGTATGACGTTTTCATGAATACCTGAAGTTTTCATCACTATACTGCCCGTAAGCTGCATTTACTCATTTTTATGCTCTCAAACGACGTTTCAGACTGAACAGAGTTGAAAACTGGATTTTCATAAAGAATTCTTTTTTTTTAACCTTTCCATCAAGAAAGATTCTCAGAACATCGGAACTACAAATTGTATGACGTTTTCATGAATACCTGAAGTTTTCAACACTATACTGTCCGAATGCGGCATTTACTCATTTTTATGCTCTATACCACGTAGCAGACTGAACAGAGTTGAAAACTAGATTTTCATAAGGAATTCGTTTTTTTTTAAACTTTTCCATCAAGAAAGTGTTTCAGAACATCGGAACTACAAATTGTATGACGTTTTCATGAAGACCTTAAGCTTTCATCACTATACTGCCAGTAAGCTGCAATTATTCATTTTTATGGTCTTAAACGACGTTTCAGACTGAACAGAGTTGGAAACTGGATTTTCACAAAGACTTCATTTTTTAAATGGTCCATGATGAAAGTGTCTCAGAACATCGGAACTACAAATTGTATGATATTTTCATGAATACCAGAAGCTTTCATCACTATACTGCCCTTAAGCTGCATTTACTCATTTTTATGCTCTTAACCCTCCTGTTGCCTTCTTGGTCTAAAAGACCCACGTTCGAGTGTTTATGTATTTGTGTGTATTGCGGTCTCAGGGTCACAAAATGATCCACTACCAGTGTATACGTATGCATGCATGCATGCATGCATGCATGCATGTAGGTATGAATCCCTAAAGCCCGTCGTCCTCTGGTCAAAACGACCCGCGTCTTTCCACCGAGCCCTCGCCGTCGCCCTGGGGTCTGTTCGACCCTCGAGTTTGAGCGAGCCCTCGGCCTCGTCCCCCGGGGTCAGAAAGACCCGCGTTTATCGTCGAGCTCTCGGCCCCCGTCCTCCGGGGTCAGAATGACCCGCGTTTATCGTCGAGCTCCCGGCCCCCGTCCCCGGTGTCAGAATGACCCGCGTTTATCGTCGAGTTCACGGACCCCGTCCCCGGGGTCTGAATGACCCTCGTTTATAGCCGAGCTCCCAGCCTCGCCGTCGTCCCAGGGGTCAGAATGACCCGTGAGCCCTCGGCCTCGTCCTGGGGTCGAAACGACCCGAGTTTTACGTTGTATTACAAGTCATCCCGTATGCTAAATGTAAAAAATGAATAAATAAATGATACAAATAAAGACATGACAAGACAGTTGCATTGTATTGTTTTTTTCTTACATTTATTTAGTCATCACCAATGTTACAAGCAACGACATAGAACACACACACACACACACACACACACACACACACACACACACACACACACACACAAACACACACGCGCACACATGTGTCCGCCACAGGATCACGGTTCGAAGCGAAGAACCCTCTCTCGTCCGATCTCGATCTTCAGACGCTCCGCGGTGTACGTCGCCTTCGGGTAGGTACGCCCGTAGTAAGCGTGCCGATCCAGAAACGTGTCGCCGGGAGGAGGGGTGAGAGAGAGGGGCGGGGAGGGGGGCGAACCGACGTTCGGATTCGGTCGCGGCGGCGGCGGCCCGCCCCTCGGGCAAACGCGGAATCGTCAAAGGCCCGGTCCCGGTCCCGGTCGCGGTCCCTCTCTCGATCGACGCTGTCGGACGCGACTCTCCACGCTCTCAGCAGCGGCGGCGGCGGCGCTTGGTCCGCCCTCTGCGGAAACATCTCCCGTCGCCCGGCTTCTCGAGCGGGAGCGAATCGTCCCAGGCCGGCACGGTCGCGGCCAGAGCCCATTCGATCGGCCTGGACGGGATCGCGTTCCAGCCGTTCGACCCGCCCCGCGCTTCTCGTTCTATGAAAGGGGTGTACTTATACGCTGTATTTATAAACAATATATTCACATCTGCGTAATCCCGCAGTCGGCTTCGTTGGTGCGCTCCTGCTGATCGAAGGCTCTTTAGCCAAGACGCGTGACGCCATTTCGTACGTGTCCAGATTGTAAAGCCCTCTGAGGCGTTTACAAAAAAAAAAGAAAATAATAATAATAATGTGTATTTGTTATTCTGAGCTATTCAAAATAAACTGAATTGATTCAAATTGAAATGACGTGTCAAAAGTTGTCATGTGCGAATAAGGACACTATGAAAGGGGTGTACTTATACGCTGTATTTATACACAATTTATTCACATCTGCGTAATCCCGCGGTCGGCCTCATTGGTGTGCTCGCGCTGATCGAAGGCTCTTTAACAAAGACAGATTGACCCCGCAGGACACAGGGTGTGCGAGGAATGAGTGAGGACAACACGAGGGATAAACGACGTTTCAGACTGAACAGAGTTGATAACTGGATTTTCTCAAAGACTTCATTTTTTTAAATGTTGCATCAAGAAAGATTCTCAGAACAACGGAACTACAAATTGTATAACGTTTTCATGAATACCTGAAGCTTTCATCACTATACTGCCCGAAAGCTGCATTTACTCATTTTTATGATCTCAAACGACGTTTTAGACTGAACGGAGTCTAAAACTGGATTTTCTCAAAGATTTCATTTTTTTAAATGTTCCATGATGAAAGTGTCTCAGAACATCGGAACTACAAATTGCATGACGTTTTCATGAATACCTGAAGTTTTCATCACTATACTGCCCGTAAGCTGCATTTACTCATTTTTATGCTCTCAAACGACGTTTCAGACTGAACAGAGTCTAAAATTGGATTTTCTCAAAGACTTCATTTTTTTAAATGTTCCATGATGAAAGTGTCTCAGAACATCGGAACTCCAAATTGTTTGAGCTTTTTATGAATACCTGAAGCTTTCATCACTATACTGCCCTTTAGCTGCATTTACTCATTTTTATGCTCTTAAGGTGATACTCAAGGGTCATTTTGACCCAAGGACAACGGCAAGGGCTTGGTGATAATCGAGAGTCATTTTGACCCAAGGACAACGGCAGAGGCTTGGTGATAATCAAGGGTCATTTTGACCCAAGGAGAACGGCGGAGTGTTGATGATACACAAGGGTCATTTCGACCCGAGGACAACGGCAGGGGCTTGATGGTAATCAAGGGTCATTTTGACCGGAGGACAACGACAGAGCGGTTCCAACTGTAGCACCCCCGAGCACGAAGGACCTTGGGAAGGCACTTCTCTGAATCAGTTCGGGGAGACTTGAAAGTTTGCTGCAACCCGACTAATACGGCCCTTTCCAACAGTTCCGATGGTCCTATCCTCGAGCCCGCAGGACCTCGGGAAGGCACTTTTTTAAATCGGCCATTTTGTTTTCGCTTCTTCGGCTCAAGCAGCTTTCGCGAAAAGTCAGAAGCACTCGAGTTTGACGCACTCCTACTAATACGGCCGTCGCGGTTCCGACGATCCCGGCGCCGAGCTCGCGGGACCTCGGGAAGGCACTTTTCTAAATCGGCCATTTTGTTTTCGCTTCTGTGGCTCCTGCAGCGTTAGCCCAAAGTCGGAAGCACTCGAGTTTGCCGCACTCCCACTAATACGGCCGCCGTGCTTCCGACGGTCCCGTCGCCGAGCTCGCGGGACCTCGGGAAGGCAGTTTTTGAAATCGGCCATTTTGTTTTTTCTTGTTCGGCTCGTGTAGCTTTCACAGAAAGTCAGAAGCACTCGAGTTTGCCGCGCTCCCACTGATCCGGCCGTCGCGGTTCTGACGATCCCGTCGCCGTGCTCGCGGGACCTCGGGAAGGCAGTTTTTGAAATCAGCCATTTTGTTTTCGCTTTTTCGGCTCGTGCAGCTTTCGCGAAAAGTCGGAAGCACTCGAGTTTGCTGCGCTCCCACTAATACGGCCGCCGCGGTTCCGACGGTCCCGTCGCCGATCTCGCGCGACCTCGGGAAGGCACTTTTCTAAATCGGCCATTTTGTTTTCGCTTCTGTGGCTCCTGCAGCGTTCGCCCAAAGTCGGAAGCACTCGAGTTTGCCGCACTCCCACTAATACGGCCGCCGTGCTTCCGACGGTCCCGTCGCCGAGCTCGCGGGACCTCGGGAAGGCAGTTTTTGAAATCGGCCATTTTGTTTTTTCTTCTTCGGCTCGTGTAGTTTTCACAGAAAGTCAGAAGCACTCGAGTTTGCCGCGCTCCCACTAATCCGGCCGTCGCGGTTCTGACGATCCCGTCGCCGTGCTCGCGGGACCTCGGGAAGGCAGTTTTTGAAATCAGCCATTTTGTTTTGGCTTTTTCGGCTCGTGCAGCTTTCGCGAAAAGTCGGAAGCACTCGAGTTTGCTGCGCTCCCACTAATACGGCCGCCGCGGTTCCGACGGTCCCGTCGCCGAGCTCGCGCGACCTCGGGAAGGCACTTTTCTAAATCGGCCATTTTGTTTTCGCTTCTTCGGCTCGTGCAGCTTTCGCGAAAAGTCGGAAGCACTCGAGTTTGACGCACTCCTACTAATACGGCCGTCGCGGTTCAGACGATCCCGGCGCCGAGTTCGCGGGACCTCGGGAAGGCACTTTTCTAAATCGGCCATTTTGTTTTCGCTTCTGCGGCTCGTGCAGCGTTCGCCCAAAGTCTGAGGGACTCGAGTTTGATGCGCTCCCACTTATACGGCCGTCGCGGTTCCGACGATCCCGTCGGCGAGCTCGCGGGACCTCGGGAAGGCACTTTTCTAAATCGGCCATTTTGTTTTTGCTTCTTCGGCTCGTGCAGCTTTCGCGAAAAGTCGGAAGCACTCGAGTTTGCCGCGCTCCCACTGATACGGCCGTCGCGGTTCCGACGATCCCGGCGCCGAGCTCGCGGGACCTCGGGAAGGCACTTTTCTAAATCGGCCATTTTGTTTTCGCTTCTTCGGCTCGTGCAGCTTTCGCGAAAATTCGGAAGCACTCGAGTTTGCCGCGCTCCCACTAGTACGGCCGTCGCGGAGCTCGCGGGACCTCGGGAAGGCAGTTTTTGATATCGGCCATTTTGTTTTCGCTTCTGCGGCTCTTGCAGCGTTCGCCCAAAGTCCGAGGGACTCGAGTTTGATGCGCTCCCACTGATACGGCCGTCGCGGTTCCGACGATCCCGTCGCCGAGCTCGCGGGACCTCGGGAAGGCAGTTTTTCAAATCGGCCATTTTGTTTTTTCTTCTTCGGCTCGTGTAGCTTTCACAGAAAGTCGGAAGCACTCGAGTTTGCCGCGCTCCCACTAATACGGCCGCCGTGCTTCCGACGGTCCAGTGGCTGAGCTCGCGGCACCTCGGGAAGGCAGTTTTTCAAATCGGACATTTTGTTTTTTCTTCTTCGGCTCCTGTAGCTTTCAATGAAAGTCGGAAGTACTCGAGTTTGCCGCGCTCCCACTAATACGGCCGCTGCGGTTCCGACGGTCCCGTCGCTGAGCTCGTGGGAGCTCGGGAAGGCAGTTTTTGAAATCGGCCATTTTGTTTTCGCTTCTTCGGCTCATGCAGCTTTAGTGAAAAGTCGGAAGAACTCGAGTTTGCCGCGCTCCCAGTAATACGGCCACCGCGGTTCCAACGGTTCCCGTCGCCGAGCTCACGCGACCTCGGGAAGGCACATTTCTAAATCGGCCATTTTGTTTTCGCTTCTTCGGCTCGTGCAGCTTTGCAAAAAGTCGGGATTTTCTCAAAGACTTCATTTTTTAAAATTTTCCATCAAGAAAGATTCTCCAAACATCGGAACTACAAATTGTATGACGTTTTCATGAATACCTGAAGCTTTCATCACTATACTGCCCGTAAGCTGCATTGACTCATTTTTATGCTCTTAAACGACGTTTCAGACTGAACAGAGTCGAAAACTGGATTTTCTCAAAGACTTCATTTTTTTAAATGTTCCATGATGAATGATTCTCAGAACAACGGAACTACAAATTGTATGATATTTTCATGAATACCTGAAGCTTTCATCACCGTACTGCCCGTAAGCTGCATTTACTCATTTTTATGCTCTTAAAGACGTTTCAGACTGAACAGAGTTGAAAACTGGATTTTCTCAAAGACTTCATTTTTTTTAAACTTTTCCATCAAGAAAGATTCTCAGAACATCGGTACTACAAATTGTATGACGTTTTCATGAATACCTGAAGCTTTTATCACCATACTGCCGGTAATCTGCATTTACTCATTTTTATGCTCTGAAACGACGTTTCAGACTGAACAAAGTTGAAAACTAGATTTTCATAAGGAATTCTTTTCTTTTTTAAAAACTTTTCCATCAAGAAAGTTTCTCAGAACATCGGAACTACAAATTGTATGACGTTTTCATGAATACCTGAAGTTTTCATCACTATACTGCCCGTAAGCTGCATTTACTCATTTTTATGCTCTCAAACGACGTTTCAGACTGAACAGAGTTGAAAACTGGATTTTCATAAAGAATTCTTTTTTTTTAACCTTTCCATCAAGAAAGATTCTCAGAACATCGGAACTACAAATTGTATGACGTTTTCATGAATACCTGAAGTTTTCAACACTATACTGTCCGAATGCGGCATTTACTCATTTTTATGCTCTATACCACGTAGCAGACTGAACAGAGTTGAAAACTAGATTTTCATAAGGAATTCGTTTTTTTTTAAACTTTTCCATCAAGAAAGTGTTTCAGAACATCGGAACTACAAATTGTATGACGTTTTCATGAAGACCTTAAGCTTTCATCACTATACTGCCAGTAAGCTGCAATTATTCATTTTTATGGTCTTAAACGACGTTTCAGACTGAACAGAGTTGGAAACTGGATTTTCACAAAGACTTCATTTTTTAAATGGTCCATGATGAAAGTGTCTCAGAACATCGGAACTACAAATTGTATGATATTTTCATGAATACCAGAAGCTTTCATCACTATACTGCCCTTAAGCTGCATTTACTCATTTTTATGCTCTTAACCCTCCTGTTGCCTTCTTGGTCTAAAAGACCCACGTTCGAGTGTTTATGTATTTGTGTGTATTGCGGTCTCAGGGTCACAAAATGATCCACTACCAGTGTATACGTATGCATGCATGCATGCATGCATGCATGCATGTAGGTATGAATCCCTAAAGCCCGTCGTCCTCTGGTCAAAACGACCCGCGTCTTTCCACCGAGCCCTCGCCGTCGCCCTGGGGTCTGTTCGACCCTCGAGTTTGAGCGAGCCCTCGGCCTCGTCCCCCGGGGTCAGAAAGACCCGCGTTTATCGTCGAGCTCTCGGCCCCCGTCCTCCGGGGTCAGAATGACCCGCGTTTATCGTCGAGCTCCCGGCCCCCGTCCCCGGTGTCAGAATGACCCGCGTTTATCGTCGAGTTCACGGACCCCGTCCCCGGGGTCTGAATGACCCTCGTTTATAGCCGAGCTCCCAGCCTCGCCGTCGTCCCAGGGGTCAGAATGACCCGTGAGCCCTCGGCCTCGTCCTGGGGTCGAAACGACCCGAGTTTTACGTTGTATTACAAGTCATCCCGTATGCTAAATGTAAAAAATGAATAAATAAATGATACAAATAAAGACATGACAAGACAGTTGCATTGTATTGTTTTTTTCTTACATTTATTTAGTCATCACCAATGTTACAAGCAACGACATAGAACACACACACACACACACACACACACACACACACACACACACACACACATACACACACACACACACTCACACACACACACACACACACACACACACACACACACACACACACACACACACACACTCACACACACACACACACACACACACACACACACACACACACACACACACACACACACACACACACACAAACACACACGCGCACACATGTGTCCGCCACAGGATCACGGTTCGAAGCGAAGAACCCTCTCTCGTCCGATCTCGATCTTCAGACGCTCCGCGGTGTACGTCGCCTTCGGGTAGGTACGCCCGTAGTAAGCGTGCCGATCCAGAAACGTGTCGCCGGGAGGAGGGGTGAGAGAGAGGGGCGGGGAGGGGGGCGAACCGACGTTCGGATTCGGTCGCGGCGGCGGCGGCCCGCCCCTCGGGCAAACGCGGAATCGTCAAAGGCCCGGTCCCGGTCCCGGTCGCGGTCCCTCTCTCGATCGACGCTGTCGGACGCGACTCTCCACGCTCTCAGCAGCGGCGGCGGCGGCGCTTGGTCCGCCCTCTGCGGAAACATCTCCCGTCGCCCGGCTTCTCGAGCGGGAGCGAATCGTCCCAGGCCGGCACGGTCGCGGCCAGAGCCCATTCGATCGGCCTGGACGGGATCGCGTTCCAGCCGTTCGACCCGCCCCGCGCTTCTCGTTCTATGAAAGGGGTGTACTTATACGCTGTATTTATAAACAATATATTCACATCTGCGTAATCCCGCAGTCGGCTTCGTTGGTGCGCTCCTGCTGATCGAAGGCTCTTTAGCCAAGACGCGTGACGCCATTTCGTACGTGTCCAGATTGTAAAGCCCTCTGAGGCGTTTACAAAAAAAAAAGAAAATAATAATAATAATGTGTATTTGTTATTCTGAGCTATTCAAAATAAACTGAATTGATTCAAATTGAAATGACGTGTCAAAAGTTGTCATGTGCAAATAAGGACACTATGAAAGGGGTGTACTTATACGCTGTATTTATACACAATTTATTCACATCTGCGTAATCCCGCGGTCGGCCTCATTGGTGTGCTCGCGCTGATCGAAGGCTCTTTAACAAAGACAGATTGACCCCGCAGGACACAGGGTGTGCGAGGAATGAGTGAGGACAACACGAGGGATAAACGACGTTTCAGACTGAACAGAGTTGATAACTGGATTTTCTCAAAGACTTCATTTTTTTAAATGTTGCATCAAGAAAGATTCTCAGAACAACGGAACTACAAATTGTATAACGTTTTCATGAATACCTGAAGCTTTCATCACTATACTGCCCGAAAGCTGCATTTACTCATTTTTATGATCTCAAACGACGTTTTAGACTGAACGGAGTCTAAAACTGGATTTTCTCAAAGATTTCATTTTTTTAAATGTTCCATGATGAAAGTGTCTCAGAACATCGGAACTACAAATTGTATGACGTTTTCATGAATACCTGAAGTTTTCATCACTATACTGCCCGTAAGCTGCATTTACTCATTTTTATGCTCTCAAACGACGTTTCAGACTGAACAGAGTCTAAAATTGGATTTTCTCAAAGACTTCATTTTTTTAAATGTTCCATGATGAAAGTGTCTCAGAACATCGGAACTCCAAATTGTTTGAGCTTTTTATGAATACCTGAAGCTTTCATCACTATACTGCCCTTTAGCTGCATTTACTCATTTTTATGCTCTTAAGGTGATACTCAAGGGTCATTTTGACCCAAGGACAACGGCAAGGGCTTGGTGATAATCGAGAGTCATTTTGACCCAAGGACAACGGCAGAGGCTTGGTGATAATCAAGGGTCATTTTGACCCAAGGAGAACGGCGGAGTGTTGATGATACACAAGGGTCATTTCGACCCGAGGACAACGGCAGGGGCTTGATGGTAATCAAGGGTCATTTTGACCGGAGGACAACGACAGAGCGGTTCCAACTGTAGCACCCCCGAGCACGAAGGACCTTGGGAAGGCACTTCTCTGAATCAGTTCGGGGAGACTTGAAAGTTTGCTGCAACCCGACTAATACGGCCCTTTCCAACAGTTCCGATGGTCCTATCCTCGAGCCCGCAGGACCTCGGGAAGGCACTTTTTTAAATCGGCCATTTTGTTTTCGCTTCTTCGGCTCGTGCAGCTTTCGCGAAAAGTCGGAAGCACTCGAGTTTGACGCACTCCTACTAATACGGCCGTCGCGGTTCCGACGATCCCGGCGCCGAGCTCGCGGGACCTCGGGAAGGCACTTTTCTAAATCGGCCATTTTGTTTTCGCTTCTGTGGCTCCTGCAGCGTTCGCCCAAAGTCGGAAGCACTCGAGTTTGCCGCACTCCCACTAATACGGCCGCCGTGCTTCCGACGGTCCCGTCGCCGAGCTCGCGGGACCTCGGGAAGGCAGTTTTTGAAATCGGCCATTTTGTTTTTTCTTCTTCGGCTCGTGTAGCTTTCACAGAAAGTCAGAAGCACTCGAGTTTGCCGCGCTCCCACTAATCCGGCCGTCGCGGTTCTGACGATCCCGTCGCCGTGCTCGCGGGACCTCGGGAAGGCAGTTTTTGAAATCAGCCATTTTGTTTTCGCTTTTTCGGCTCGTGCAGCTTTCGCGAAAAGTCGGAAGCACTCGAGTTTGCTGCGCTCCCACTAATACGGCCGCCGCGGTTCCGACGGTCCCGTCGCCGATCTCGCGCGACCTCGGGAAGGCACTTTTCTAAATCGGCCATTTTGTTTTCGCTTCTGTGGCTCCTGCAGCGTTCGCCCAAAGTCGGAAGCACTCGAGTTTGCCGCACTCCCACTAATACGGCCGCCGTGCTTCCGACGGTCCCGTCGCCGAGCTCGCGGGACCTCGGGAAGGCAGTTTTTGAAATCGGCCATTTTGTTTTTTCTTCTTCGGCTCGTGTAGTTTTCACAGAAAGTCAGAAGCACTCGAGTTTGCCGCGCTCCCACTAATCCGGCCGTCGCGGTTCTGACGATCCCGTCGCCGTGCTCGCGGGACCTCGGGAAGGCAGTTTTTGAAATCAGCCATTTTGTTTTGGCTTTTTCGGCTCGTGCAGCTTTCGCGAAAAGTCGGAAGCACTCGAGTTTGCTGCGCTCCCACTAATACGGCCGCCGCGGTTCCGACGGTCCCGTCGCCGAGCTCGCGCGACCACGGGAAGGCACTTTTCTAAATCGGCCATTTTGTTTTCGCTTCTTCGGCTCGTGCAGCTTTCGCGAAAAGTCGGAAGCACTCGAGTTTGACGCACTCCTACTAATACGGCCGTCGCGGTTCAGACGATCCCGGCGCCGAGTTCGCGGGACCTCGGGAAGGCACTTTTCTAAATCGGCCATTTTGTTTTCGCTTCTGCGGCTCGTGCAGCGTTCGCCCAAAGTCTGAGGGACTCGAGTTTGATGCGCTCCCACTTATACGGCCGTCGCGGTTCCGACGATCCCGTCGGCGAGCTCGCGGGACCTCGGGAAGGCACTTTTCTAAATCGGCCATTTTGTTTTTGCTTCTTCGGCTCGTGCAGCTTTCGCGAAAAGTCGGAAGCACTCGAGTTTGCCGCGCTCCCACTAATCCGGCCGTCGCGGTTCTGACGATCCCGTCGCCGTGCTCGCGGGACCTCGGGAAGGCAGTTTTTGAAATCAGCCATTTTGTTTTGGCTTTTTCGGCTCGTGCAGCTTTCGCGAAAAGTCGGAAGCACTCGAGTTTGCTGCGCTCCCACTAATACGGCCGCCGCGGTTCCGACGGTCCCGTCGCCGAGCTCGCGCGACCTCGGGAAGGCACTTTTCTAAATCGGCCATTTTGTTTTCGCTTCTTCGGCTCGTGCAGCTTTCGCGAAAAGTCGGAAGCACTCGAGTTTGACGCACTCCTACTAATACGGCCGTCGCGGTTCAGACGATCCCGGCGCCGAGTTCGCGGGACCTCGGGAAGGCACTTTTCTAAATCGGCCATTTTGTTTTCGCTTCTGCGGCTCGTGCAGCGTTCGCCCAAAGTCTGAGGGACTCGAGTTTGATGCGCTCCCACTTATACGGCCGTCGCGGTTCCGACGATCCCGTCGGCGAGCTCGCGGGACCTCGGGAAGGCACTTTTCTAAATCGGCCATTTTGTTTTTGCTTCTTCGGCTCGTGCAGCTTTCGCGAAAAGTCGGAAGCACTCGAGTTTGCCGCGCTCCCACTGATACGGCCGTCGCGGTTCCGACGATCCCGGCGCCGAGCTCGCGGGACCTCGGGAAGGCACTTTTCTAAATCGGCCATTTTGTTTTCGCTTCTTCGGCTCGTGCAGCTTTCGCGAAAATTCGGAAGCACTCGAGTTTGCCGCGCTCCCACTAGTACGGCCGTCGCGGAGCTCGCGGGACCTCGGGAAGGCAGTTTTTGATATCGGCCATTTTGTTTTCGCTTCTGCGGCTCTTGCAGCGTTCGCCCAAAGTCCGAGGGACTCGAGTTTGATGCGCTCCCACTGATACGGCCGTCGCGGTTCCGACGATCCCGTCGCCGAGCTCGCGGGACCTCGGGAAGGCAGTTTTTCAAATCGGCCATTTTGTTTTTTCTTCTTCGGCTCGTGTAGCTTTCACAGAAAGTCGGAAGCACTCGAGTTTGCCGCGCTCCCACTAATACGGCCGCCGTGCTTCCGACGGTCCAGTGGCTGAGCTCGCGGCACCTCGGGAAGGCAGTTTTTCAAATCGGACATTTTGTTTTTTCTTCTTCGGCTCCTGTAGCTTTCAATGAAAGTCGGAAGTACTCGAGTTTGCCGCGCTCCCACTAATACGGCCGCTGCGGTTCCGACGGTCCCGTCGCTGAGCTCGTGGGAGCTCGGGAAGGCAGTTTTTGAAATCGGCCATTTTGTTTTCGCTTCTTCGGCTCATGCAGCTTTCGTGAAAAGTCGGAAGAACTCGAGTTTGCCGCGCTCCCAGTAATACGGCCACCGCGGTTCCAACGGTTCCCGTCGCCGAGCTCACGCGACCTCGGGAAGGCACATTTCTAAATCGGCCATTTTGTTTTCGCTTCTTCGGCTCGTGCAGCTTTGCAAAAAGTCGGGATTTTCTCAAAGACTTCATTTTTTAAAATTTTCCATCAAGAAAGATTCTCCAAACATCGGAACTACAAATTGTATGACGTTTTCATGAATACCTGAAGCTTTCATCACTATACTGCCCGTAAGCTGCATTGACTCATTTTTATGCTCTTAAACGACGTTTCAGACTGAACAGAGTCGAAAACTGGATTTTCTCAAAGACTTCATTTTTTTAAATGTTCCATGATGAATGATTCTCAGAACAACGGAACTACAAATTGTATGATATTTTCATGAATACCTGAAGCTTTCATCACCGTACTGCCCGTAAGCTGCATTTACTCATTTTTATGCTCTTAAAGACGTTTCAGACTGAACAGAGTTGAAAACTGGATTTTCTCAAAGACTTCATTTTTTTTAAACTTTTCCATCAAGAAAGATTCTCAGAACATCGGTACTACAAATTGTATGACGTTTTCATGAATACCTGAAGCTTTTATCACCATACTGCCGGTAATCTGCATTTACTCATTTTTATGCTCTGAAACGACGTTTCAGACTGAACAAAGTTGAAAACTAGATTTTCATAAGGAATTCTTTTCTTTTTTAAAAACTTTTCCATCAAGAAAGTTTCTCAGAACATCGGAACTACAAATTGTATGACGTTTTCATGAATACCTGAAGTTTTCATCACTATACTGCCCGTAAGCTGCATTTACTCATTTTTATGCTCTCAAACGACGTTTCAGACTGAACAGAGTTGAAAACTGGATTTTCATAAAGAATTCTTTTTTTTTAACCTTTCCATCAAGAAAGATTCTCAGAACATCGGAACTACAAATTGTATGACGTTTTCATGAATACCTGAAGTTTTCAACACTATACTGTCCGAATGCGGCATTTACTCATTTTTATGCTCTATACCACGTAGCAGACTGAACAGAGTTGAAAACTAGATTTTCATAAGGAATTCGTTTTTTTTTAAACTTTTCCATCAAGAAAGTGTTTCAGAACATCGGAACTACAAATTGTATGACGTTTTCATGAAGACCTTAAGCTTTCATCACTATACTGCCAGTAAGCTGCAATTATTCATTTTTATGGTCTTAAACGACGTTTCAGACTGAACAGAGTTGGAAACTGGATTTTCACAAAGACTTCATTTTTTAAATGGTCCATGATGAAAGTGTCTCAGAACATCGGAACTACAAATTGTATGATATTTTCATGAATACCAGAAGCTTTCATCACTATACTGCCCTTAAGCTGCATTTACTCATTTTTATGCTCTTAACCCTCCTGTTGCCTTCTTGGTCTAAAAGACCCACGTTCGAGTGTTTATGTATTTGTGTGTATTGCGGTCTCAGGGTCACAAAATGATCCACTACCAGTGTATACGTATGCATGCATGCATGCATGCATGCATGCATGTAGGTATGAATCCCTAAAGCCCGTCGTCCTCTGGTCAAAACGACCCGCGTCTTTCCACCGAGCCCTCGCCGTCGCCCTGGGGTCTGTTCGACCCTCGAGTTTGAGCGAGCCCTCGGCCTCGTCCCCCGGGGTCAGAAAGACCCGCGTTTATCGTCGAGCTCTCGGCCCCCGTCCTCCGGGGTCAGAATGACCCGCGTTTATCGTCGAGCTCCCGGCCCCCGTCCCCGGTGTCAGAATGACCCGCGTTTATCGTCGAGTTCACGGACCCCGTCCCCGGGGTCTGAATGACCCTCGTTTATAGCCGAGCTCCCAGCCTCGCCGTCGTCCCAGGGGTCAGAATGACCCGTGAGCCCTCGGCCTCGTCCTGGGGTCGAAACGACCCGAGTTTTACGTTGTATTACAAGTCATCCCGTATGCTAAATGTAAAAAATGAATAAATAAATGATACAAATAAAGACATGACAAGACAGTTGCATTGTATTGTTTTTTTCTTACATTTATTTAGTCATCACCAATGTTACAAGCAACGACATAGAACACACACACACACACACACACACACACACACACACACACACACACACACACACAAACACACACGCGCACACATGTGTCCGCCACAGGATCACGGTTCGAAGCGAAGAACCCTCTCTCGTCCGATCTCGATCTTCAGACGCTCCGCGGTGTACGTCGCCTTCGGGTAGGTACGCCCGTAGTAAGCGTGCCGATCCAGAAACGTGTCGCCGGGAGGAGGGGTGAGAGAGAGGGGCGGGGAGGGGGGCGAACCGACGTTCGGATTCGGTCGCGGCGGCGGCGGCCCGCCCCTCGGGCAAACGCGGAATCGTCAAAGGCCCGGTCCCGGTCCCGGTCGCGGTCCCTCTCTCGATCGACGCTGTCGGACGCGACTCTCCACGCTCTCAGCAGCGGCGGCGGCGGCGCTTGGTCCGCCCTCTGCGGAAACATCTCCCGTCGCCCGGCTTCTCGAGCGGGAGCGAATCGTCCCAGGCCGGCACGGTCGCGGCCAGAGCCCATTCGATCGGCCTGGACGGGATCGCGTTCCAGCCGTTCGACCCGCCCCGCGCTTCTCGTTCTATGAAAGGGGTGTACTTATACGCTGTATTTATAAACAATATATTCACATCTGCGTAATCCCGCAGTCGGCTTCGTTGGTGCGCTCCTGCTGATCGAAGGCTCTTTAGCCAAGACGCGTGACGCCATTTCGTACGTGTCCAGATTGTAAAGCCCTCTGAGGCGTTTACAAAAAAAAAAGAAAATAATAATAATAATGTGTATTTGTTATTCTGAGCTATTCAAAATAAACTGAATTGATTCAAATTGAAATGACGTGTCAAAAGTTGTCATGTGCGAATAAGGACACTATGAAAGGGGTGTACTTATACGCTGTATTTATACACAATTTATTCACATCTGCGTAATCCCGCGGTCGGCCTCATTGGTGTGCTCGCGCTGATCGAAGGCTCTTTAACAAAGACAGATTGACCCCGCAGGACACAGGGTGTGCGAGGAATGAGTGAGGACAACACGAGGGATAAACGACGTTTCAGACTGAACAGAGTTGATAACTGGATTTTCTCAAAGACTTCATTTTTTTAAATGTTGCATCAAGAAAGATTCTCAGAACAACGGAACTACAAATTGTATAACGTTTTCATGAATACCTGAAGCTTTCATCACTATACTGCCCGAAAGCTGCATTTACTCATTTTTATGATCTCAAACGACGTTTTAGACTGAACGGAGTCTAAAACTGGATTTTCTCAAAGATTTCATTTTTTTAAATGTTCCATGATGAAAGTGTCTCAGAACATCGGAACTACAAATTGCATGACGTTTTCATGAATACCTGAAGTTTTCATCACTATACTGCCCGTAAGCTGCATTTACTCATTTTTATGCTCTCAAACGACGTTTCAGACTGAACAGAGTCTAAAATTGGATTTTCTCAAAGACTTCATTTTTTTAAATGTTCCATGATGAAAGTGTCTCAGAACATCGGAACTCCAAATTGTTTGAGCTTTTTATGAATACCTGAAGCTTTCATCACTATACTGCCCTTTAGCTGCATTTACTCATTTTTATGCTCTTAAGGTGATACTCAAGGGTCATTTTGACCCAAGGACAACGGCAAGGGCTTGGTGATAATCGAGAGTCATTTTGACCCAAGGACAACGGCAGAGGCTTGGTGATAATCAAGGGTCATTTTGACCCAAGGAGAACGGCGGAGTGTTGATGATACACAAGGGTCATTTCGACCCGAGGACAACGGCAGGGGCTTGATGGTAATCAAGGGTCATTTTGACCGGAGGACAACGACAGAGCGGTTCCAACTGTAGCACCCCCGAGCACGAAGGACCTTGGGAAGGCACTTCTCTGAATCAGTTCGGGGAGACTTGAAAGTTTGCTGCAACCCGACTAATACGGCCCTTTCCAACAGTTCCGATGGTCCTATCCTCGAGCCCGCAGGACCTCGGGAAGGCACTTTTTTAAATCGGCCATTTTGTTTTCGCTTCTTCGGCTCAAGCAGCTTTCGCGAAAAGTCAGAAGCACTCGAGTTTGACGCACTCCTACTAATACGGCCGTCGCGGTTCCGACGATCCCGGCGCCGAGCTCGCGGGACCTCGGGAAGGCACTTTTCTAAATCGGCCATTTTGTTTTCGCTTCTGTGGCTCCTGCAGCGTTAGCCCAAAGTCGGAAGCACTCGAGTTTGCCGCACTCCCACTAATACGGCCGCCGTGCTTCCGACGGTCCCGTCGCCGAGCTCGCGGGACCTCGGGAAGGCAGTTTTTGAAATCGGCCATTTTGTTTTTTCTTGTTCGGCTCGTGTAGCTTTCACAGAAAGTCAGAAGCACTCGAGTTTGCCGCGCTCCCACTGATCCGGCCGTCGCGGTTCTGACGATCCCGTCGCCGTGCTCGCGGGACCTCGGGAAGGCAGTTTTTGAAATCAGCCATTTTGTTTTCGCTTTTTCGGCTCGTGCAGCTTTCGCGAAAAGTCGGAAGCACTCGAGTTTGCTGCGCTCCCACTAATACGGCCGCCGCGGTTCCGACGGTCCCGTCGCCGATCTCGCGCGACCTCGGGAAGGCACTTTTCTAAATCGGCCATTTTGTTTTCGCTTCTGTGGCTCCTGCAGCGTTCGCCCAAAGTCGGAAGCACTCGAGTTTGCCGCACTCCCACTAATACGGCCGCCGTGCTTCCGACGGTCCCGTCGCCGAGCTCGCGGGACCTCGGGAAGGCAGTTTTTGAAATCGGCCATTTTGTTTTTTCTTCTTCGGCTCGTGTAGTTTTCACAGAAAGTCAGAAGCACTCGAGTTTGCCGCGCTCCCACTAATCCGGCCGTCGCGGTTCTGACGATCCCGTCGCCGTGCTCGCGGGACCTCGGGAAGGCAGTTTTTGAAATCAGCCATTTTGTTTTGGCTTTTTCGGCTCGTGCAGCTTTCGCGAAAAGTCGGAAGCACTCGAGTTTGCTGCGCTCCCACTAATACGGCCGCCGCGGTTCCGACGGTCCCGTCGCCGAGCTCGCGCGACCTCGGGAAGGCACTTTTCTAAATCGGCCATTTTGTTTTCGCTTCTTCGGCTCGTGCAGCTTTCGCGAAAAGTCGGAAGCACTCGAGTTTGACGCACTCCTACTAATACGGCCGTCGCGGTTCAGACGATCCCGGCGCCGAGTTCGCGGGACCTCGGGAAGGCACTTTTCTAAATCGGCCATTTTGTTTTCGCTTCTGCGGCTCGTGCAGCGTTCGCCCAAAGTCTGAGGGACTCGAGTTTGATGCGCTCCCACTTATACGGCCGTCGCGGTTCCGACGATCCCGTCGGCGAGCTCGCGGGACCTCGGGAAGGCACTTTTCTAAATCGGCCATTTTGTTTTTGCTTCTTCGGCTCGTGCAGCTTTCGCGAAAAGTCGGAAGCACTCGAGTTTGCCGCGCTCCCACTGATACGGCCGTCGCGGTTCCGACGATCCCGGCGCCGAGCTCGCGGGACCTCGGGAAGGCACTTTTCTAAATCGGCCATTTTGTTTTCGCTTCTTCGGCTCGTGCAGCTTTCGCGAAAATTCGGAAGCACTCGAGTTTGCCGCGCTCCCACTAGTACGGCCGTCGCGGAGCTCGCGGGACCTCGGGAAGGCAGTTTTTGATATCGGCCATTTTGTTTTCGCTTCTGCGGCTCTTGCAGCGTTCGCCCAAAGTCCGAGGGACTCGAGTTTGATGCGCTCCCACTGATACGGCCGTCGCGGTTCCGACGATCCCGTCGCCGAGCTCGCGGGACCTCGGGAAGGCAGTTTTTCAAATCGGCCATTTTGTTTTTTCTTCTTCGGCTCGTGTAGCTTTCACAGAAAGTCGGAAGCACTCGAGTTTGCCGCGCTCCCACTAATACGGCCGCCGTGCTTCCGACGGTCCAGTGGCTGAGCTCGCGGCACCTCGGGAAGGCAGTTTTTCAAATCGGACATTTTGTTTTTTCTTCTTCGGCTCCTGTAGCTTTCAATGAAAGTCGGAAGTACTCGAGTTTGCCGCGCTCCCACTAATACGGCCGCTGCGGTTCCGACGGTCCCGTCGCTGAGCTCGTGGGAGCTCGGGAAGGCAGTTTTTGAAATCGGCCATTTTGTTTTCGCTTCTTCGGCTCATGCAGCTTTAGTGAAAAGTCGGAAGAACTCGAGTTTGCCGCGCTCCCAGTAATACGGCCACCGCGGTTCCAACGGTTCCCGTCGCCGAGCTCACGCGACCTCGGGAAGGCACATTTCTAAATCGGCCATTTTGTTTTCGCTTCTTCGGCTCGTGCAGCTTTGCAAAAAGTCGGGATTTTCTCAAAGACTTCATTTTTTAAAATTTTCCATCAAGAAAGATTCTCCAAACATCGGAACTACAAATTGTATGACGTTTTCATGAATACCTGAAGCTTTCATCACTATACTGCCCGTAAGCTGCATTGACTCATTTTTATGCTCTTAAACGACGTTTCAGACTGAACAGAGTCGAAAACTGGATTTTCTCAAAGACTTCATTTTTTTAAATGTTCCATGATGAATGATTCTCAGAACAACGGAACTACAAATTGTATGATATTTTCATGAATACCTGAAGCTTTCATCACCGTACTGCCCGTAAGCTGCATTTACTCATTTTTATGCTCTTAAAGACGTTTCAGACTGAACAGAGTTGAAAACTGGATTTTCTCAAAGACTTCATTTTTTTTAAACTTTTCCATCAAGAAAGATTCTCAGAACATCGGTACTACAAATTGTATGACGTTTTCATGAATACCTGAAGCTTTTATCACCATACTGCCGGTAATCTGCATTTACTCATTTTTATGCTCTGAAACGACGTTTCAGACTGAACAAAGTTGAAAACTAGATTTTCATAAGGAATTCTTTTCTTTTTTAAAAACTTTTCCATCAAGAAAGTTTCTCAGAACATCGGAACTACAAATTGTATGACGTTTTCATGAATACCTGAAGTTTTCATCACTATACTGCCCGTAAGCTGCATTTACTCATTTTTATGCTCTCAAACGACGTTTCAGACTGAACAGAGTTGAAAACTGGATTTTCATAAAGAATTCTTTTTTTTTAACCTTTCCATCAAGAAAGATTCTCAGAACATCGGAACTACAAATTGTATGACGTTTTCATGAATACCTGAAGTTTTCAACACTATACTGTCCGAATGCGGCATTTACTCATTTTTATGCTCTATACCACGTAGCAGACTGAACAGAGTTGAAAACTAGATTTTCATAAGGAATTCGTTTTTTTTTAAACTTTTCCATCAAGAAAGTGTTTCAGAACATCGGAACTACAAATTGTATGACGTTTTCATGAAGACCTTAAGCTTTCATCACTATACTGCCAGTAAGCTGCAATTATTCATTTTTATGGTCTTAAACGACGTTTCAGACTGAACAGAGTTGGAAACTGGATTTTCACAAAGACTTCATTTTTTAAATGGTCCATGATGAAAGTGTCTCAGAACATCGGAACTACAAATTGTATGATATTTTCATGAATACCAGAAGCTTTCATCACTATACTGCCCTTAAGCTGCATTTACTCATTTTTATGCTCTTAACCCTCCTGTTGCCTTCTTGGTCTAAAAGACCCACGTTCGAGTGTTTATGTATTTGTGTGTATTGCGGTCTCAGGGTCACAAAATGATCCACTACCAGTGTATACGTATGCATGCATGCATGCATGCATGCATGCATGTAGGTATGAATCCCTAAAGCCCGTCGTCCTCTGGTCAAAACGACCCGCGTCTTTCCACCGAGCCCTCGCCGTCGCCCTGGGGTCTGTTCGACCCTCGAGTTTGAGCGAGCCCTCGGCCTCGTCCCCCGGGGTCAGAAAGACCCGCGTTTATCGTCGAGCTCTCGGCCCCCGTCCTCCGGGGTCAGAATGACCCGCGTTTATCGTCGAGCTCCCGGCCCCCGTCCCCGGTGTCAGAATGACCCGCGTTTATCGTCGAGTTCACGGACCCCGTCCCCGGGGTCTGAATGACCCTCGTTTATAGCCGAGCTCCCAGCCTCGCCGTCGTCCCAGGGGTCAGAATGACCCGTGAGCCCTCGGCCTCGTCCTGGGGTCGAAACGACCCGAGTTTTACGTTGTATTACAAGTCATCCCGTATGCTAAATGTAAAAAATGAATAAATAAATGATACAAATAAAGACATGACAAGACAGTTGCATTGTATTGTTTTTTTCTTACATTTATTTAGTCATCACCAATGTTACAAGCAACGACATAGAACACACACACACACACACACACACACACACACACACACACACACACACACACACACACTCACACACACACACACACACACACACACACACACACACACACACACACACACACACACACACACACACACACTCACACACACACACACACACACACACACACACACACACACACACACACACACACACACACACACACACAAACACACACGCGCACACATGTGTCCGCCACAGGATCACGGTTCGAAGCGAAGAACCCTCTCTCGTCCGATCTCGATCTTCAGACGCTCCGCGGTGTACGTCGCCTTCGGGTAGGTACGCCCGTAGTAAGCGTGCCGATCCAGAAACGTGTCGCCGGGAGGAGGGGTGAGAGAGAGGGGCGGGGAGGGGGGCGAACCGACGTTCGGATTCGGTCGCGGCGGCGGCGGCCCGCCCCTCGGGCAAACGCGGAATCGTCAAAGGCCCGGTCCCGGTCCCGGTCGCGGTCCCTCTCTCGATCGACGCTGTCGGACGCGACTCTCCACGCTCTCAGCAGCGGCGGCGGCGGCGCTTGGTCCGCCCTCTGCGGAAACATCTCCCGTCGCCCGGCTTCTCGAGCGGGAGCGAATCGTCCCAGGCCGGCACGGTCGCGGCCAGAGCCCATTCGATCGGCCTGGACGGGATCGCGTTCCAGCCGTTCGACCCGCCCCGCGCTTCTCGTTCTATGAAAGGGGTGTACTTATACGCTGTATTTATAAACAATATATTCACATCTGCGTAATCCCGCAGTCGGCTTCGTTGGTGCGCTCCTGCTGATCGAAGGCTCTTTAGCCAAGACGCGTGACGCCATTTCGTACGTGTCCAGATTGTAAAGCCCTCTGAGGCGTTTACAAAAAAAAAAGAAAATAATAATAATAATGTGTATTTGTTATTCTGAGCTATTCAAAATAAACTGAATTGATTCAAATTGAAATGACGTGTCAAAAGTTGTCATGTGCGAATAAGGACACTATGAAAGGGGTGTACTTATACGCTGTATTTATACACAATTTATTCACATCTGCGTAATCCCGCGGTCGGCCTCATTGGTGTGCTCGCGCTGATCGAAGGCTCTTTAACAAAGACAGATTGACCCCGCAGGACACAGGGTGTGCGAGGAATGAGTGAGGACAACACGAGGGATAAACGACGTTTCAGACTGAACAGAGTTGATAACTGGATTTTCTCAAAGACTTCATTTTTTTAAATGTTGCATCAAGAAAGATTCTCAGAACAACGGAACTACAAATTGTATAACGTTTTCATGAATACCTGAAGCTTTCATCACTATACTGCCCGAAAGCTGCATTTACTCATTTTTATGATCTCAAACGACGTTTTAGACTGAACGGAGTCTAAAACTGGATTTTCTCAAAGATTTCATTTTTTTAAATGTTCCATGATGAAAGTGTCTCAGAACATCGGAACTACAAATTGTATGACGTTTTCATGAATACCTGAAGTTTTCATCACTATACTGCCCGTAAGCTGCATTTACTCATTTTTATGCTCTCAAACGACGTTTCAGACTGAACAGAGTCTAAAATTGGATTTTCTCAAAGACTTCATTTTTTTAAATGTTCCATGATGAAAGTGTCTCAGAACATCGGAACTCCAAATTGTTTGAGCTTTTTATGAATACCTGAAGCTTTCATCACTATACTGCCCTTTAGCTGCATTTACTCATTTTTATGCTCTTAAGGTGATACTCAAGGGTCATTTTGACCCAAGGACAACGGCAAGGGCTTGGTGATAATCGAGAGTCATTTTGACCCAAGGACAACGGCAGAGGCTTGGTGATAATCAAGGGTCATTTTGACCCAAGGAGAACGGCGGAGTGTTGATGATACACAAGGGTCATTTCGACCCGAGGACAACGGCAGGGGCTTGATGGTAATCAAGGGTCATTTTGACCGGAGGACAACGACAGAGCGGTTCCAACTGTAGCACCCCCGAGCACGAAGGACCTTGGGAAGGCACTTCTCTGAATCAGTTCGGGGAGACTTGAAAGTTTGCTGCAACCCGACTAATACGGCCCTTTCCAACAGTTCCGATGGTCCTATCCTCGAGCCCGCAGGACCTCGGGAAGGCACTTTTTTAAATCGGCCATTTTGTTTTCGCTTCTTCGGCTCAAGCAGCTTTCGCGAAAAGTCAGAAGCACTCGAGTTTGACGCACTCCTACTAATACGGCCGTCGCGGTTCCGACGATCCCGGCGCCGAGCTCGCGGGACCTCGGGAAGGCACTTTTCTAAATCGGCCATTTTGTTTTCGCTTCTGTGGCTCCTGCAGCGTTAGCCCAAAGTCGGAAGCACTCGAGTTTGCCGCACTCCCACTAATACGGCCGCCGTGCTTCCGACGGTCCCGTCGCCGAGCTCGCGGGACCTCGGGAAGGCAGTTTTTGAAATCGGCCATTTTGTTTTTTCTTGTTCGGCTCGTGTAGCTTTCACAGAAAGTCAGAAGCACTCGAGTTTGCCGCGCTCCCACTGATCCGGCCGTCGCGGTTCTGACGATCCCGTCGCCGTGCTCGCGGGACCTCGGGAAGGCAGTTTTTGAAATCAGCCATTTTGTTTTCGCTTTTTCGGCTCGTGCAGCTTTCGCGAAAAGTCGGAAGCACTCGAGTTTGCTGCGCTCCCACTAATACGGCCGCCGCGGTTCCGACGGTCCCGTCGCCGATCTCGCGCGACCTCGGGAAGGCACTTTTCTAAATCGGCCATTTTGTTTTCGCTTCTGTGGCTCCTGCAGCGTTCGCCCAAAGTCGGAAGCACTCGAGTTTGCCGCACTCCCACTAATACGGCCGCCGTGCTTCCGACGGTCCCGTCGCCGAGCTCGCGGGACCTCGGGAAGGCAGTTTTTGAAATCGGCCATTTTGTTTTTTCTTCTTCGGCTCGTGTAGTTTTCACAGAAAGTCAGAAGCACTCGAGTTTGCCGCGCTCCCACTAATCCGGCCGTCGCGGTTCTGACGATCCCGTCGCCGTGCTCGCGGGACCTCGGGAAGGCAGTTTTTGAAATCAGCCATTTTGTTTTGGCTTTTTCGGCTCGTGCAGCTTTCGCGAAAAGTCGGAAGCACTCGAGTTTGCTGCGCTCCCACTAATACGGCCGCCGCGGTTCCGACGGTCCCGTCGCCGAGCTCGCGCGACCTCGGGAAGGCACTTTTCTAAATCGGCCATTTTGTTTTCGCTTCTTCGGCTCGTGCAGCTTTCGCGAAAAGTCGGAAGCACTCGAGTTTGCTGCGCTCCCACTAATACGGCCGCCGCGGTTCCGACGGTCCCGTCGCCGATCTCGCGCGACCTCGGGAAGGCACTTTTCTAAATCGGCCATTTTGTTTTCGCTTCTGTGGCTCCTGCAGCGTTCGCCCAAAGTCGGAAGCACTCGAGTTTGCCGCACTCCCACTAATACGGCCGCCGTGCTTCCGACGGTCCCGTCGCCGAGCTCGCGGGACCTCGGGAAGGCAGTTTTTGAAATCGGCCATTTTGTTTTTTCTTCTTCGGCTCGTGTAGTTTTCACAGAAAGTCAGAAGCACTCGAGTTTGCCGCGCTCCCACTAATCCGGCCGTCGCGGTTCTGACGATCCCGTCGCCGTGCTCGCGGGACCTCGGGAAGGCAGTTTTTGAAATCAGCCATTTTGTTTTGGCTTTTTCGGCTCGTGCAGCTTTCGCGAAAAGTCGGAAGCACTCGAGTTTGCTGCGCTCCCACTAATACGGCCGCCGCGGTTCCGACGGTCCCGTCGCCGAGCTCGCGCGACCTCGGGAAGGCACTTTTCTAAATCGGCCATTTTGTTTTCGCTTCTTCGGCTCGTGCAGCTTTCGCGAAAAGTCGGAAGCACTCGAGTTTGACGCACTCCTACTAATACGGCCGTCGCGGTTCAGACGATCCCGGCGCCGAGTTCGCGGGACCTCGGGAAGGCACTTTTCTAAATCGGCCATTTTGTTTTCGCTTCTGCGGCTCGTGCAGCGTTCGCCCAAAGTCTGAGGGACTCGAGTTTGATGCGCTCCCACTTATACGGCCGTCGCGGTTCCGACGATCCCGTCGGCGAGCTCGCGGGACCTCGGGAAGGCACTTTTCTAAATCGGCCATTTTGTTTTTGCTTCTTCGGCTCGTGCAGCTTTCGCGAAAAGTCGGAAGCACTCGAGTTTGCCGCGCTCCCACTGATACGGCCGTCGCGGTTCCGACGATCCCGGCGCCGAGCTCGCGGGACCTCGGGAAGGCACTTTTCTAAATCGGCCATTTTGTTTTCGCTTCTTCGGCTCGTGCAGCTTTCGCGAAAATTCGGAAGCACTCGAGTTTGCCGCGCTCCCACTAGTACGGCCGTCGCGGAGCTCGCGGGACCTCGGGAAGGCAGTTTTTGATATCGGCCATTTTGTTTTCGCTTCTGCGGCTCTTGCAGCGTTCGCCCAAAGTCCGAGGGACTCGAGTTTGATGCGCTCCCACTGATACGGCCGTCGCGGTTCCGACGATCCCGTCGCCGAGCTCGCGGGACCTCGGGAAGGCAGTTTTTCAAATCGGCCATTTTGTTTTTTCTTCTTCGGCTCGTGTAGCTTTCACAGAAAGTCGGAAGCACTCGAGTTTGCCGCGCTCCCACTAATACGGCCGCCGTGCTTCCGACGGTCCAGTGGCTGAGCTCGCGGCACCTCGGGAAGGCAGTTTTTCAAATCGGACATTTTGTTTTTTCTTCTTCGGCTCCTGTAGCTTTCAATGAAAGTCGGAAGTACTCGAGTTTGCCGTGCTCCCACTAATACGGCCGCTGCGGTTCCGACGGTCCCGTCGCCGAGCTCGTGGGAGCTCGGGAAGGCAGTTTTTGAAATCGGCCATTTTGTTTTCGCTTCTTCGGCTCATGCAGCTTTCGTGAAAAGTCGGAAGAACTCGAGTTTGCCGCGCTCCCAGTAATACGGCCACCGCGGTTCCAACGGTTCCCGTCGCCGAGCTCACGCGACCTCGGGAAGGCACATTTCTAAATCGGCCATTTTGTTTTCGCTTCTTCGGCTCGTGCAGCTTTGCAAAAAGTCGGGATTTTCTCAAAGACTTCATTTTTTAAAATTTTCCATCAAGAAAGATTCTCCAAACATCGGAACTACAAATTGTATGACGTTTTTATGAATACCTGAAGCTTTCATCACTATACTGCCCGTAAGCTGCATTGACTCATTTTTATGCTCTTAAACGACGTTTCAGACTGAACAGAGTCGAAAACTGGATTTTCTCAAAGACTTCATTTTTTTAAATGTTCCATGATGAATGATTCTCAGAACAACGGAACTACAAATTGTATGATATTTTCATGAATACCTGAAGCTTTCATCACCGTACTGCCCGTAAACTGCATTTACTCATTTTTATGCTCTTAAAGACGTTTCAGACTGAACAGAGTTGAAAACTGGATTTTCTCAAAGACTTCATTTTTTTTAAACTTTTCCATCAAGAAAGATTCTCAGAACATCGGTACTGCAAATTGTATGACGTTTTCATGAATACCTGAAGCTTTTATCACCATACTGCCGGTAATCTGCATTTACTCATTTTTATGCTCTGAAACGACGTTTCAGACTGAACAAAGTTGAAAACTAGATTTTCATAAGGAATTCTTTTCTTTTTTAAAAACTTTTCCATCAAGAAAGTTTCTCAGAACATCGGAACTACAAATTGTATGACGTTTTCATGAATACCTGAAGTTTTCATCACTATACTGCCCGTAAGCTGCATTTACTCATTTTTATGCTCTCAAACGACGTTTCAGACTGAACAGAGTTGAAATCTGGATTTTCATAAAGAATTCTTTTTTTTAACCTTTCCATCAAGAAAGATTCTCAGAACATCGGAACTACAAATTGTATGACGTTTTCATGAATACCTGAAGTTTTCAACACTATACTGTCCGAATGCGGCATTTACTCATTTTTATGCTCTATACCACGTAGCAGACTGAACAGAGTTGAAAACTGGATTTTCATAAGGAATTCTTTTTTTTAACTTTTCCATCAAGAAAGTGTCTCAGAACATCGGATCTTCAAATTTTATGACATTATCATGAATACCTGACGTTTTCATCACTATACTGCCCGTAAGCAGCATTTACTCATTTATATGCTCTCAAACGACGTTTCAGACTGAACAGAGTCTAAAACTGGATTTTCTCAAAGACTTCATTTTTTTAAATGTTCCATGATGAAAGTGTCTCAGAACATCGGAACTACAAATTGTATGATATTTTCATGAATACCTGAAGCGTTCATCACGAAACAGCCGTAAGCTGGATTTACTCATTGTTATGCTCTCAAACGACGTTTCAGACTGAACAGAGTCTAAAACTGGATTTGCTCAAAGACTTCATTTTTTTAAATGTTCCATGATGAAAGTGTCTCAGAACATCGGAACTACAAATTGTATGACGTTTTCATGAATACCTAAAGCTTTCATCACTATACTGCCCGTAAACTGGATTTACTCATTTTTATGCTCTTAAACGACGTTTCAGACTGAACAGAGTTGAAAACTGGATTTTACTAAGGAATTCTTTTTTTCAAATGTTCCATGATGAGTGAGGACAACACGAGGGATAAACGACGTTTCAGACTGAACAGAGTTGAAAACTGGATTTTCTCAAAGACTTCATTTTTTTAAATGTTCCATCAAGAAAGTGTCTCAGAACATCGGAACGAAAAAATTGTATGATATTTTTATGAATACCTGAAGTTTTCATCACGAAACTGCCCGTAAGCTGGATTTACTCATTTTATGCTCTTAAACGACGTTTCAGACTGAACAGAGTCTAAAACTGGATTTTCATAAGGAATTCTTTTTTTTTTAACTTTTCCATCAAGAAAGTGTCTTAGAACATCGGAACTACAAATTGTATGATATTTTCATGAATACCGGAAGCTTTCATCACTATACTGCCCGAAAGCTGCATTTACTCATTTTTATGCTCTCAAACGACGTTTTAGACTGAACAGAGTCTAAAACTGGATTTTCTCAAAGACTTCATTTTTTTAAATGTTCCATAAAGAAAGTGTCTTAGAACATCGGAACTACAAATTGTATGACGTTTTCATGAATACCTGAAGCTTTCATCACTATACTGCCCGTAAGCTGCATTTACTCATTTTTATGCTCTTAAACGACGTTTCAGACTGAACAGAGTTGAAAACTCGATTTTCATAAGGAATTCTTTTTTTTTAAATGTTCCATGATGAAAGTGTCTCAGAACATCGGAACTACAAATTGTATGATATTTTCATGAATACCTGAAGTTTTCATCACGAAACTGCCCGTAAGCTGGATTTACTCATTTTTATGCTCTTAAACGACGTTTCAGACTGAACAGAGTTGAAAACTGGATTTTCATAAGGAATTCTTTTTTTTAACTTTTCCATAAAGAAAGTGTCTTAGAACATCGGAACTACAAATTGTATGATATTTTCATGAATACCGGAAGCTTTCATCACTATACTGCCTGTAAGATGCATTTACTCATTTTTATGCTCTTAAACGACGTTTCAGACTGAACAGAGTCTAAAACTGGATTTTCTCAAAGATTTCATTTTTTTAAATGTTCCATGATGAAAGTGTCTCAGAACATCGGAACGAAAAAATTGTATGATATTTTTATGAATACCTGAAGTTTTCATCACGAAACTGCCCGTAAGCTGGATTTACTCATTTTATGCTCTTAGTCGACGTTTCAGACTGAACAGAGTTGAAAACTGGATTTTCATAAGGAATTCTTTTTTTTAACTTTTCCATCAAGAAAGTGTTTCAGAACATCGGAACTACAAATTGTATGACGTTTTCATGAAGCCCTTAAGCTTTCATCACTATACTGCCAGTAAGCTGCAATTATTCATTTTTATGGTCTTAAACGACGTTTCAGACTGAACAGAGTTGGAAACTGGATTTTCACAAAGACTTCATTTTTTAAATGGTCCATGATGAAAGTGTCTCAGAACATCGGAACTACAAATTGTATGATATTTTCATGAATACCAGAAGCTTTCATCACTATACTGCCCTTAAGCTGCATTTACTCATTTTTATGCTCTTAACCCTCCTGTTGCCTTCTTGGTCTAAAAGACCCACGTTCGAGTGTTTATGTATTTGTGTGTATTGCGGTCTCAGGGTCACAAAATGATCCACTACCAGTGTATACGTATGCATGCATGCATGCATGCATGTAGGTATGAATCCCTAAAGCCCGTCGTCCTCGGGTCAAAACGACCCGCGTCTTTCCACCGAGCCCTCGCCGTCGCCCTGGGGTCTGTTCGACCCTCGAGTTTGAGCGAGCCCTCGGCCTCGTCCCCCGGGGTCAGAATGACCCGCGTTTATCGTCGAGCTCTCGGCCCCCGTCCTCCGGGGTCAGAATGACCCGCGTTTATCGTCGAGCTCCCGGCCCCCGTCCCCGGAGTCAGAATGACCCGCGTTTATCGTCGAGTTCACGGACCCCGTCCCCGGGGTCTGAATGACCCTCGTTTATAGCCGAGCTCCCAGCCTCGCCGTCGTCCCAGGGGTCAGAATGACCCGTGAGCCCTCGGCCTCGTCCTGGGGTCGAAACGACCCGAGTTTTACGTTGTATTACAAGTCATCCCGTATGCTAAATGTAAAAAATGAATAAATAAATGATACAAATAAAGACATGACAAGACAGTTGCATTGTATTGTTTTTTTCTTACATTTATTTAGTCATCACCAATGTTACAAGCAACGACATAGAACACACACACACACACACACACACACACACACACACACACACACACACACATACACACACGCGCACAAATGTGTCTGCCACAGGATCACGGTTCGAAGCGAAGAACCCTCCGCGGAACCTCTCTCGTCCGATCTCGATCTTCAGACGCTCCGCGGTGTACGTCGCCTTCGGGTAGGTACGCCCGTAGTAAGCGTGCCGATCCAGAAACGTGTCGCCGGGAGGAGGGGTGAGAGAGAGGGGCGGGGAGGGGGGCGAACCGACGTTCGGATTCGGTCGCGGCGGCGGCGGCCCGCCCCTCGGGCAAACGCGGAATCGTCAAAGGCCCGGTCCCGGTCGCGGTCCCTCTCTCGATCGACGCTGTCGGACGCGACTCTCCACGCTCTCAGCAGCGGCGGCGGCGGCGGCGCTTGGTCCGCCCTCTGCGGAAACATCTCCCGTCGCCCGGCTTCTCGAGCGGGAGCGAATCATCCCAGGCCGGCACGGTCGCGGCCAGAGCCCATTCGATCGGCCTGGACGGGATCGCGTTCCAGCCGTTCGACCCGCCCCGCGCTTCTCGTTCTATGAAAGGGGTGTACTTATACGCTGTATTTATAAACAATATATTCACATCTGCGTAATCCCGCAGTCGGCTTCGTTGGTGCGCTCCTGCTGATCGAAGGCTCTTTAGCCAAGACGCGTGACGCCATTTCGTACGTGTCCAGATTGTAAAGCCCTCTGAGGCGTTTACAAAAAAAAAAGAAAATAATAATAATAATGTGTATTTGTTATTCTGAGCTATTCAAAATAAACTGAATTGATTCAAATTGAAATGACGTGTCAAAAGTTGTCATGTGCGAATAAGGACACTATGAAAGGGGTGTACTTATACGCTGTATTTATACACAATTTATTCACATCTGCGTAATCCCGCGGTCGGCCTCATTGGTGTGCTCGCGCTGATCGAAGGCTCTTTAACAAAGACAGATTGACCCCGCAGGACACAGGGTGTGCGAGGAATGAGTGAGGACAACACGAGGGATAAACGACGTTTCAGACTGAACAGAGTTGATAACTGGATTTTCTCAAAGACTTCATTTTTTTAAATGTTGCATCAAGAAAGATTCTCAGAACAACGGAACTACAAATTGTATAACGTTTTCATGAATACCTGAAGCTTTCATCACTATACTGCCCGAAAGCTGCATTTACTCATTTTTATGATCTCAAACGACGTTTTAGACTGAACGGAGTCTAAAACTGGATTTTCTCAAAGATTTCATTTTTTTAAATGTTCCATGATGAAAGTGTCTCAGAACATCGGAACTACAAATTGTATGACGTTTTCATGAATACCTGAAGTTTTCATCACTATACTGCCCGTAAGCTGCATTTACTCATTTTTATGCTCTCAAACGACGTTTCAGACTGAACAGAGTCTAAAATTGGATTTTCTCAAAGACTTCATTTTTTTAAATGTTCCATGATGAAAGTGTCTCAGAACATCGGAACTCCAAATTGTTTGAGCTTTTTATGAATACCTGAAGCTTTCATCACTATACTGCCCTTTAGCTGCATTTACTCATTTTTATGCTCTTAAGGTGATACTCAAGGGTCATTTTGACCCAAGGACAACGGCAAGGGCTTGGTGATAATCGAGAGTCATTTTGACCCAAGGACAACGGCAGAGGCTTGGTGATAATCAAGGGTCATTTTGACCCAAGGAGAACGGCGGAGTGTTGATGATACACAAGGGTCATTTCGACCCGAGGACAACGGCAGGGGCTTGATGGTAATCAAGGGTCATTTTGACCGGAGGACAACGACAGAGCGGTTCCAACTGTAGCACCCCCGAGCACGAAGGACCTTGGGAAGGCACTTCTCTGAATCAGTTCGGGGAGACTTGAAAGTTTGCTGCAACCCGACTAATACGGCCCTTTCCAACAGTTCCGATGGTCCTATCCTCGAGCCCGCAGGACCTCGGGAAGGCACTTTTTTAAATCGGCCATTTTGTTTTCGCTTCTTCGGCTCGTGCAGCTTTCGCGAAAAGTCGGAAGCACTCGAGTTTGACGCACTCCTACTAATACGGCCGTCGCGGTTCCGACGATCCCGGCGCCGAGCTCGCGGGACCTCGGGAAGGCACTTTTCTAAATCGGCCATTTTGTTTTTGCTTCTGTGGCTCCTGCAGCGTTCGCCCAAAGTCGGAAGCACTCGAGTTTGCCGCACTCCCACTAATACGGCCGCCGTGCTTCCGACGGTCCCGTCGCCGAGCTCGCGGGACCTCGGGAAGGCAGTTTTTGAAATCGGCCATTTTGTTTTTTCTTCTTCGGCTCGTGTAGCTTTCACAGAAAGTCAGAAGCACTCGAGTTTGCCGCGCTCCCACTAATCCGGCCGTCGCGGTTCTGACGATCCCGTCGCCGTGCTCGCGGGACCTCGGGAAGGCAGTTTTTGAAATCAGCCATTTTGTTTTCGCTTTTTCGGCTCGTGCAGCTTTCGCGAAAAGTCGGAAGCACTCGAGTTTGCTGCGCTCCCACTAATACGGCCGCCGCGGTTCCGACGGTCCCGTCGCCGATCTCGCGCGACCTCGGGAAGGCACTTTTCTAAATCGGCCATTTTGTTTTCGCTTCTGTGGCTCCTGCAGCGTTCGCCCAAAGTCGGAAGCACTCGAGTTTGCCGCACTCCCACTAATACGGCCGCCGTGCTTCCGACGGTCCCGTCGCCGAGCTCGCGGGACCTCGGGAAGGCAGTTTTTGAAATCGGCCATTTTGTTTTTTCTTCTTCGGCTCGTGTAGTTTTCACAGAAAGTCAGAAGCACTCGAGTTTGCCGCGCTCCCACTAATCCGGCCGTCGCGGTTCTGACGATCCCGTCGCCGTGCTCGCGGGACCTCGGGAAGGCAGTTTTTGAAATCAGCCATTTTGTTTTGGCTTTTTCGGCTCGTGCAGCTTTCGCGAAAAGTCGGAAGCACTCGAGTTTGCTGCGCTCCCACTAATACGGCCGCCGCGGTTCCGACGGTCCCGTCGCCGAGCTCGCGCGACCTCGGGAAGGCACTTTTCTAAATCGGCCATTTTGTTTTCGCTTCTTCGGCTCGTGCAGCTTTCGCGAAAAGTCGGAAGCACTCGAGTTTGCTGCGCTCCCACTAATACGGCCGCCGCGGTTCCGACGGTCCCGTCGCCGATCTCGCGCGACCTCGGGAAGGCACTTTTCTAAATCGGCCATTTTGTTTTCGCTTCTGTGGCTCCTGCAGCGTTCGCCCAAAGTCGGAAGCACTCGAGTTTGCCGCACTCCCACTAATACGGCCGCCGTGCTTCCGACGGTCCCGTCGCCGAGCTCGCGGGACCTCGGGAAGGCAGTTTTTGAAATCGGCCATTTTGTTTTTTCTTCTTCGGCTCGTGTAGTTTTCACAGAAAGTCAGAAGCACTCGAGTTTGCCGCGCTCCCACTAATCCGGCCGTCGCGGTTCTGACGATCCCGTCGCCGTGCTCGCGGGACCTCGGGAAGGCAGTTTTTGAAATCAGCCATTTTGTTTTGGCTTTTTCGGCTCGTGCAGCTTTCGCGAAAAGTCGGAAGCACTCGAGTTTGCTGCGCTCCCACTAATACGGCCGCCGCGGTTCCGACGGTCCCGTCGCCGAGCTCGCGCGACCTCGGGAAGGCACTTTTCTAAATCGGCCATTTTGTTTTCGCTTCTTCGGCTCGTGCAGCTTTCGCGAAAAGTCGGAAGCACTCGAGTTTGACGCACTCCTACTAATACGGCCGTCGCGGTTCAGACGATCCCGGCGCCGAGTTCGCGGGACCTCGGGAAGGCACTTTTCTAAATCGGCCATTTTGTTTTCGCTTCTGCGGCTCGTGCAGCGTTCGCCCAAAGTCTGAGGGACTCGAGTTTGATGCGCTCCCACTTATACGGCCGTCGCGGTTCCGACGATCCCGTCGGCGAGCTCGCGGGACCTCGGGAAGGCACTTTTCTAAATCGGCCATTTTGTTTTTGCTTCTTCGGCTCGTGCAGCTTTCGCGAAAAGTCGGAAGCACTCGAGTTTGCCGCGCTCCCACTGATACGGCCGTCGCGGTTCCGACGATCCCGGCGCCGAGCTCGCGGGACCTCGGGAAGGCACTTTTCTAAATCGGCCATTTTGTTTTCGCTTCTTCGGCTCGTGCAGCTTTCGCGAAAATTCGGAAGCACTCGAGTTTGCCGCGCTCCCACTAGTACGGCCGTCGCGGAGCTCGCGGGACCTCGGGAAGGCAGTTTTTGATATCGGCCATTTGATATTGGCAATATTTGATATTGCCATTTTGTTTTCGCTTCTGCGGCTCTTGCAGCGTTCGCCCAAAGTCCGAGGGACTCGAGTTTGATGCGCTCCCACTGATACGGCCGCCGTGCTTCCGACGGTCCAGTGGCTGAGCTCGCGGCACCTCGGGAAGGCAGTTTTTTAAATCGGACATTTTGTTTTTTCTTCTTCAGCTCCTGTAGCTTTCAATGAAAGTCGGAAGTACTCGAGTTTGCCGCGCTCCCACTAATACGGCCGCTGCGGTTCCGACGGTCCCGTCGCCGAGCTCGTGGGAGCTCGGGAAGGCAGTTTTTGAAATCGGCCATTTTGTTTTCGCTTCTTCGGCTCATGCAGCTTTCGTGAAAAGTCGGAAGAACTCGAGTTTGCCGCGCTCCCAGTAATACGGCCACCGCGGTTCCAACGGTTCCCGTCGCCGAGCTCACGCGACCTCGGGAAGGCACATTTCTAAATCGGCCATTTTGTTTTCGCTTCTTCGGCTCGTGCAGCTTTGCAAAAAGTCGGGATTTTCTCAAAGACTTCATTTTTTAAAATTTTCCATCAAGAAAGATTCTCCAAACATCGGAACTACAAATTGTATGACGTTTTCATGAATACCTGAAGCTTTCATCACTATACTGCCCGTAAGCTGCATTGACTCATTTTTATGCTCTTAAACGACGTTTCAGACTGAACAGAGTCGAAAACTGGATTTTCTCAAAGACTTCATTTTTTTTAAATGTTCCATGATGAATGATTCTCAGAACAACGGAATTACAAATTGTATGATATTTTCATGAATACCTGAAGCTTTTATCACCATACTGCCGGTAATCTGCATTTACTCATTTTTATGCTCTGAAACGACGTTTCAGACTGAACAAAGTTGAAAACTAGATTTTCATAAGGAATTCTTTTCTTTTTTAAAAACTTTTCCATCAAGAAAGTTTCTCAGAACATCGGAACTACAAATTGTATGACGTTTTCATGAATACCTGAAGTTTTCATCACTATACTGCCCGTAAGCTGCATTTACTCATTTTTATGCTCTCAAACGACGTTTCAGACTGAACAGAGTTGAAAACTGGATTTTCATAAAGAATTCTTTTTTTTTAACCTTTCCATCAAGAAAGATTCTCAGAACATCGGAACTACAAATTGTATGACGTTTTCATGAATACCTGAAGTTTTCAACACTATACTGTCCGAATGCGGCATTTACTCATTTTTATGCTCTATACCACGTAGCAGACTGAACAGAGTTGAAAACTGGATTTTCATAAGGAATTCTTTTTTTTTAACTTTTCCATGATGAAAGTGTCTCAGAAAATCGGATCTTCAAATTTTATGACATTATCATTAATACCTGACGTTTTCATCACTATACTGCCCGTAAGCAGCATTTACTCATTTTTTATGCTATTAAACGACTTTTAAGACTGAACAGAGTTGAAAACTGGATTTTCATAAGGAATTCTTTTTTTTTTTAACTTTTCCATCAAAAAAGTGTCTCAGAACATCGGAACTACAAAAATTGTATGATATTTTCATGAATACCTCAAGTTTTCATCACGAAACTGCCCTCATAAAAATGAATAATCCAGTGGGGATTTACTCATTTTTATGCGCTTAAACGACGTTTCAGACTGAACAGAGATGAAAACTAGATTTTCATAAGGAATTCTTTTTTTTTAACTTTTCCATCAAGAAAGTGTCTCAGAACATCGGATCTTCAAATTTTATGACATTATCATGAATACCTGACGTTTTCATCACTATACTGCCCGTAAGCAGCATTTACTCATTTATATGCTCTCAAACGACGTTTCAGACTGAACAGAGTCTAAAACTGGATTTTCTCAAAGACTTCATTTTTTTAAATGTTCCGTGATGAAAGTGTCTCAGAACATCGGAACTACAAATTGTATGATATTTTCATGAATACCTGAAGCGTTCATCACGAAACTGCCGTAAGCTGGATTTACTCATTGTTATGCTCTCAAACGACGTTTCAGACTGAACAGAGTCTAAAACTGGATTTGCTCAAAGACTTCATTTTTTTAAATGTTCCATGATGAAAGTGTCTCAGAACATCGGAACTACAAATTGTATGATATTTTTATGAATACCTGAAGTTTTCATCACGAAACTGCCCGTAAGCTGGATTTACTCATTTTATGCTCTTAAACGACGTTTCAGACTGAACAGAGTCTAAAACTGGATTTTCATAAGGAATTCTTTTTTTTTTAACTTTTCCATCAAGAAAGTGTCTTAGAACATCGGAACTACAAATTGTATGATATTTTCATGAATACCGGAAGCTTTCATCACTATACTGCCCGAAAGCTGCATTTACTCATTTTTATGCTCTCAAACGACGTTTTAGACTGAACAGAGTCTAAAACTGGATTTTCTCAAAGACTTCATTTTTTTAAATGTTCCATAAAGAAAGTGTCTTAGAACATCGGAACTACAAATTGTATGACGTTTTCATGAATACCTGAAGCTTTCATCACTATACTGCCCGTAAGCTGCATTTACTCATTTTTATGCTCTTAAACGACGTTTCAGACTGAACAGAGTTGAAAACTCGATTTTCATAAGGAATTCTTTTTTTTTAAATGTTCCATGATGAAAGTGTCTCAGAACATCGGAACTACAAATTGTATGATATTTTCATGAATACCTGAAGTTTTCATCACGAAACTGCCCGTAAGCTGGATTTACTCATTTTTATGCTCTTAAACGACGTTTCAGACTGAACAGAGTTGAAAACTGGATTTTCATAAGGAATTCTTTTTTTTAACTTTTCCATAAAGAAAGTGTCTTAGAACATCGGAACTACAAATTGTATGATATTTTCATGAATACCGGAAGCTTTCATCACTATACTGCCTGTAAGATGCATTTACTCATTTTTATGCTCTTAAACGACGTTTCAGACTGAACAGAGTCTAAAACTGGATTTTCTCAAAGATTTCATTTTTTTAAATGTTCCATGATGAAAGTGTCTCAGAACATCGGAACTACAAATTGTATGATATTTTTATGAATACCTGAAGTTTTCATCACGAAACTGCCCGAAAGCGGCATTTACTCATTTTTATGCTCTTAAACGACGTTTCAGACTGAACAGAGTTGAAAACTGGATTTTCTCAAAGACTTCATTTTTTTAAATGTTCCATGATGAAAGTGTCTCAGAACATCGGAACTACAAATTGTATGATATTCTTATGAATACCTGAAGTTTTCATCACGAAACTGCCCGTAAACTGCATTTACTCATTTTATGCTCTTAAACGACGTTTCAGACTGAACAGAGTTGAAACCTGGATTTTCATAAGGAATTCTTTTTTTTAACTAATCCATCAAGAAAGTGTCTCAGAACATCGGAACTACAAATTGTATGACGTTTTCATGAATACCTGAAGCTTTCATCACTATACTGCCCGAAAGCTGCATTTACTCATTTTTATGCTCTTAAACGACGTTTGAGACTGAACAGAGTTGAAAACTAGATTTTCATAAGGAATTCTTTTTTTTAAATGTTCCATGATGAAAGTGTCTCAGAACATCGGAACTACAAATTGTATGATATTTTCATGAATACCTGAAGTTTTCATCACGAAACTGCCCGTATGCTGTTACTCATTTTTATGCTCTTAAACGACGTTTCAGACTGAACAGAGTTGAAAACTGGATTTTCATAAGGAATTCTTTTTTTTTAACTTTTCCATAAAGAAAGTGTCTTAGAACATCGGAACTACAAATTGTATGATATTTTCATGAATACCGGAAGCTTTCATCACTATACTGCCTGTAAGATGCATTTACTCATTTTTATGCTCTTAAACGACGTTTCAGACTGAACAGAGTCTAAAACTGGATTTTCTCAAAGATTTCATTTTTTTAAATGTTCCATGATGAAAGTGTCTCAGAACATCGGAACGAAAAAATTGTATGATATTTTTATGAATACCTGAAGTTTTCATCACGAAACTGCCCGTAAGCTGGATTTACTCATTTTATGCTCTTAAACGACGTTTCAGACTGAACAGAGTTGAAAACTGGATTTTCATAAGGAATTCTTTTTTTTTTTTTAACTTTTCCATCAAAAAAGTGTCTCAGAACATCGGAACTACAAATTGTATGATATTTTCATGAATACCGGAAGCTTTCATCACTATACTGCCTGTAAGATGCATTTACTCATTTTTATGCTCTTAAACGACGTTTCAGACTGAACAGAGTCTAAAATTGGATTTTCTCAAAGACTTCATTTTTTTAAATGTTCCATGATGAAATTGTCTCAGAACATCGGAACTATAATTGTATGATATTTTCATGAATACCTGAAGCATTCATCACTATACTGCCCGTAAACTGCATTTACTCATTTTTATGCTCTTAAACGACGTTTCAGACTGAATAGAGTTGAAAACTGGATTTTCATAAGGAATTCTTTTTTTTAACTAATCCATCAAGAAAGTGTCTCAGAACATCGGAACGAAAAAATTGTATGATATTTTTATGAATACCTTAAGTTTTCATCACGAAACTGCCCGTAAGCATGATTTACTCATTTTATGCTCTTAAACGACGTTTCAGACTGAACAGAGTTGAAAACTGGATTTTCATAAGGAATTCTTTTTTTAAACTTTTCCATCAAGAAAGTGTCTTAGAACATCGGAACTACAAATTGTATGATATTTTTATGAATACCTGAAGTTTTCATCACGAAACTGCCCGTAAGCTGGATTTAATCATTTTTATGCTCTTAAACGACGTTTCAGACTGAACAGAGTCTAAAACTGGATTTTCTCAAAGATTTCATTTTTTTAAATGTTCCATGATGAAAGTGTCTCAGAACATCGGAACGAAAAAATTGTATGATATTTTTATGAATACCTGAAGTTTTCATCACGAAACTGCCCGTAAGCTGGATTTACTCATTTTATGCTCTTAAACGACGTTTCAGACTGAACAGAGTTGAAAACTGGATTTTCATAAGGAATTCTTTTTTTTTTAAACTTTTCCATCAAGAAAGTGTCTCAGAACATCGGAACTCCATGTTCACAGTTGGACTCCATGTCCAACTGTGATACTCAAGGGTCATTTTGACCCAAGGACAACGGCAAGGGCTTCTTCGGCTCGTGCAGCTTTGCAAAAAGTCGGGATTTTCTCAAAGACTTCATTTTTTAAAATTTTCCATCAAGAAAGATTCTCCAAACATCGGAACTACAAATTGTATGACGTTTTCATGAATACCTGAAGCTTTCATCACTATACTGCCCGTAAGCTGCATTTACTCATTTTTATGCTCTTAAACGACGTTTCAGACTGAACAGAGTTGAAAACTGGATTTTCATAAGGAATTCTTTTTTTTTAAACTTTTCCATCAAGAAAGTGTCTCAGAACATCGGAACTGCAATTGTTTGAGCTTTTTATGAATACCTGAAGCTTTCATCACTATACTGCCCTTTAGCTGCATTTACTCATTTTTATGCTCTTAAGGTGATACTCAAGGGTCATTTTGACCCAAGGACAACGGCAAGGCCTTGGTGATAATCGAGAGTCATTTTGACCCAAGGACAACAGCAGGGGCTTGGTGATAATCAAGGGTCTTAAACGACGTTTCAGACTGAACAGAGTTGAAAACTGGATTTTCATAAGGAATTCTTTTTTTTTTAAACTTTTCCATCAAGAAAGTGTCTCAGAACATCGGAACTGCAATTGTTTGAGCTTTTTATGAATACCTGAAGCTTTCATCACTATACTGCCCTTTAGCTGCATTTACTCATTTTTATGCTCTTAAGGTGATACTCAAGGGTCATTTTGACCCAAGGACAACGGCAAGGCCTTGGTGATAATCGAGAGTCATTTTGACCCAAGGACAACAGCAGGGGCTTGGTGATAATCAAGGGTCATTTTGACCCAAGGAGAACGGCGGAGTGTTGATGATACACAAGGGTCATTTTGACCGGAGGACAACGACAGAGCGGTTCCAACTGTAGCACCCCCGAGCACGAAGGACCTTGGGAAGGCACTTCTCTGAATCAGTTCGGGGAGACTTGAAAGTTTGCTGCAACCCGACTAATACGGCCCTTTCCAACAGTTCCGATGGTCCTATCCTCGAGCCCGCAGGACCTCGGGAAGGCACTTTTTTAAATCGGCCATTTTGTTTTCGCTTCTTCGGCTCGTGCAGCTTTCGCGAAAAGTCGGAAGCACTCGAGCTTGACGCACTCCTACTAATACGGCCGTCGCGGTTCCGACGATCCCGGCGCCGAGCTCGCGGGACCTCGGGAAGGCACTTTTCTAAATCGGCCATTTTGTTTTCGCTTCTGTGGCTCCTGCAGCGTTCGCCCAAAGTCGGAAGCACTCGAGTTTGCCGCACTCCCACTAATACGGCCGCCGTGCTTCCGACGGTCCCGTCGCCGAGCTCGCGGGACCTCGGGAAGGCAGTTTTTGAAATCGGCCATTTTGTTTTTTCTTCTTCGGCTCGTGTAGCTTTCACAGAAAGTCAGAAGCACTCGAGTTTGCCGCGCTCCCACTAATCCAGCCGTCGCGGTTCTGACGATCCCGTCGCCGTGCTCGCGGGACCTCGGGAAGGCAGTTTTTGAAATCAGCCATTTTGTTTTCGCTTTTTCGGCTCGTGCAGCTTTCGCGAAAAGTCGGAAGCACTCGAGTTTGACGCACTCCTACTAATACGGCCGTCGCGGTTCCGACGATCCCGGCGCCGAGTTCGCGGGACCTCGGGAAGGCACTTTTCTAAATCGGCCATTTTGTTTTCGCTTCTGCGGCTCGTGCAGCGTTCGCCCAAAGTCTGAGGGACTCGAGTTTGATGCGCTCCCACTTATACGGCCGTCGCGGTTCCGACGATCCCCTCGGCGAGCTCGCGGGACCTCAGGAAGGCAGTTTTTCAAATCGGCCATTTTGATTTTTCTTTGTCAGCTCATGTAGCTTTCACAGAAAGTCGGAAGCACTCGAGTTTGCCGCGCTCCCACTAATACGGCCGCCGTGCTTCCGACGGTCCCGTCGCCGAGCTCGCGGGACCTCGGGAAGGCAGTTTTTGAAATCGGCCATTTTGTTTTCGCTTCTTCGGCTCCTGCGGCTTTCGCGAAAAGTCGGAAGCACTCGAGTTTGTCGCGCTCCCACTAATACGGCCGCCGCGGTTCTGACGGTCCCGTCGCCGAGCTCGCGCGACCTCGGGAAGGAACTTTTCTAAATCGGCCATTTTTTTTCCGCTTCTTCGGCTCGTGCAGCTTTCGCGAAAAGTCGGAAGCACTCGAGTTTGCCGCGCTCCCACTGATACGGCCGTCGCGGTTCCGACGATCCCGGCGCCGAGCTCGCGGGACCTCGGGAAGGAATCTTTTATAAATCGGCCATTTTGTTTTTGCTTCTTCGGCTCGTGCAGCTTTCGCGAAAAGTCGAAAGTACTCGAGTTTGCCGCGCTCCCACTAATACGGCCGCTGCGGTTCCGACGGTCCCGTCGCCGAGCTCGTGGGAGCTCGGGAAGGCAGTTTTTGAAATCGGCCATTTTGTTTTCGCTTCTTCGGCTCGTGCAGCTTTCGCGAAAAGTCGGAAGAACTCGAGTTTGCCGCGCTCCCACTAATACGGCCACCGCGGTTCCAACGGTTCCCGTCGCCGAGCTCACGCGACCTCGGGAAGGCACTTTTCTAAATCGGCCATTTTGTTTTCGCTTCTTCGGCTCGTGCAGCTTTGCAAAAAGTCGGGATTTTCTCAAAGACTTCATTTTTTAAAATTTTCCATCAAGAAAGATTCTCCAAACATCGGAACTACAAATTGTATGACGTTTTCATGAATACCTGAAGCTTTCATCACTATACTGCCCGTAAGCTGCATTTACTCATTTTTATGCTCTTAAACGACGTTTCAGACTGAACAGAGTTGAAAACTGGATTTTCATAAGGAATTCTTTTTTTTTTTTACTTTTCCATCAAGAAAGTGTCTCAGAACATCGGAACTCCAAATTGTTTGAGCTTTTTATGAATACCTGAAGCTTTCATCACTATACTGCCCTTTAGCTGCATTTACTCATTTTTATGCTCTTAAGGTGATACTCAAGGGTCATTTTGACCCAAGGACAACGGCAAGGGCTTGGTGATAATCGAGAGTCATTTTGACCCAAGGACAACGGCAGGGGCTTGGTGATAATCAAGGGTCATTTTGACCCAAGGAGAACGGCGGAGTGTTGATGATACACAAGGGTCATTTCGACCCGAGGACAACGGCAGGGGCTTGATGGTAATCAAGGGTCATTTTGACCGGAGGACAACGACAGAGCGGTTCCAACTGTAGCACCCCCGAGCACGAAGGACCTTGGGAAGGCACTTCTCTGAATCAGTTCGGGGAGACTTGAAAGTTTGCTGCAACCCGACTAATACGGCCCTTTCCAACAGTTCCGATGGTCCTATCTCCGAGCCCGCAGGACCTCGGGAAGGCACTTTTTTAAATCGGCCATTTTGTTTTCGCTTCTTCGGCTCGTGCAGCTTTCGCGAAAAGTCGGAAGCACTCGAGTTTGACGCACTCCTACTAATACGGCCGTCGCGGTTTCGACGATCCCGGCGCCGAGCTCGCGGGACCTCGGGAAGGCACTTTTCTAAATCGGCCATTTTGTTTTCGCTTCTGTGGCTCCTGCAGCGTTCGCCCAAAGTCGGAAGCACTCGAGTTTGCCGCACTCCCACTAATACGGCCGCCGTGCTTCCGACGGTCCCGTTGCCGAGCTCGCGGGACCTCGGGAAGGCAGTTTTTGAAATCGGCCATTTTGTTTTTTCTTCTTCGGCTCGTGTAGCTTTCACAGAAAGTCAGAAGCACTCGAGTTTGCCGCGCTCCCACTAATCCGGCCGTCGCGGTTCTGACGATCCCGTCGCCGTGCTCGCGGGACCTCGGGAAGGCAGTTTTTGAAATCAGCCATTTTGTTTTCGCTTTTTCGGCTCGTGCAGCTTTCGCGAAAAGTCGGAAGCACTCGAGTTTGCTGCGCTCCCACTAATACGGCCGCCGCGGTTCCGACGGTCCCGTCGCCGATCTCGCGCGACCTCGGGAAGGCACTTTTCTAAATCGGCCATTTTGTTTTCGCTTCTGTGGCTCCTGCAGCGTTCGCCCAAAGTCGGAAGCACTCGAGTTTGCCGCACTCCCACTAATACGGCCGCCGTGCTTCCGACGGTCCCGTCGCCGAGCTCGCGGGACCTCGGGAAGGCAGTTTTTGAAATCGGCCATTTTGTTTTTTCTTCTTCGGCTCGTGTAGTTTTCACAGAAAGTCAGAAGCACTCGAGTTTGCCGCGCTCCCACTAATCCGGCCGTCGCGGTTCTGACGATCCCGTCGCCGTGCTCGCGGGACCTCGGGAAGGCAGTTTTTGAAATCAGCCATTTTGTTTTGGCTTTTTCGGCTCGTGCAGCTTTCGCGAAAAGTCGGAAGCACTCGAGTTTGCTGCGCTCCCACTAATACGGCCGCCGCGGTTCCGACGGTCCCGTCGCCGAGCTCGCGCGACCTCGGGAAGGCACTTTTCTAAATCGGCCATTTTGTTTTCGCTTCTTCGGCTCGTGCAGCTTTCGCGAAAAGTCGGAAGCACTCGAGTTTGCTGCGCTCCCACTAATACGGCCGCCGCGGTTCCGACGGTCCCGTCGCCGATCTCGCGCGACCTCGGGAAGGCACTTTTCTAAATCGGCCATTTTGTTTTCGCTTCTGTGGCTCCTGCAGCGTTCGCCCAAAGTCGGAAGCACTCGAGTTTGCCGCACTCCCACTAATACGGCCGCCGTGCTTCCGACGGTCCCGTCGCCGAGCTCGCGGGACCTCGGGAAGGCAGTTTTTGAAATCGGCCATTTTGTTTTTTCTTCTTCGGCTCGTGTAGTTTTCACAGAAAGTCAGAAGCACTCGAGTTTGCCGCGCTCCCACTAATCCGGCCGTCGCGGTTCTGACGATCCCGTCGCCGTGCTCGCGGGACCTCGGGAAGGCAGTTTTTGAAATCAGCCATTTTGTTTTGGCTTTTTCGGCTCGTGCAGCTTTCGCGAAAAGTCGGAAGCACTCGAGTTTGCTGCGCTCCCACTAATACGGCCGCCGCGGTTCCGACGGTCCCGTCGCCGAGCTCGCGCGACCTCGGGAAGGCACTTTTCTAAATCGGCCATTTTGTTTTCGCTTCTTCGGCTCGTGCAGCTTTCGCGAAAAGTCGGAAGCACTCGAGTTTGACGCACTCCTACTAATACGGCCGTCGCGGTTCAGACGATCCCGGCGCCGAGTTCGCGGGACCTCGGGAAGGCACTTTTCTAAATCGGCCATTTTGTTTTCGCTTCTGCGGCTCGTGCAGCGTTCGCCCAAAGTCTGAGGGACTCGAGTTTGATGCGCTCCCACTTATACGGCCGTCGCGGTTCCGACGATCCCGTCGGCGAGCTCGCGGGACCTCGGGAAGGCACTTTTCTAAATCGGCCATTTTGTTTTTGCTTCTTCGGCTCGTGCAGCTTTCGCGAAAAGTCGGAAGCACTCGAGTTTGCCGCGCTCCCACTGATACGGCCGTCGCGGTTCCGACGATCCCGGCGCCGAGCTCGCGGGACCTCGGGAAGGCACTTTTCTAAATCGGCCATTTTGTTTTCGCTTCTTCGGCTCGTGCAGCTTTCGCGAAAATTCGGAAGCACTCGAGTTTGCCGCGCTCCCACTAGTACGGCCGTCGCGGAGCTCGCGGGACCTCGGGAAGGCAGTTTTTGATATCGGCCATTTTGTTTTCGCTTCTGCGGCTCTTGCAGCGTTCGCCCAAAGTCCGAGGGACTCGAGTTTGATGTGCTCCCACTGATACGGCCGTCGCGGTTCCGACGATCCCGTCGCCGAGCTCGCGGGACCTCGGGAAGGCAGTTTTTCAAATCGGCCATTATGTTTTTTCTTCTTCGGCTCGTGTAGCTTTCACAGAAAGTCGGAAGCACTCGAGTTTGCCGCGCTCCCACTAATACGGCCGCCGTGCTTCCGACGGTCCAGTGGCTGAGCTCGCGGCACCTCGGGAAGGCAGTTTTTCAAATCGGACATTTTGTTTTTTCTTCTTCGGCTCGTGTAGCTTTCAATGAAAGTCGGAAGTACTCGAGTTTGCCGCGCTCCCACTAATACGGCCGCTGCGGTTCCGACGGTCCCGTCGCCGAGCTCGTGGGAGCTCGGGAAGGCAGTTTTTGAAATCGGCCATTTTGTTTTCGCTTCTTCGGCTCATGCAGCTTTCGTGAAAAGTCGGAAGAACTCGAGTTTGCCGCGCTCCCAGTAATACGGCCACCGCGGTTCCAACGGTTCCCGTCGCCGAGCTCACGCGACCTCGGGAAGGCACTTTTCTAAATCGGCCATTTTGTTTTCGCTTCTTCGGCTCGTGCAGCTTTGCAAAAAGTCGGGATTTTCTCAAAGACTTCATTTTTTAAAATTTTCCATCAAGAAAGATTCTCCAAACATCGGAACTACAAATTGTATGACGTTTTCATGAATACCTGAAGCTTTCATCACTATACTGCCCGTAAGCTGCATTGACTCATTTTTATGCTCTTAAACGACGTTTCAGACTGAACAGAGTCGAAAACTGGATTTTCTCAAAGACTTCATTTTTTTAAATGTTCCATGATGAATGATTCTCAGAACAACGGAACTACAAATTGTATGATATTTTCATGAATACCTGAAGCTTTCATCACCGTACTGCCCGTAAGCTGCATTTACTCATTTTTATGCTCTTAAAGACGTTTCAGACTGAACAGAGTTGAAAACTGGATTTTCTCAAAGACTTCATTTTTTTTAAACTTTTCCATCAAGAAAGATTCTCAGAACATCGGTACTACAAATTGTATGACGTTTTCATGAATACCTGAAGCTTTTATCACCATACTGCCGGTAATCTGCATTTACTCATTTTTATGCTCTGAAACGACGTTTCAGACTGAACAAAGTTGAAAACTAGATTTTCATAAGGAATTCTTTTCTTTTTTAAAAACTTTTCCATCAAGAAAGTTTCTCAGAACATCGGAACTACAAATTGTATGACGTTTTCATGAATACCTGAAGTTTTCATCACTATACTGCCCGTAAGCTGCATTTACTCATTTTTATGCTCTCAAACGACGTTTCAGACTGAACAGAGTTGAAAACTGGATTTTCATAAAGAATTCTTTTTTTTTAACCTTTCCATCAAGAAAGATTCTCAGAACATCGGAACTACAAATTGTATGACGTTTTCATGAATACCTGAAGTTTTCAACACTATACTGTCCGAATGCGGCATTTACTCATTTTTATGCTCTATACCACGTAGCAGACTGAACAGAGTTGAAAACTGGATTTTCATAAGGAATTCTTTTTTTTAACTTTTCCATCAAGAAAGTGTCTCAGAACATCGGATCTTCAAATTTTATGACATTATCATGAATACCTGACGTTTTCATCACTATACTGCCCGTAAGCAGCATTTACTCATTTATATGCTCTCAAACGACGTTTCAGACTGAACAGAGTCTAAAACTGGATTTTCTCAAAGACTTCATTTTTTTAAATGTTCCATGATGAAAGTGTCTCAGAACATCGGAACTACAAATTGTATGATATTTTCATGAATACCTGAAGCGTTCATCACGAAACAGCCGTAAGCTGGATTTACTCATTGTTATGCTCTCAAACGACGTTTCAGACTGAACAGAGTCTAAAACTGGATTTGCTCAAAGACTTCATTTTTTTAAATGTTCCATGATGAAAGTGTCTCAGAACATCGGAACTACAAATTGTATGACGTTTTCATGAATACCTAAAGCTTTCATCACTATACTGCCCGTAAACTGGATTTACTCATTTTTATGCTCTTAAACGACGTTTCAGACTGAACAGAGTTGAAAACTGGATTTTACTAAGGAATTCTTTTTTTCAAATGTTCCATGATGAGTGAGGACAACACGAGGGATAAACGACGTTTCAGACTGAACAGAGTTGAAAACTGGATTTTCTCAAAGACTTCATTTTTTTAAATGTTCCATCAAGAAAGTGTCTCAGAACATCGGAACGAAAAAATTGTATGATATTTTTATGAATACCTGAAGTTTTCATCACGAAACTGCCCGTAAGCTGGATTTACTCATTTTATGCTCTTAAACGACGTTTCAGACTGAACAGAGTCTAAAACTGGATTTTCATAAGGAATTCTTTTTTTTTTAACTTTTCCATCAAGAAAGTGTCTTAGAACATCGGAACTACAAATTGTATGATATTTTCATGAATACCGGAAGCTTTCATCACTATACTGCCCGAAAGCTGCATTTACTCATTTTTATGCTCTCAAACGACGTTTTAGACTGAACAGAGTCTAAAACTGGATTTTCTCAAAGACTTCATTTTTTTAAATGTTCCATAAAGAAAGTGTCTTAGAACATCGGAACTACAAATTGTATGACGTTTTCATGAATACCTGAAGCTTTCATCACTATACTGCCCGTAAGCTGCATTTACTCATTTTTATGCTCTTAAACGACGTTTCAGACTGAACAGAGTTGAAAACTCGATTTTCATAAGGAATTCTTTTTTTTTAAATGTTCCATGATGAAAGTGTCTCAGAACATCGGAACTACAAATTGTATGATATTTTCATGAATACCTGAAGTTTTCATCACGAAACTGCCCGTAAGCTGGATTTACTCATTTTTATGCTCTTAAACGACGTTTCAGACTGAACAGAGTTGAAAACTGGATTTTCATAAGGAATTCTTTTTTTTAACTTTTCCATAAAGAAAGTGTCTTAGAACATCGGAACTACAAATTGTATGATATTTTCATGAATACCGGAAGCTTTCATCACTATACTGCCTGTAAGATGCATTTACTCATTTTTATGCTCTTAAACGACGTTTCAGACTGAACAGAGTCTAAAACTGGATTTTCTCAAAGATTTCATTTTTTTAAATGTTCCATGATGAAAGTGTCTCAGAACATCGGAACGAAAAAATTGTATGATATTTTTATGAATACCTGAAGTTTTCATCACGAAACTGCCCGTAAGCTGGATTTACTCATTTTATGCTCTTAGTCGACGTTTCAGACTGAACAGAGTTGAAAACTGGATTTTCATAAGGAATTCTTTTTTTTTAACTTTTCCATCAAGAAAGTGTTTCAGAACATCGGAACTACAAATTGTATGACGTTTTCATGAAGCCCTTAAGCTTTCATCACTATACTGCCAGTAAGCTGCAATTATTCATTTTTATGGTCTTAAACGACGTTTCAGACTGAACAGAGTTGGAAACTGGATTTTCACAAAGACTTCATTTTTTAAATGGTCCATGATGAAAGTGTCTCAGAACATCGGAACTACAAATTGTATGATATTTTCATGAATACCAGAAGCTTTCATCACTATACTGCCCTTAAGCTGCATTTACTCATTTTTATGCTCTTAACCCTCCTGTTGCCTTCTTGGTCTAAAAGACCCACGTTCGAGTGTTTATGTATTTGTGTGTATTGCGGTCTCAGGGTCACAAAATGATCCACTACCAGTGTATACGTATGCATGCATGCATGCATGCATGTAGGTATGAATCCCTAAAGCCCGTCGTCCTCGGGTCAAAACGACCCGCGTCTTTCCACCGAGCCCTCGCCGTCGCCCTGGGGTCTGTTCGACCCTCGAGTTTGAGCGAGCCCTCGGCCTCGTCCCCCGGGGTCAGAATGACCCGCGTTTATCGTCGAGCTCTCGGCCCCCGTCCTCCGGGGTCAGAATGACCCGCGTTTATCGTCGAGCTCCCGGCCCCCGTCCCCGGAGTCAGAATGACCCGCGTTTATCGTCGAGTTCACGGACCCCGTCCCCGGGGTCTGAATGACCCTCGTTTATAGCCGAGCTCCCAGCCTCGCCGTCGTCCCAGGGGTCAGAATGACCCGTGAGCCCTCGGCCTCGTCCTGGGGTCGAAACGACCCGAGTTTTACGTTGTATTACAAGTCATCCCGTATGCTAAATGTAAAAAATGAATAAATAAATGATACAAATAAAGACATGACAAGACAGTTGCATTGTATTGTTTTTTTCTTACATTTATTTAGTCATCACCAATGTTACAAGCAACGACATAGAACACACACACACACACACACACACACACACACACACACACACACACACACATACACACACGCGCACAAATGTGTCTGCCACAGGATCACGGTTCGAAGCGAAGAACCCTCCGCGGAACCTCTCTCGTCCGATCTCGATCTTCAGACGCTCCGCGGTGTACGTCGCCTTCGGGTAGGTACGCCCGTAGTAAGCGTGCCGATCCAGAAACGTGTCGCCGGGAGGAGGGGTGAGAGAGAGGGGCGGGGAGGGGGGCGAACCGACGTTCGGATTCGGTCGCGGCGGCGGCGGCCCGCCCCTCGGGCAAACGCGGAATCGTCAAAGGCCCGGTCCCGGTCGCGGTCCCTCTCTCGATCGACGCTGTCGGACGCGACTCTCCACGCTCTCAGCAGCGGCGGCGGCGGCGGCGCTTGGTCCGCCCTCTGCGGAAACATCTCCCGTCGCCCGGCTTCTCGAGCGGGAGCGAATCATCCCAGGCCGGCACGGTCGCGGCCAGAGCCCATTCGATCGGCCTGGACGGGATCGCGTTCCAGCCGTTCGACCCGCCCCGCGCTTCTCGTTCTATGAAAGGGGTGTACTTATACGCTGTATTTATAAACAATATATTCACATCTGCGTAATCCCGCAGTCGGCTTCGTTGGTGCGCTCCTGCTGATCGAAGGCTCTTTAGCCAAGACGCGTGACGCCATTTCGTACGTGTCCAGATTGTAAAGCCCTCTGAGGCGTTTACAAAAAAAAAAGAAAATAATAATAATAATGTGTATTTGTTATTCTGAGCTATTCAAAATAAACTGAATTGATTCAAATTGAAATGACGTGTCAAAAGTTGTCATGTGCGAATAAGGACACTATGAAAGGGGTGTACTTATACGCTGTATTTATACACAATTTATTCACATCTGCGTAATCCCGCGGTCGGCCTCATTGGTGTGCTCGCGCTGATCGAAGGCTCTTTAACAAAGACAGATTGACCCCGCAGGACACAGGGTGTGCGAGGAATGAGTGAGGACAACACGAGGGATAAACGACGTTTCAGACTGAACAGAGTTGATAACTGGATTTTCTCAAAGACTTCATTTTTTTAAATGTTGCATCAAGAAAGATTCTCAGAACAACGGAACTACAAATTGTATAACGTTTTCATGAATACCTGAAGCTTTCATCACTATACTGCCCGAAAGCTGCATTTACTCATTTTTATGATCTCAAACGACGTTTTAGACTGAACGGAGTCTAAAACTGGATTTTCTCAAAGATTTCATTTTTTTAAATGTTCCATGATGAAAGTGTCTCAGAACATCGGAACTACAAATTGTATGACGTTTTCATGAATACCTGAAGTTTTCATCACTATACTGCCCGTAAGCTGCATTTACTCATTTTTATGCTCTCAAACGACGTTTCAGACTGAACAGAGTCTAAAATTGGATTTTCTCAAAGACTTCATTTTTTTAAATGTTCCATGATGAAAGTGTCTCAGAACATCGGAACTCCAAATTGTTTGAGCTTTTTATGAATACCTGAAGCTTTCATCACTATACTGCCCTTTAGCTGCATTTACTCATTTTTATGCTCTTAAGGTGATACTCAAGGGTCATTTTGACCCAAGGACAACGGCAAGGGCTTGGTGATAATCGAGAGTCATTTTGACCCAAGGACAACGGCAGAGGCTTGGTGATAATCAAGGGTCATTTTGACCCAAGGAGAACGGCGGAGTGTTGATGATACACAAGGGTCATTTCGACCCGAGGACAACGGCAGGGGCTTGATGGTAATCAAGGGTCATTTTGACCGGAGGACAACGACAGAGCGGTTCCAACTGTAGCACCCCCGAGCACGAAGGACCTTGGGAAGGCACTTCTCTGAATCAGTTCGGGGAGACTTGAAAGTTTGCTGCAACCCGACTAATACGGCCCTTTCCAACAGTTCCGATGGTCCTATCCTCGAGCCCGCAGGACCTCGGGAAGGCACTTTTTTAAATCGGCCATTTTGTTTTCGCTTCTTCGGCTCGTGCAGCTTTCGCGAAAAGTCGGAAGCACTCGAGTTTGACGCACTCCTACTAATACGGCCGTCGCGGTTCCGACGATCCCGGCGCCGAGCTCGCGGGACCTCGGGAAGGCACTTTTCTAAATCGGCCATTTTGTTTTTGCTTCTGTGGCTCCTGCAGCGTTCGCCCAAAGTCGGAAGCACTCGAGTTTGCCGCACTCCCACTAATACGGCCGCCGTGCTTCCGACGGTCCCGTCGCCGAGCTCGCGGGACCTCGGGAAGGCAGTTTTTGAAATCGGCCATTTTGTTTTTTCTTCTTCGGCTCGTGTAGCTTTCACAGAAAGTCAGAAGCACTCGAGTTTGCCGCGCTCCCACTAATCCGGCCGTCGCGGTTCTGACGATCCCGTCGCCGTGCTCGCGGGACCTCGGGAAGGCAGTTTTTGAAATCAGCCATTTTGTTTTCGCTTTTTCGGCTCGTGCAGCTTTCGCGAAAAGTCGGAAGCACTCGAGTTTGCTGCGCTCCCACTAATACGGCCGCCGCGGTTCCGACGGTCCCGTCGCCGATCTCGCGCGACCTCGGGAAGGCACTTTTCTAAATCGGCCATTTTGTTTTCGCTTCTGTGGCTCCTGCAGCGTTCGCCCAAAGTCGGAAGCACTCGAGTTTGCCGCACTCCCACTAATACGGCCGCCGTGCTTCCGACGGTCCCGTCGCCGAGCTCGCGGGACCTCGGGAAGGCAGTTTTTGAAATCGGCCATTTTGTTTTTTCTTCTTCGGCTCGTGTAGTTTTCACAGAAAGTCAGAAGCACTCGAGTTTGCCGCGCTCCCACTAATCCGGCCGTCGCGGTTCTGACGATCCCGTCGCCGTGCTCGCGGGACCTCGGGAAGGCAGTTTTTGAAATCAGCCATTTTGTTTTGGCTTTTTCGGCTCGTGCAGCTTTCGCGAAAAGTCGGAAGCACTCGAGTTTGCTGCGCTCCCACTAATACGGCCGCCGCGGTTCCGACGGTCCCGTCGCCGAGCTCGCGCGACCTCGGGAAGGCACTTTTCTAAATCGGCCATTTTGTTTTCGCTTCTTCGGCTCGTGCAGCTTTCGCGAAAAGTCGGAAGCACTCGAGTTTGCTGCGCTCCCACTAATACGGCCGCCGCGGTTCCGACGGTCCCGTCGCCGATCTCGCGCGACCTCGGGAAGGCACTTTTCTAAATCGGCCATTTTGTTTTCGCTTCTATGGCTCCTGCAGCGTTCGCCCAAAGTCGGAAGCACTCGAGTTTGCCGCACTCCCACTAATACGGCCGCCGTGCTTCCGACGGTCCCGTCGCCGAGCTCGCGGGACCTCGGGAAGGCAGTTTTTGAAATCGGCCATTTTGTTTTTTCTTCTTCGGCTCGTGTAGTTTTCACAGAAAGTCAGAAGCACTCGAGTTTGCCGCGCTCCCACTAATCCGGCCGTCGCGGTTCTGACGATCCCGTCGCCGTGCTCGCGGGACCTCGGGAAGGCAGTTTTTGAAATCAGCCATTTTGTTTTGGCTTTTTCGGCTCGTGCAGCTTTCGCGAAAAGTCGGAAGCACTCGAGTTTGCTGCGCTCCCACTAATACGGCCGCCGCGGTTCCGACGGTCCCGTCGCCGAGCTCGCGCGACCTCGGGAAGGCACTTTTCTAAATCGGCCATTTTGTTTTCGCTTCTTCGGCTCGTGCAGCTTTCGCGAAAAGTCGGAAGCACTCGAGTTTGACGCACTCCTACTAATACGGCCGTCGCGGTTCAGACGATCCCGGCGCCGAGTTCGCGGGACCTCGGGAAGGCACTTTTCTAAATCGGCCATTTTGTTTTCGCTTCTGCGGCTCGTGCAGCGTTCGCCCAAAGTCTGAGGGACTCGAGTTTGATGCGCTCCCACTTATACGGCCGTCGCGGTTCCGACGATCCCGTCGGCGAGCTCGCGGGACCTCGGGAAGGCACTTTTCTAAATCGGCCATTTTGTTTTTGCTTCTTCGGCTCGTGCAGCTTTCGCGAAAAGTCGGAAGCACTCGAGTTTGCCGCGCTCCCACTGATACGGCCGTCGCGGTTCCGACGATCCCGGCGCCGAGCTCGCGGGACCTCGGGAAGGCACTTTTCTAAATCGGCCATTTTGTTTTCGCTTCTTCGGCTCGTGCAGCTTTCGCGAAAATTCGGAAGCACTCGAGTTTGCCGCGCTCCCACTAGTACGGCCGTCGCGGAGCTCGCGGGACCTCGGGAAGGCAGTTTTTGATATCGGCCATTTGATATTGGCAATATTTGATATTGCCATTTTGTTTTCGCTTCTGCGGCTCTTGCAGCGTTCGCCCAAAGTCCGAGGGACTCGAGTTTGATGCGCTCCCACTGATACGGCCGCCGTGCTTCCGACGGTCCAGTGGCTGAGCTCGCGGCACCTCGGGAAGGCAGTTTTTTAAATCGGACATTTTGTTTTTTCTTCTTCAGCTCCTGTAGCTTTCAATGAAAGTCGGAAGTACTCGAGTTTGCCGCGCTCCCACTAATACGGCCGCTGCGGTTCCGACGGTCCCGTCGCCGAGCTCGTGGGAGCTCGGGAAGGCAGTTTTTGAAATCGGCCATTTTGTTTTCGCTTCTTCGGCTCATGCAGCTTTCGTGAAAAGTCGGAAGAACTCGAGTTTGCCGCGCTCCCAGTAATACGGCCACCGCGGTTCCAACGGTTCCCGTCGCCGAGCTCACGCGACCTCGGGAAGGCACATTTCTAAATCGGCCATTTTGTTTTCGCTTCTTCGGCTCGTGCAGCTTTGCAAAAAGTCGGGATTTTCTCAAAGACTTCATTTTTTAAAATTTTCCATCAAGAAAGATTCTCCAAACATCGGAACTACAAATTGTATGACGTTTTCATGAATACCTGAAGCTTTCATCACTATACTGCCCGTAAGCTGCATTGACTCATTTTTATGCTCTTAAACGACGTTTCAGACTGAACAGAGTCGAAAACTGGATTTTCTCAAAGACTTCATTTTTTTTAAATGTTCCATGATGAATGATTCTCAGAACAACGGAATTACAAATTGTATGATATTTTCATGAATACCTGAAGCTTTTATCACCATACTGCCGGTAATCTGCATTTACTCATTTTTATGCTCTGAAACGACGTTTCAGACTGAACAAAGTTGAAAACTAGATTTTCATAAGGAATTCTTTTCTTTTTTAAAAACTTTTCCATCAAGAAAGTTTCTCAGAACATCGGAACTACAAATTGTATGACGTTTTCATGAATACCTGAAGTTTTCATCACTATACTGCCCGTAAGCTGCATTTACTCATTTTTATGCTCTCAAACGACGTTTCAGACTGAACAGAGTTGAAAACTGGATTTTCATAAAGAATTCTTTTTTTTTAACCTTTCCATCAAGAAAGATTCTCAGAACATCGGAACTACAAATTGTATGACGTTTTCATGAATACCTGAAGTTTTCAACACTATACTGTCCGAATGCGGCATTTACTCATTTTTATGCTCTATACCACGTAGCAGACTGAACAGAGTTGAAAACTGGATTTTCATAAGGAATTCTTTTTTTTTAACTTTTCCATGATGAAAGTGTCTCAGAAAATCGGATCTTCAAATTTTATGACATTATCATTAATACCTGACGTTTTCATCACTATACTGCCCGTAAGCAGCATTTACTCATTTTTTATGCTATTAAACGACTTTTAAGACTGAACAGAGTTGAAAACTGGATTTTCATAAGGAATTCTTTTTTTTTTTAACTTTTCCATCAAAAAAGTGTCTCAGAACATCGGAACTACAAAAATTGTATGATATTTTCATGAATACCTCAAGTTTTCATCACGAAACTGCCCTCATAAAAATGAATAATCCAGTGGGGATTTACTCATTTTTATGCGCTTAAACGACGTTTCAGACTGAACAGAGATGAAAACTAGATTTTCATAAGGAATTCTTTTTTTTTAACTTTTCCATCAAGAAAGTGTCTCAGAACATCGGATCTTCAAATTTTATGACATTATCATGAATACCTGACGTTTTCATCACTATACTGCCCGTAAGCAGCATTTACTCATTTATATGCTCTCAAACGACGTTTCAGACTGAACAGAGTCTAAAACTGGATTTTCTCAAAGACTTCATTTTTTTAAATGTTCCGTGATGAAAGTGTCTCAGAACATCGGAACTACAAATTGTATGATATTTTCATGAATACCTGAAGCGTTCATCACGAAACTGCCGTAAGCTGGATTTACTCATTGTTATGCTCTCAAACGACGTTTCAGACTGAACAGAGTCTAAAACTGGATTTGCTCAAAGACTTCATTTTTTTAAATGTTCCATGATGAAAGTGTCTCAGAACATCGGAACTACAAATTGTATGATATTTTTATGAATACCTGAAGTTTTCATCACGAAACTGCCCGTAAGCTGGATTTACTCATTTTATGCTCTTAAACGACGTTTCAGACTGAACAGAGTCTAAAACTGGATTTTCATAAGGAATTCTTTTTTTTTTAACTTTTCCATCAAGAAAGTGTCTTAGAACATCGGAACTACAAATTGTATGATATTTTCATGAATACCGGAAGCTTTCATCACTATACTGCCCGAAAGCTGCATTTACTCATTTTTATGCTCTCAAACGACGTTTTAGACTGAACAGAGTCTAAAACTGGATTTTCTCAAAGACTTCATTTTTTTAAATGTTCCATAAAGAAAGTGTCTTAGAACATCGGAACTACAAATTGTATGACGTTTTCATGAATACCTGAAGCTTTCATCACTATACTGCCCGTAAGCTGCATTTACTCATTTTTATGCTCTTAAACGACGTTTCAGACTGAACAGAGTTGAAAACTCGATTTTCATAAGGAATTCTTTTTTTTTAAATGTTCCATGATGAAAGTGTCTCAGAACATCGGAACTACAAATTGTATGATATTTTCATGAATACCTGAAGTTTTCATCACGAAACTGCCCGTAAGCTGGATTTACTCATTTTTATGCTCTTAAACGACGTTTCAGACTGAACAGAGTTGAAAACTGGATTTTCATAAGGAATTCTTTTTTTTAACTTTTCCATAAAGAAAGTGTCTTAGAACATCGGAACTACAAATTGTATGATATTTTCATGAATACCGGAAGCTTTCATCACTATACTGCCTGTAAGATGCATTTACTCATTTTTATGCTCTTAAACGACGTTTCAGACTGAACAGAGTCTAAAACTGGATTTTCTCAAAGATTTCATTTTTTTAAATGTTCCATGATGAAAGTGTCTCAGAACATCGGAACTACAAATTGTATGATATTTTTATGAATACCTGAAGTTTTCATCACGAAACTGCCCGAAAGCGGCATTTACTCATTTTTATGCTCTTAAACGACGTTTCAGACTGAACAGAGTTGAAAACTGGATTTTCTCAAAGACTTCATTTTTTTAAATGTTCCATGATGAAAGTGTCTCAGAACATCGGAACTACAAATTGTATGATATTCTTATGAATACCTGAAGTTTTCATCACGAAACTGCCCGTAAACTGCATTTACTCATTTTATGCTCTTAAACGACGTTTCAGACTGAACAGAGTTGAAACCTGGATTTTCATAAGGAATTCTTTTTTTTAACTAATCCATCAAGAAAGTGTCTCAGAACATCGGAACTACAAATTGTATGACGTTTTCATGAATACCTGAAGCTTTCATCACTATACTGCCCGAAAGCTGCATTTACTCATTTTTATGCTCTTAAACGACGTTTGAGACTGAACAGAGTTGAAAACTAGATTTTCATAAGGAATTCTTTTTTTTAAATGTTCCATGATGAAAGTGTCTCAGAACATCGGAACTACAAATTGTATGATATTTTCATGAATACCTGAAGTTTTCATCACGAAACTGCCCGTATGCTGGATTTACTCATTTTTATGCTCTTAAACGACGTTTCAGACTGAACAGAGTTGAAAACTGGATTTTCATAAGGAATTCTTTTTTTTAACTTTTCCATAAAGAAAGTGTCTTAGAACATCGGAACTACAAATTGTATGATATTTTCATGAATACCGGAAGCTTTCATCACTATACTGCCTGTAAGATGCATTTACTCATTTTTATGCTCTTAAACGACGTTTCAGACTGAACAGAGTCTAAAACTGGATTTTCTCAAAGATTTCATTTTTTTAAATGTTCCATGATGAAAGTGTCTCAGAACATCGGAACGAAAAAATTGTATGATATTTTTATGAATACCTGAAGTTTTCATCACGAAACTGCCCGTAAGCTGGATTTACTCATTTTATGCTCTTAAACGACGTTTCAGACTGAACAGAGTTGAAAACTGGATTTTCATAAGGAATTCTTTTTTTTTTTTAAACTTTTCCATCAAAAAAGTGTCTCAGAACATCGGAACTACAAATTGTATGATATTTTCATGAATACCGGAAGCTTTCATCACTATACTGCCTGTAAGATGCATTTACTCATTTTTATGCTCTTAAACGACGTTTCAGACTGAACAGAGTCTAAAATTGGATTTTCTCAAAGACTTCATTTTTTTAAATGTTCCATGATGAAATTGTCTCAGAACATCGGAACTATAATTGTATGATATTTTCATGAATACCTGAAGCATTCATCACTATACTGCCCGTAAACTGCATTTACTCATTTTTATGCTCTTAAACGACGTTTCAGACTGAATAGAGTTGAAAACTGGATTTTCATAAGGAATTCTTTTTTTTAACTAATCCATCAAGAAAGTGTCTCAGAACATCGGAACGAAAAAATTGTATGATATTTTTATGAATACCTTAAGTTTTCATCACGAAACTGCCCGTAAGCATGATTTACTCATTTTATGCTCTTAAACGACGTTTCAGACTGAACAGAGTTGAAAACTGGATTTTCATAAGGAATTCTTTTTTTAAACTTTTCCATCAAGAAAGTGTCTTAGAACATCGGAACTACAAATTGTATGATATTTTTATGAATACCTGAAGTTTTCATCACGAAACTGCCCGTAAGCTGGATTTAATCATTTTTATGCTCTTAAACGACGTTTCAGACTGAACAGAGTCTAAAACTGGATTTTCTCAAAGATTTCATTTTTTTAAATGTTCCATGATGAAAGTGTCTCAGAACATCGGAACGAAAAAATTGTATGATATTTTTATGAATACCTGAAGTTTTCATCACGAAACTGCCCGTAAGCTGGATTTACTCATTTTATGCTCTTAAACGACGTTTCAGACTGAACAGAGTTGAAAACTGGATTTTCATAAGGAATTCTTTTTTTTTTAAACTTTTCCATCAAGAAAGTGTCTCAGAACATCGGAACTCCATGTTCACAGTTGGACTCCATGTCCAACTGTGATACTCAAGGGTCATTTTGACCCAAGGACAACGGCAAGGGCTTCTTCGGCTCGTGCAGCTTTGCAAAAAGTCGGGATTTTCTCAAAGACTTCATTTTTTAAAATTTTCCATCAAGAAAGATTCTCCAAACATCGGAACTACAAATTGTATGACGTTTTCATGAATACCTGAAGCTTTCATCACTATACTGCCCGTAAGCTGCATTTACTCATTTTTATGCTCTTAAACGACGTTTCAGACTGAACAGAGTTGAAAACTGGATTTTCATAAGGAATTCTTTTTTTTTAAACTTTTCCATCAAGAAAGTGTCTCAGAACATCGGAACTGCAATTGTTTGAGCTTTTTATGAATACCTGAAGCTTTCATCACTATACTGCCCTTTAGCTGCATTTACTCATTTTTATGCTCTTAAGGTGATACTCAAGGGTCATTTTGACCCAAGGACAACGGCAAGGCCTTGGTGATAATCGAGAGTCATTTTGACCCAAGGACAACAGCAGGGGCTTGGTGATAATCAAGGGTCTTAAACGACGTTTCAGACTGAACAGAGTTGAAAACTGGATTTTCATAAGGAATTCTTTTTTTTTTAAACTTTTCCATCAAGAAAGTGTCTCAGAACATCGGAACTGCAATTGTTTGAGCTTTTTATGAATACCTGAAGCTTTCATCACTATACTGCCCTTTAGCTGCATTTACTCATTTTTATGCTCTTAAGGTGATACTCAAGGGTCATTTTGACCCAAGGACAACGGCAAGGCCTTGGTGATAATCGAGAGTCATTTTGACCCAAGGACAACAGCAGGGGCTTGGTGATAATCAAGGGTCATTTTGACCCAAGGAGAACGGCGGAGTGTTGATGATACACAAGGGTCATTTTGACCGGAGGACAACGACAGAGCGGTTCCAACTGTAGCACCCCCGAGCACGAAGGACCTTGGGAAGGCACTTCTCTGAATCAGTTCGGGGAGACTTGAAAGTTTGCTGCAACCCGACTAATACGGCCCTTTCCAACAGTTCCGATGGTCCTATCCTCGAGCCCGCAGGACCTCGGGAAGGCACTTTTTTAAATCGGCCATTTTGTTTTCGCTTCTTCGGCTCGTGCAGCTTTCGCGAAAAGTCGGAAGCACTCGAGCTTGACGCACTCCTACTAATACGGCCGTCGCGGTTCCGACGATCCCGGCGCCGAGCTCGCGGGACCTCGGGAAGGCACTTTTCTAAATCGGCCATTTTGTTTTCGCTTCTGTGGCTCCTGCAGCGTTCGCCCAAAGTCGGAAGCACTCGAGTTTGCCGCACTCCCACTAATACGGCCGCCGTGCTTCCGACGGTCCCGTCGCCGAGCTCGCGGGACCTCGGGAAGGCAGTTTTTGAAATCGGCCATTTTGTTTTTTCTTCTTCGGCTCGTGTAGCTTTCACAGAAAGTCAGAAGCACTCGAGTTTGCCGCGCTCCCACTAATCCAGCCGTCGCGGTTCTGACGATCCCGTCGCCGTGCTCGCGGGACCTCGGGAAGGCAGTTTTTGAAATCAGCCATTTTGTTTTCGCTTTTTCGGCTCGTGCAGCTTTCGCGAAAAGTCGGAAGCACTCGAGTTTGACGCACTCCTACTAATACGGCCGTCGCGGTTCCGACGATCCCGGCGCCGAGTTCGCGGGACCTCGGGAAGGCACTTTTCTAAATCGGCCATTTTGTTTTCGCTTCTGCGGCTCGTGCAGCGTTCGCCCAAAGTCTGAGGGACTCGAGTTTGATGCGCTCCCACTTATACGGCCGTCGCGGTTCCGACGATCCCCTCGGCGAGCTCGCGGGACCTCAGGAAGGCAGTTTTTCAAATCGGCCATTTTGATTTTTCTTTGTCAGCTCATGTAGCTTTCACAGAAAGTCGGAAGCACTCGAGTTTGCCGCGCTCCCACTAATACGGCCGCCGTGCTTCCGACGGTCCCGTCGCCGAGCTCGCGGGACCTCGGGAAGGCAGTTTTTGAAATCGGCCATTTTGTTTTCGCTTCTTCGGCTCCTGCGGCTTTCGCGAAAAGTCGGAAGCACTCGAGTTTGTCGCGCTCCCACTAATACGGCCGCCGCGGTTCTGACGGTCCCGTCGCCGAGCTCGCGCGACCTCGGGAAGGAACTTTTCTAAATCGGCCATTTTTTTTCCGCTTCTTCGGCTCGTGCAGCTTTCGCGAAAAGTCGGAAGCACTCGAGTTTGCCGCGCTCCCACTGATACGGCCGTCGCGGTTCCGACGATCCCGGCGCCGAGCTCGCGGGACCTCGGGAAGGAATCTTTTATAAATCGGCCATTTTGTTTTTGCTTCTTCGGCTCGTGCAGCTTTCGCGAAAAGTCGAAAGTACTCGAGTTTGCCGCGCTCCCACTAATACGGCCGCTGCGGTTCCGACGGTCCCGTCGCCGAGCTCGTGGGAGCTCGGGAAGGCAGTTTTTGAAATCGGCCATTTTGTTTTCGCTTCTTCGGCTCGTGCAGCTTTCGCGAAAAGTCGGAAGAACTCGAGTTTGCCGCGCTCCCACTAATACGGCCACCGCGGTTCCAACGGTTCCCGTCGCCGAGCTCACGCGACCTCGGGAAGGCACTTTTCTAAATCGGCCATTTTGTTTTCGCTTCTTCGGCTCGTGCAGCTTTGCAAAAAGTCGGGATTTTCTCAAAGACTTCATTTTTTAAAATTTTCCATCAAGAAAGATTCTCCAAACATCGGAACTACAAATTGTATGACGTTTTCATGAATACCTGAAGCTTTCATCACTATACTGCCCGTAAGCTGCATTTACTCATTTTTATGCTCTTAAACGACGTTTCAGACTGAACAGAGTTGAAAACTGGATTTTCATAAGGAATTCTTTTTTTTTTTTACTTTTCCATCAAGAAAGTGTCTCAGAACATCGGAACTCCAAATTGTTTGAGCTTTTTATGAATACCTGAAGCTTTCATCACTATACTGCCCTTTAGCTGCATTTACTCATTTTTATGCTCTTAAGGTGATACTCAAGGGTCATTTTGACCCAAGGACAACGGCAAGGGCTTGGTGATAATCGAGAGTCATTTTGACCCAAGGACAACGGCAGGGGCTTGGTGATAATCAAGGGTCATTTTGACCCAAGGAGAACGGCGGAGTGTTGATGATACACAAGGGTCATTTCGACCCGAGGACAACGGCAGGGGCTTGATGGTAATCAAGGGTCATTTTGACCGGAGGACAACGACAGAGCGGTTCCAACTGTAGCACCCCCGAGCACGAAGGACCTTGGGAAGGCACTTCTCTGAATCAGTTCGGGGAGACTTGAAAGTTTGCTGCAACCCGACTAATACGGCCCTTTCCAACAGTTCCGATGGTCCTATCTCCGAGCCCGCAGGACCTCGGGAAGGCACTTTTTTAAATCGGCCATTTTGTTTTCGCTTCTTCGGCTCGTGCAGCTTTCGCGAAAAGTCGGAAGCACTCGAGTTTGACGCACTCCTACTAATACGGCCGTCGCGGTTTCGACGATCCCGGCGCCGAGCTCGCGGGACCTCGGGAAGGCACTTTTCTAAATCGGCCATTTTGTTTTCGCTTCTGTGGCTCCTGCAGCGTTCGCCCAAAGTCGGAAGCACTCGAGTTTGCCGCACTCCCACTAATACGGCCGCCGTGCTTCCGACGGTCCCGTTGCCGAGCTCGCGGGACCTCGGGAAGGCAGTTTTTGAAATCGGCCATTTTGTTTTTTCTTCTTCGGCTCGTGTAGCTTTCACAGAAAGTCAGAAGCACTCGAGTTTGCCGCGCTCCCACTAATCCGGCCGTCGCGGTTCTGACGATCCCGTCGCCGTGCTCGCGGGACCTCGGGAAGGCAGTTTTTGAAATCAGCCATTTTGTTTTCGCTTTTTCGGCTCGTGCAGCTTTCGCGAAAAGTCGGAAGCACTCGAGTTTGCTGCGCTCCCACTAATACGGCCGCCGCGGTTCCGACGGTCCCGTCGCCGATCTCGCGCGACCTCGGGAAGGCACTTTTCTAAATCGGCCATTTTGTTTTCGCTTCTGTGGCTCCTGCAGCGTTCGCCCAAAGTCGGAAGCACTCGAGTTTGCCGCACTCCCACTAATACGGCCGCCGTGCTTCCGACGGTCCCGTCGCCGAGCTCGCGGGACCTCGGGAAGGCAGTTTTTGAAATCGGCCATTTTGTTTTTTCTTCTTCGGCTCGTGTAGTTTTCACAGAAAGTCAGAAGCACTCGAGTTTGCCGCGCTCCCACTAATCCGGCCGTCGCGGTTCTGACGATCCCGTCGCCGTGCTCGCGGGACCTCGGGAAGGCAGTTTTTGAAATCAGCCATTTTGTTTTGGCTTTTTCGGCTCGTGCAGCTTTCGCGAAAAGTCGGAAGCACTCGAGTTTGCTGCGCTCCCACTAATACGGCCGCCGCGGTTCCGACGGTCCCGTCGCCGAGCTCGCGCGACCTCGGGAAGGCACTTTTCTAAATCGGCCATTTTGTTTTCGCTTCTGTGGCTCCTGCAGCGTTCGCCCAAAGTCGGAAGCACTCGAGTTTGCCGCACTCCCACTAATACGGCCGCCGTGCTTCCGACGGTCCCGTCGCCGAGCTCGCGGGACCTCGGGAAGGCAGTTTTTGAAATCGGCCATTTTGTTTTTTCTTCTTCGGCTCGTGTAGTTTTCACAGAAAGTCAGAAGCACTCGAGTTTGCCGCGCTCCCACTAATCCGGCCGTCGCGGTTCTGACGATCCCGTCGCCGTGCTCGCGGGACCTCGGGAAGGCAGTTTTTGAAATCAGCCATTTTGTTTTGGCTTTTTCGGCTCGTGCAGCTTTCGCGAAAAGTCGGAAGCACTCGAGTTTGCTGCGCTCCCACTAATACGGCCGCCGCGGTTCCGACGGTCCCGTCGCCGAGCTCGCGCGACCTCGGGAAGGCACTTTTCTAAATCGGCCATTTTGTTTTCGCTTCTTCGGCTCGTGCAGCTTTCGCGAAAAGTCGGAAGCACTCGAGTTTGCTGCGCTCCCACTAATACGGCCGCCGCGGTTCCGACGGTCCCGTCGCCGATCTCGCGCGACCTCGGGAAGGCACTTTTCTAAATCGGCCATTTTGTTTTCGCTTCTGTGGCTCCTGCAGCGTTCGCCCAAAGTCGGAAGCACTCGAGTTTGCCGCACTCCCACTAATACGGCCGCCGTGCTTCCGACGGTCCCGTCGCCGAGCTCGCGGGACCTCGGGAAGGCAGTTTTTGAAATCGGCCATTTTGTTTTTTCTTCTTCGGCTCGTGTAGTTTTCACAGAAAGTCAGAAGCACTCGAGTTTGCCGCGCTCCCACTAATCCGGCCGTCGCGGTTCTGACGATCCCGTCGCCGTGCTCGCGGGACCTCGGGAAGGCAGTTTTTGAAATCAGCCATTTTGTTTTGGCTTTTTCGGCTCGTGCAGCTTTCGCGAAAAGTCGGAAGCACTCGAGTTTGCTGCGCTCCCACTAATACGGCCGCCGCGGTTCCGACGGTCCCGTCGCCGAGCTCGCGCGACCTCGGGAAGGCACTTTTCTAAATCGGCCATTTTGTTTTCGCTTCTTCGGCTCGTGCAGCTTTCGCGAAAAGTCGGAAGCACTCGAGTTTGACGCACTCCTACTAATACGGCCGTCGCGGTTCAGACGATCCCGGCGCCGAGTTCGCGGGACCTCGGGAAGGCACTTTTCTAAATCGGCCATTTTGTTTTCGCTTCTGCGGCTCGTGCAGCGTTCGCCCAAAGTCTGAGGGACTCGAGTTTGATGCGCTCCCACTTATACGGCCGTCGCGGTTCCGACGATCCCGTCGGCGAGCTCGCGGGACCTCGGGAAGGCACTTTTCTAAATCGGCCATTTTGTTTTTGCTTCTTCGGCTCGTGCAGCTTTCGCGAAAAGTCGGAAGCACTCGAGTTTGCCGCGCTCCCACTGATACGGCCGTCGCGGTTCCGACGATCCCGGCGCCGAGCTCGCGGGACCTCGGGAAGGCACTTTTCTAAATCGGCCATTTTGTTTTCGCTTCTTCGGCTCGTGCAGCTTTCGCGAAAATTCGGAAGCACTCGAGTTTGCCGCGCTCCCACTAGTACGGCCGTCGCGGAGCTCGCGGGACCTCGGGAAGGCAGTTTTTGATATCGGCCATTTTGTTTTCGCTTCTGCGGCTCTTGCAGCGTTCGCCCAAAGTCCGAGGGACTCGAGTTTGATGTGCTCCCACTGATACGGCCGTCGCGGTTCCGACGATCCCGTCGCCGAGCTCGCGGGACCTCGGGAAAGCAGTTTTTCAAATCGGCCATTATGTTTTTTCTTCTTCGGCTCGTGTAGCTTTCACAGAAAGTCGGAAGCACTCGAGTTTGCCGCGCTCCCACTAATACGGCCGCCGTGCTTCCGACGGTCCAGTGGCTGAGCTCGCGGCACCTCGGGAAGGCAGTTTTTCAAATCGGACATTTTGTTTTTTCTTCTTCGGCTCGTGTAGCTTTCAATGAAAGTCGGAAGTACTCGAGTTTGCCGCGCTCCCACTAATACGGCCGCTGCGGTTCCGACGGTCCCGTCGCCGAGCTCGTGGGAGCTCGGGAAGGCAGTTTTTGAAATCGGCCATTTTGTTTTCGCTTCTTCGGCTCATGCAGCTTTCGTGAAAAGTCGGAAGAACTCGAGTTTGCCGCGCTCCCAGTAATACGGCCACCGCGGTTCCAACGGTTCCCGTCGCCGAGCTCACGCGACCTCGGGAAGGCACTTTTCTAAATCGGCCATTTTGTTTTCGCTTCTTCGGCTCGTGCAGCTTTGCAAAAAGTCGGGATTTTCTCAAAGACTTCATTTTTTAAAATTTTCCATCAAGAAAGATTCTCCAAACATCGGAACTACAAATTGTATGACGTTTTCATGAATACCTGAAGCTTTCATCACTATACTGCCCGTAAGCTGCATTGACTCATTTTTATGCTCTTAAACGACGTTTCAGACTGAACAGAGTCGAAAACTGGATTTTCTCAAAGACTTCATTTTTTTAAATGTTCCATGATGAATGATTCTCAGAACAACGGAACTACAAATTGTATGATATTTTCATGAATACCTGAAGCTTTCATCACCGTACTGCCCGTAAGCTGCATTTACTCATTTTTATGCTCTTAAAGACGTTTCAGACTGAACAGAGTTGAAAACTGGATTTTCTCAAAGACTTCATTTTTTTTAAACTTTTCCATCAAGAAAGATTCTCAGAACATCGGTACTACAAATTGTATGACGTTTTCATGAATACCTGAAGCTTTTATCACCATACTGCCGGTAATCTGCATTTACTCATTTTTATGCTCTGAAACGACGTTTCAGACTGAACAAAGTTGAAAACTAGATTTTCATAAGGAATTCTTTTCTTTTTTAAAAACTTTTCCATCAAGAAAGTTTCTCAGAACATCGGAACTACAAATTGTATGACGTTTTCATGAATACCTGAAGTTTTCATCACTATACTGCCCGTAAGCTGCATTTACTCATTTTTATGCTCTCAAACGACGTTTCAGACTGAACAGAGTTGAAAACTGGATTTTCATAAAGAATTCTTTTTTTTTAACCTTTCCATCAAGAAAGATTCTCAGAACATCGGAACTACAAATTGTATGACGTTTTCATGAATACCTGAAGTTTTCAACACTATACTGTCCGAATGCGGCATTTACTCATTTTTATGCTCTATACCACGTAGCAGACTGAACAGAGTTGAAAACTAGATTTTCATAAGGAATTCGTTTTTTTTTAAACTTTTCCATCAAGAAAGTGTTTCAGAACATCGGAACTACAAATTGTATGACGTTTTCATGAAGACCTTAAGCTTTCATCACTATACTGCCAGTAAGCTGCAATTATTCATTTTTATGGTCTTAAACGACGTTTCAGACTGAACAGAGTTGGAAACTGGATTTTCACAAAGACTTCATTTTTTAAATGGTCCATGATGAAAGTGTCTCAGAACATCGGAACTACAAATTGTATGATATTTTCATGAATACCAGAAGCTTTCATCACTATACTGCCCTTAAGCTGCATTTACTCATTTTTATGCTCTTAACCCTCCTGTTGCCTTCTTGGTCTAAAAGACCCACGTTCGAGTGTTTATGTATTTGTGTGTATTGCGGTCTCAGGGTCACAAAATGATCCACTACCAGTGTATACGTATGCATGCATGCATGCATGCATGCATGCATGCATGTAGGTATGAATCCCTAAAGCCCGTCGTCCTCGGGTCAAAACGACCCGCGTCTTTCCACCGAGCCCTCGCCGTCGCCCTGGGGTCTGTTCGACCCTCGAGTTTGAGCGAGCCCTCGGCCTCGTCCCCCGGGGTCAGAAAGACCCGCGTTTATCGTCGAGCTCTCGGCCCCCGTCCTCCGGGGTCAGAATGACCCGCGTTTATCGTCGAGCTCCCGGCCCCCGTCCCCGGAGTCAGAATGACCCGCGTTTATCGTCGAGTTCACGGACCCCGTCCCCGGGGTCTGAATGACCCTCGTTTATAGCCGAGCTCCCAGCCTCGCCGTCGTCCCAGGGGTCAGAATGACCCGTGAGCCCTCGGCCTCGTCCTGGGGTCGAAACGACCCGAGTTTTACGTTGTATTACAAGTCATCCCGTATGCTAAATGTAAAAAATGAATAAATAAATGATACAAATAAAGACATGACAAGACAGTTGCATTGTATTGTTTTTTTCTTACATTTATTTAGTCATCACCAATGTTACAAGCAACGACATAGAACACACACACACACACACACGCACACACACACACACACACACACACACACACACACACACACACTCACACACACACACACACACACTCACACACACACACACACACACACACACACACACACTCACACACACACACACACACACAAACACACACGCGCACACATGTGTCCGCCACAGGATCACGGTTCGAAGCGAAGAACCCTCTCTCGTCCGATCTCGATCTTCAGACGCTCCGCGGTGTACGTCGCCTTCGGGTAGGTACGCCCGTAGTAAGCGTGCCGATCCAGAAACGTGTCGCCGGGAGGAGGGGTGAGAGAGAGGGGCGAGGAGGGGGGCGAACCGACGTTCGGATTCGGTCGCGGCGGCGGCGGCCCGCCCCTCGGGCAAACGCGGAATCGTCAAAGGCCCGGTCCCGGTCCCGGTCGCGGTCCCTCTCTCGATCGACGCTGTCGGACGCGACTCTCCACGCTCTCAGCAGCGGCGGCGGCGGCGCTTGGTCCGCCCTCTGCGGAAACATCTCCCGTCGCCCGGCTTCTCGAGCGGGAGCGAATCGTCCCAGGCCGGCACGGTCGCGGCCAGAGCCCATTCGATCGGCCTGGACGGGATCGCGTTCCAGCCGTTCGACCCGCCCCGCGCTTCTCGTTCTATGAAAGGGGTGTACTTATACGCTGTATTTATAAACAATATATTCACATCTGCGTAATCCCGCGGTCGGCTTCGTTGGTGCGCTCCTGCTGATCGAAGGCTCTTTAGCCAAGACGCGTGACGCCATTTCGTACGTGTCCAGATTGTAAAGCCCTCTGAGGCGTTTACAAAAAAAAAAGAAAATAATAATAATAATGTGTATTTGTTATTCTGAGCTATTCAAAATAAACTGAATTGATTCAAATTGAAATGACGTGTCAAAAGTTGTCATGTGCGAATAAGGACACTATGAAAGGGGTGTACTTATACGCTGTATTTATACACAATTTATTCACATCTGCGTAATCCCGCAGTCGGCCTCATTGGTGTGCTCGCGCTGATCGAAGGCTCTTTAACAAAGACAGATTGACCCCGCAGGACACAGGGTGTGCGAGGAATGAGTGAGGACAACACGAGGGATAAACGACGTTTCAGACTGAACAGAGTTGATAACTGGATTTTCTCAAAGACTTCATTTTTTTTAAATGTTGCATCAAGAAAGATTCTCAGAACATCGGAACTACAAATTGTATGACGTTTTCATGAATACCTGAAGTTTTCAACACTATACTGTCCGAATGCGGCATTTACTCATTTTTATGCTCTATACCACGTTTCAGACTGAACAGAGTTGATAACTGGATTTTCTCAAAGATTTCATTTTTTTAAATGTTCCATGATGAAAGTGTCTCAGAACATCGGAACTACAAATTGTATGATATTTTTATGAATACCTGAAGTTTTCATCACGAAACTGCCCGAAAGCGGCATTTACTCATTTTTATGCTCTTAAACGACGTTTCAGACTGAACAGAGTTGAAAACTGGATTTTCTCAAAGACTTCATTTTTTTAAATGTTCCATGATGAAAGTGTCCCAGAACATCGGAACTACAAATTGTATGATATTCTTATGAATACCTGAAGTTTTCATCACGAAACTGCCCGTAAACTGCATTTACTCATTTTATGCTCTTAAACGACGTTTCAGACTGAACAGAGTTGAAACCTGGATTTTCATAAGGAATTCTTTTTTTTAACTAATCCATCAAGAAAGTGTCTCAGAACATCGGAACTACAAATTGCATGACGTTTTCATGAATACCTGAAGCTTTCATCACTATACTGCCCGAAAGCTGCATTTACTCATTTTTATGCTCTCAAACGACGTTTTAGACTGAACAGAGTCTAAAACTGGATTTTCTCAAAGACTTCATTTTTTTAAATGTTCCATAAAGAAAGTGTCTTCGAACATCGGAACTACAAATTGTATGACGTTTTCATGAATACCTGAAGCTTTCATCACTATACTGCCCGTAAGCTGCATTTACTCATTTTTATGCTCTTAAACGACGTTTCAGACTGAACAGAGTTGAAAACTGGATTTTCATAAGGAATTCTTTTTTTTTTTAACTTTTCCATCAAGAAAGTGTCTCAGAACATCGGAACTACAAATTGTATGATATTATCATGAATACCTGAAGCTTTTATCACTATACTGCCCGTAAGCAGCATTTACTCATTTTCTATGCTCTTAAACGACGTTTGAGACTGAACAGAGTTGAAAACTAGATTTTCATAAGGAATTCTTTTTTTTAAATGTTCCATGATGAAAGTGTCTCAGAACATCGGAACTACAAATTGTATGATATTTTCATGAATACCTGAAGTTTTCATCACGAAACTGCCCGTAAGCTGGATTTACTCATTTTTATGCTCTTAAACGACGTTTCAGACTGAACAGAGTTGAAAACTGGATTTTCATAAGGAATTCTTTTTTTTAACTTTTCCATAAAGAAAGTGTCTTAGAACATCGAAACTACAAATTGTATGATATTTTCATGAATACCGGAAGCTTTCATCACTATACTGCCTGTAAGATGCATTTACTCATTTTTATGCTCTTAAACGACGTTTCAGACTGAACAGAGTCTAAAACTGGATTTTCTCAAAGATTTCATTTTTTTAAATGTTCCATGATGAAAGTGTCTCAGAACATCGGAACGAAAAAATTGTATGATATTTTTATGAATACCTGAAGTTTTCATCACGAAACTGCCCGTAAACTGGATTTACTCATTTTATGCTCTTAAACGACGTTTCAGACTGAACAGAGTTGAAAACGGGATTTTCATAAGGAATTCTTTTTTTTAACTTTTCCATAAAGAAAGTGTCTTAGAACATCGGAACTACAAATTGTATGATATTTTCATGAATACCGGAAGCTTTCATCACTATACTGCCTGTAAGATGCATTTACTCATTTTTATGCTCTTAAACGACGTTTCAGACTGAACAGAGTCTAAAATTGGATTTTCTCAAAGACTTCATTTTTTTAAATGTTCCATGATGAAATTGTCTCAGAACATCGGAACTATAATTGTATGATATTTTCATGAATACCTGAAGCATTCATCACTATACTGCCCGTAAACTGCATTTACTCATTTTTATGCTCTTAAACGACGTTTCAGACTGAATAGAGTTGAAAACTGGATTTTCATAGGGAATTCTTTTTTTTAACTAATCCATCAAGAAAGTGTCTCAGAACATCGGAACGAAAAAATTGTATGATATTTTTATGAATACCTTAAGTTTTCATCACGAAACTGTCCGTAAGCTGGATTTACTCATTTTATGCTCTTAAACGACGTTTCAGACTGAACAGAGTTGAAAACTGGATTTTCATAAGGAATTCTTTTTTTAAACTTTTCCATCAAGAAAGTGTCTTAGAACATCGGAACTACAAATTGTATGATATTTTTATGAATACCTGAAGTTTTCATCACGAAACTGCCCGTAAGCTGGATTTAATCATTTGTATGCTCTTAAACGACGTTTCAGACTGAACAGAGTCTAAAACTGGATTTTCTCAAAGATTTCATTTTTTTAAATGTTCCATGATGAAAGTGTCTCAGAACATCGGAACGAAAAAATTGTATGATATTTTTATGAATACCTGAAGTTTTCATCACGAAACTGCCCGTAAGCTGGATTTACTCATTTTATGCTCTTAAACGACGTTTCAGACTGAACAGAGTTGAAAACTGGATTTTCATAAGGAATTCTTTTTTTTAACTTTTCCATAAAGAAAGTGTCTTAGAACATCGGAACTACAAATTGTATGATATTTTCATGAATACCGGAAGCTTTCATCACTATACTGCCCGTAAACTGCATTTACTCATTTTTATGCTCTTAAACGACGTTTCAGACTGAATAGAGTTGAAAACTGGATTTTCATAGGGAATTCTTTTTTTTAACTAATCCATCAAGAAAGTGTCTCAGAACATCGGAACGAAAAAATTGTATGATATTTTTATGAATACCTTAAGTTTTCATCACGAAACTGCCCGTAAGCTGGATTTACTCATTTTATGCTCTTAAACGACGTTTCAGACTGAACAGAGTCTAAAACTGGATTTTCTCAAAGATTTCATTTTTTTAAATGTTCCATGATGAAAGTGTCTCAGAACATCGGAACGAAAAAATTGTATGATATTTTTATGAATACCTGAAGTTTTCATCACGAAACTGCCCGTAAGCTGCATTTACTCATTTTTATGCTCTTAAACGACGTTTCAGACTGAACAGAGTTGAAAACTGGATTTTCATAAGGAATTCTTTTTTTTTTAAAACTTTTCCATCAAGAAAGTGTCTCAGAACATCGGAACTACAAATTGTATGATATTTTTATGAATACCTGAAGCTTTCATCACTATACTGCCCTTTAGCTGCATTTACTCATTTTTATGCTCTTAAGGTGATACTCAAGGGTCATTTTGACCCAAGGACAACGGCAAGGGCTTGGTGATAATCGAGAGTCATTTTGACCCAAGGACAACAGCAGGGGCTTGGTGATAATCAAGGGTCATTTTGACCCAAGGAGAACGGCGGAGTGTTGATGATACACAAGGGTCATTTTGACCGGAGGACAACGACAGAGCGGTTCCAACTGTAGCACCCCCGAGCACGAAGGACCTTGGGAAGGCACTTCTCTGAATCAGTTCGGGGAGACTTGAAAGTTTGCTGCAACCCGACTAATACGGCCCTTTCCAACAGTTCCGATGGTCCTATCCTCGAGCCCGCAGGACCTCGGGAAGGCACTTTTTTAAATCGGCCATTTTGTTTTCGCTTCTTCGGCTCGTGCAGCTTTCGCGAAAAGTCGGAAGCACTCGAGCTTGACGCACTCCTACTAATACGGCCGTCGCGGTTCCGACGATCCCGGCGCCGAGCTCGCGGGACCTCGGGAAGGCACTTTTCTAAATCGGCCATTTTGTTTTCGCTTCTGTGGCTCCTGCAGCGTTCGCCCAAAGTCGGAAGCACTCGAGTTTGCCGCACTCCCACTAATACGGCCGCCGTGCTTCCGACGGTCCCGTCGCCGAGCTCGCGGGACCTCGGGAAGGCAGTTTTTGAAATCGGCCATTTTGTTTTTTCTTCTTCGGCTCGTGTAGCTTTCACAGAAAGTCAGAAGCACTCGAGTTTGCCGCGCTCCCACTAATCCAGCCGTCGCGGTTCTGACGATCCCGTCGCCGTGCTCGCGGGACCTCGGGAAGGCAGTTTTTGAAATCAGCCATTTTGTTTTCGCTTTTTCGGCTCGTGCAGCTTTCGCGAAAAGTCGGAAGCACTCGAGTTTGACGCACTCCTACTAATACGGCCGTCGCGGTTCCGACGATCCCGGCGCCGAGTTCGCGGGACCTCGGGAAGGCACTTTTCTAAATCGGCCATTTTGTTTTCGCTTCTGCGGCTCGTGCAGCGTTCGCCCAAAGTCTGAGGGACTCGAGTTTGATGCGCTCCCACTTATACGGCCGTCGCGGTTCCGACGATCCCCTCGGCGAGCTCGCGGGACCTCAGGAAGGCAGTTTTTCAAATCGGCCATTTTGATTTTTCTTTGTCAGCTCATGTAGCTTTCACAGAAAGTCGGAAGCACTCGAGTTTGCCGCGCTCCCACTAATACGGCCGCCGTGCTTCCGACGGTCCCGTCGCCGAGCTCGCGGGACCTCGGGAAGGCAGTTTTTGAAATCGGCCATTTTGTTTTCGCTTCTTCGGCTCCTGCGGCTTTCGCGAAAAGTCGGAAGCACTCGAGTTTGTCGCGCTCCCACTAATACGGCCGCCGCGGTTCTGACGGTCCCGTCGCCGAGCTCGCGCGACCTCGGGAAGGAACTTTTCTAAATCGGCCATTTTTTTTCCGCTTCTTCGGCTCGTGCAGCTTTCGCGAAAAGTCGGAAGCACTCGAGTTTGCCGCGCTCCCACTGATACGGCCGTCGCGGTTCCGACGATCCCGGCGCCGAGCTCGCGGGACCTCGGGAAGGAATCTTTTATAAATCGGCCATTTTGTTTTTGCTTCTTCGGCTCGTGCAGCTTTCGCGAAAAGTCGAAAGTACTCGAGTTTGCCGCGCTCCCACTAATACGGCCGCTGCGGTTCCGACGGTCCCGTCGCCGAGCTCGTGGGAGCTCGGGAAGGCAGTTTTTGAAATCGGCCATTTTGTTTTCGCTTCTTCGGCTCGTGCAGCTTTCGCGAAAAGTCGGAAGAACTCGAGTTTGCCGCGCTCCCACTAATACGGCCACCGCGGTTCCAACGGTTCCCGTCGCCGAGCTCACGCGACCTCGGGAAGGCACTTTTCTAAATCGGCCATTTTGTTTTCGCTTCTTCGGCTCGTGCAGCTTTGCAAAAAGTCGGGATTTTCTCAAAGACTTCATTTTTTAAAATTTTCCATCAAGAAAGATTCTCCAAACATCGGAACTACAAATTGTATGACGTTTTCATGAATACCTGAAGCTTTCATCACTATACTGCCCGTAAGCTGCATTTACTCATTTTTATGCTCTTAAACGACGTTTCAGACTGAACAGAGTTGAAAACTGGATTTTCATAAGGAATTCTTTTTTTTTTTTACTTTTCCATCAAGAAAGTGTCTCAGAACATCGGAACTCCAAATTGTTTGAGCTTTTTATGAATACCTGAAGCTTTCATCACTATACTGCCCTTTAGCTGCATTTACTCATTTTTATGCTCTTAAGGTGATACTCAAGGGTCATTTTGACCCAAGGACAACGGCAAGGGCTTGGTGATAATCGAGAGTCATTTTGACCCAAGGACAACGGCAGGGGCTTGGTGATAATCAAGGGTCATTTTGACCCAAGGAGAACGGCGGAGTGTTGATGATACACAAGGGTCATTTCGACCCGAGGACAACGGCAGGGGCTTGATGGTAATCAAGGGTCATTTTGACCGGAGGACAACGACAGAGCGGTTCCAACTGTAGCACCCCCGAGCACGAAGGACCTTGGGAAGGCACTTCTCTGAATCAGTTCGGGGAGACTTGAAAGTTTGCTGCAACCCGACTAATACGGCCCTTTTCAACAGTTCCGATGGTCCTATCCCCGAGCCCGCAGGACCTCGGGAAGGCACTTTTTTAAATCGGCCATTTTGTTTTCGCTTCTTCGGCTCGTGCAGCTTTCGCGAAAAGTCGGAAGCACTCGAGTTTGACGCACTCCTACTAATACGGCCGTCGCGGTTCCGACGATCCCGGCGCCGAGCTCGCGGGACCTCGGGAAGGCACTTTTCTAAATCGGCCATTTTGTTTTCGCTTCTGTGGCTCCTGCAGCGTTCGCCCAAAGTCGGAAGCACTCGAGTTTGCCGCACTCCCACTAATACGGCCGCCGTGCTTCCGACGGTCCCGTCGCCGAGCTCGCGGGACCTCGGGAAGGCAGTTTTTGAAATCGGCCATTTTGTTTTTTCTTCTTTGGCTCGTGTAGCTTTCACAGAAAGTCAGAAGCACTCGAGTTTGCCGCGCTCCCACTAATCCGGCCGTCGCGGTTCTGACGATCCCGTCGCCGTGCTCGCGGGACCTCGGGAAGGCAGTTTTTGAAATCAGCCATTTTGTTTTCGCTTTTTCGGCTCGTGCAGCTTTCGCGAAAAGTCGGAAGCACTCGAGTTTGCTGCGCTCCCACTAATACGGCCGCCGCGGCTCCGACGGTCCCGTCGCCGATCTCGCGCGACCTCGGGAAGGCACTTTTCTAAATCGGCCATTTTGTTTTCGCTTCTGTGGCTCCTGCAGCGTTCGCCCAAAGTCGGAAGCACTCGAGTTTGCCGCACTCCCACTAATACGGCCGCCGTGCTTCCGACGGTCCCGTCGCCGAGCTCGCGGGACCTCGGGAAGGCAGTTTTTGAAATCGGCCATTTGTTTTTTCTTCTTCGGCTCGTGTAGTTTTCACAGAAAGTCAGAAGCACTCGAGTTTGCCGCGCTCCCACTAATCCGGCCGTCGCGGTTCTGACGATCCCGTCGCCGTGCTCGCGGGACCTCGGGAAGGCAGTTTTTGAAATCAGCCATTTTGTTTTGGCTTTTTCGGCTTGTGCAGCTTTCGCGAAAAGTCGGAAGCACTCGAGTTTGCTGCGCTCCCACTAATACGGCCGCCGCGGTTCCGACGGTCCCGTCGCCGAGCTCGCGCGACCTCGGGAAGGCACTTTTCTAAATCGGCCATTTTGTTTTCGCTTCTTCGGCTCGTGCAGCTCTCGCGAAAAGTCGGAAGCACTCGAGTTTGACGCACTCCTACTAATACGGCCGTCGCGGTTCAGACGATCCCGGCGCCGAGTTCGCGGGACCTCGGGAAGGCACTTTTCTAAATCGGCCATTTTGTTTTCGCTTCTGCGGCTCGTGCAGCGTTCGCCCAAAGTCTGAGGGACTCGAGTTTGATGCGCTCCCACTTATACGGCCGTCGCGGTTCCGACGATCCCGTCGGCGAGCTCGCGGGACCTCGGGAAGGCACTTTTCTAAATCGGCCATTTTGTTTTTGCTTCTTCGGCTCGTGCAGCTTTCGTGAAAAGTCGGAAGCACTCGAGTTTGCCGCGCTCGCACTGATACGGCCGTCGCGGTTCCGACGATCCCGGCGCCGAGCTCGCGGGACCTCGGGAAGGCACTTTTCTAAATCGGCCATTTTGTTTTCGCTTCTTCGGCTCGTGCAGCTTTCGCGAAAATTCGGAAGCACTCGAGTTTGCCGCGCTCCCACTAGTACGGCCGTCGCGGAGCTCGCGGGACCTCGGGAAGGCAGTTTTTGATATCGGCCATTTTGTTTTCGCTTCTGCGGCTCTTGCAGCGTTCGCCCAAAGTCCGAGGGACTCGAGTTTGATGCGCTCCCACTGATACGGCCGTCGCGGTTCCGACGATCCCGTCGCCGAGCTCGCGGGACCTCGGGAAGGCAGTTTTTCAAATCGGCCATTTTGTTTTTTCTTCTTCGGCTCGTGTAGCTTTCACAGAAAGTCGGAAGCACTCGAGTTTGCCGCGCTCCCACTAATACGGCCGCCGTGCTTCCGACGGTCCAGTCGCTGAGCTCGCGGGACCTCGGGAAGGCAGTTTTTCAAATCGGACATTTTGTTTTTTCTTCTTCGGCTCGTGTAGCTTTCAATGAAAGTCGGAAGTACTCGAGTTTGCCGCGCTCCCACTAATACGGCCGCTGCGGTTCCGACGGTCCCGTCGCCGAGCTCGTGGGAGCTCGGGAAGGCAGTTTTTGAAATCGGCCATTTTGTTTTCGCTTCTTCGGCTCATGCAGCTTTCGTGAAAAGTCGGAAGAACTCGAGTTTGCCGCGCTCCCAGTAATACGGCCACCGCGGTTCCAACGGTTCCAGTCGCCGAGCTCACGCGACCTCGGGAAGGCACTTTTCTAAATCGGCCATTTTGTTTTCGCTTCTTCGGCTCGTGCAGCTTTGCAAAAAGTCGGGATTTTCTCAAAGACTTCATTTTTTAAAATTTTCCATCAAGAAAGATTCTCCAAACATCGGAACTACAAATTGTATGACGTTTTCATGAATACCTGAAGCTTTCATCACTATACTGCCCGTAAGCTGCATTGACTCATTTTTATGCTCTTAAACGACGTTTCAGACTGAACAGAGTCGAAAACTGGATTTTCTCAAAGACTTCATTTTTTTAAATGTTCCATGATGAATGATTCTCAGAACAACGGAACTACAAATTGTATGATATTTTCATGAATACCTGAAGCTTTCATCACCGTACTGCCCGTAAGCTGCATTTACTCATTTTTATGCTCTTAAAGACGTTTCAGACTGAACAGAGTTGAAAACTGGATTTTCTCAAAGACTTCATTTTTTTTAAACTTTTCCATCAAGAAAGATTCTCAGAACATCGGTACTACAAATTGTATGACGTTTTCATGAATACCTGAAGCTTTTATCACCATACTGCCGGTAATCTGCATTTACTCATTTTTATGCTCTGAAACGACGTTTCAGACTGAACAGAGTTGAAAACTGGATTTTCATAAAGAATTCTTTTTTTTTTAACTTTTCCATCAAGAAAGATTCTCAGAACATCGGAACTACAAATTGTATGACGTTTTCATGAATACCTGAAGTTTTCATCACTATACTGCCCGTAAGCTGCATTTACTCATTTGTATGCTCTCAAACGACGTTTCAGACTGAACAGAGTTGAAAACTGGATTTTCATAAAGAATTCTTTTTTTTTAACTTTTCCATCAAGAAAGATTCTCAGAACATCGGAACTACAAATTGTATGACGTTTTCATGAATACCTGAAGTTTTCAACACTATACTGTCCGAATGCGGCATTTACTCATTTTTATGCTCTATACTACGTAGCAGACTGAACAGAGTTGAAAACTAGATTTTCATAAGGAATTCGTTTTTTTTAAAACTTTTCCATCAAGAAAGTGTTTCAGAACATCGGAACTACAAATTGTATGACGTTTTCATGAAGACCTTAAGCTTTCATCACTATACTGCCAGTAAGCTGCAATTATTCATTTTTATGGTCTTAAACGACGTTTCAGACTGAACAGAGTTGGAAACTGGATTTTCACAAAGACTTCATTTTTTAAATGGTCCATGATGAAAGTGTCTCAGAACATCGGAACTACAAATTGTATGATATTTTCATGAATACCAGAAGCTTTCATCACTATACTGCCCTTAAGCTGCATTTACTCATTTTTATGCTCTTAACCCTCCTGTTGCCTTCTTGGTCTAAAAGACCCACGTTCGAGTGTTTATGTATTTGTGTGTATTGCGGTCTCAGGGTCACAAAATGATCCACTACCAGTGTATACGTATGCATGCATGCATGCATGCATGCATGCATGCATGCATGCATGCATGCATGTAGGTATGAATCCCTAAAGCCTGTCGTCCTCGGGTCAAAACGACCCGCGTCTTTCCACCGAGCCCTCGCCGTCGCCCTGGGGTCTGTTCGACCCTCGAGTTTGAGCGAGCCCTCGGCCTCGTCCCCCGGGGTCAGAATGACCCGCGTTTATCGTCGAGCTCTCGGCCCCCGTCCTCCGGGGTCAGAATGACCCGCGTTTATCGTCGAGCTCCCGGCCCCCGTACCCGGAGTCAGAATGACCCGCGTTTATCGTCGAGTTCACGGACCCCGTCCCCGGGGTCTGAATGACCCTCGTTTATAGCCGAGCTCCCAGCCTCGCCGTCGTCCCAGGGGTCAGAATGACCCGTGAGCCCTCGGTCTCGTCCTGGGGTCGAAACGATCCGAGTTTTACGTTGTATTACAAGTCATCCCGTATGCTAAATGTAAAAAATGAATAAATAAATGATACAAATAAAGACATGACAAGACAGTTGCATTGTATTGTTTTTTTCTTACATTTATTTAGTCATCACCAATGTTACAAGCAACGACATAGAACACACACACACACACACACACACACACACACACACACACACACACACACACACACACACACACACACTCACACACACACACACACACACACTCACACACACACACACACACACACACACACACACACACACACACACACACACACACACACACACACACACACACACACACACGCGCACAAATGTGTCCGCCACAGGATCACGGTTCGAAGCGAAGAACCCTCTCTCGTCCGATCTCGATCTTCAGACGCTCCGCGGTGTACGTCGCCTTCGGGTAGGTACGCCCGTAGTAAGCGTGCCGATCCAGAAACGTGTCGCCGGGAGGAGGGGTGAGAGAGAGGGGCGGGGAGGGGGGCGAACCGACGTTCGGATTCGGTCGTGGCGGCTGCGGCCCGCCCCTCGGGCAAACGCGGAATCGTCAAAGGCCCGGTCCCGGTCCCGGTCGCGGTCCCTCTCTCGATCGACGCTGTCGGACGCGACTCTCCACGCTCTCAGCAGCGGCGGCGGCGGCGCTTGGTCCGCCCTCTGCGGAAACATCTCCCGTCGCCCGGCTTCTCGTGCGGGAGCGAATCGTCCCAGGCCGGCACGGTCGCGGCCAGAGCCCATTCGATCGGCCTGGACGGGATCGCGTTCCAGCCGTTCGACCCGCCCCGCGCTTCTCGTTCTATGAAAGGGGTGTACTTATACGCTGTATTTATAAACAATATATTCACATCTGCGTAATCCCGCGGTCGGCTTCGTTGGTGCGCTCCTGCTGATCGAAGGCTCTTTAGCCAAGACGCGTGACGCCATTTCGTACGTGTCCAGATTGTAAAGCCCTCTGAGGCGTTTACAAAAAAAAAAGAAAATAATAATAATAATGTGTATTTGTTATTCTGAGCTATTCAAAATAAACTGAATTGATTCAAATTGAAATGACGTGTCAAAAGTTGTCATGTGCGAATAAGGACACTATGAAAGGGGTGTACTTATACGCTGTATTTATACACAATTTATTCACATCTGCGTAATCCCGCGGTCGGCCTCATTGGTGTGCTCGCGCTGATCGAAGGCTCTTTAACAAAGACAGATTGACCCCGCAGGACACAGGGTGTGCGAGGAATGAGTGAGGACAACACGAGGGATAAACGACGTTTCAGACTGAACAGAGTTGATAACTGGATTTTCTCAAAGACTTCATTTTTTTTAATGTTGCATCAAGAAAGATTCTCAGAACATCGGAACTACAAATTGTATGACGTTTTCATGAATACCTGAAGTTTTCAACACTATACTGTCCGAATGCGGCATTTACTCATTTTTATGCTCTATACAACGTTTCAGACTGAACAGAGTTGATAACTGGATTTTCTCAAAGACTTCATTTTTTTAAATGTTGCATCGAGAAAGATTCTCAGAACATCGGAACTACAAATTGTATGACGTTTTCATGAATACCTGAAGCTTTCAACACTATACTGCCGGAAAGCTGCATTTACTCATTTTTATGCTCTCAAACGACGTTTTAGACTGAACGGAGTCTAAAACTGGATTTTCTCAAAGATTTCATTTTTTTAAATGTTCCATGATGAAAGTGTCTCAGAACATCGGAACTACAAATTGTATGATATTTTTATGAATACCTGAAGTTTTCATCACGAAACTGCCCGAAAGCGGCATTTACTCATTTTTATGCTCTTAAACGACGTTTCAGACTGAACAGAGTTGAAAACTGGATTTTCTCAAAGACTTCATTTTTTTAAATGTTCCATGATGAAAGTGTCTCAGAACATCGGAACTACAAATTGTATGATATTCTTATGAATACCTCAAGTTTTCATCACGAAACTACCCGTAAACTGCATTTACTCATTTTATGCTCTTAAACGACGTTTCAGACTGAACAGAGTTGAAACCTGGATTTTCATAAGGAATTCTTTTTTTTAACTAATCCATCAAGAAAGTGTCTCAGAACATCGGAACTACAAATTGTATGACGTTTTCATGAATACCTGAAGCTTTCATCACTATACTGCCCGAAAGCTGCATTTACTCATTTTTATGCTCTCAAACGACGTTTTAGACTGAACAGAGTCTAAAACTGGATTTTCTCAAAGACTTCATTTTTTTAAATGTTCCATAAAGAAAGTGTCTTAGAACATCGGAACTACAAATTGTATGACGTTTTCATGAATACCTGAAGCTTTCATCACTATACTGCCCGTAAGCTGCATTTACTCATTTTTATGCTCTTAAACGACGTTTCAGACTGAACAGAGTTGAAAACTGGATTTTCATAAGGAATTCTTTTTTTTTAAATGTTCCATGATGAAAGTGTCTCAGAACATCGGAACTACAAATTGTATGATATTTTCATGAATACCGGAAGCTTTCATCACTATACTGCCTGTAAGATGCATTTACTCATTTTTATGCTCTTAAACGACGTTTCAGACTGAACAGAGTCTAAAACTGGATTTTCTCAAAGATTTCATTTTTTTAAATGTTCCATGATGAAATTGTCTCAGAACATCGGAACTATAATTGTATGATATTTTCATGAATACCTGAAGCATTCATCACTATACTGCCCGTAAACTGCATTTACTCATTTTTATGCTCTTAAACGACGTTTCAGACTGAATAGAGTTGAAAACTGGATTTTCATAAGGAATTCTTTTTTTTAACTTTTCCATCAAGAAAGTGTCTCAGAACATCGGAACTACAAATTGTATGATATTTTCATGAATACCTGAAGCTTTCATCACTATACTGCCCGAAAGCTGCATTTACTCATTTTTATGCTCTCAAACGACGTTTCAGACTGAACAGAGTCTAAAATTGGATTTTCACAAAGACTTCATTTTTTTAAATGTTCCATGATGAAAGTGTCTCAGAACATCGGAACTACAAATTGTATATTTTTATGAATACCTGAAGTTTTCATCACGAAACTGCCCGTAAGCTGGATTTACTCATTTTTATGCTCTTAAACGACGTTTCAGACTGAACAGAGTCTAAAACTGGATTTTCTCAAAGATTTCATTTTTTTAAATGTTCCATGATGAAAGTGTCTCAGAACATCGGAACGAAAAAATTGTATGATATTTTTATGAATACCTGAAGTTTTCATCACGAAACTGCCCGTAAGCTGGATTTACTCATTTTATGCTCTTAGTCGACGTTTCAGACTGAACAGAGTTGAAAACTGGATTTCCATAAGGAATTCTTTTTTTTAACTTTTCCATCAAGAAAGTGTTTCAGAACATCGGAACTACAAATTGTATGACGTTTTCATGAAGACCTTAAGCTTTCATCACTATACTGCCAGTAAGCTGCAATTATTCATTTTTATGGTCTTAAACGACGTTTCAGACTGAACAGAGTTGGAAACTGGATTTTCACAAAGACTTCATTTTTTAAATGGTCCATGATGAAAGTGTCTCAGAACATCGGAACTACAAATTGTATGATATTTTCATGAATACCAGAAGCTTTCATCACTATACTGCCCTTAAGCTGCATTTAATCATTTTTATGCTCTTAACCCTCCTGTTGCCTTCTTGGTCTAAAAGACCCACGTTCGAGTGTTTATGTATTTGTGTGTATTGCGGTCTCAGGGTCACAAAATGATCCACTACCAGTGTATACGTATGCATGCATGCATGCATGCATGTAGGTATGAATCCCTAAAGCCCGTCGTCCTCGGGTCAAAACGACCCGCGTCTTTCCACCGGGCCCTCGCCGTCGCCCTGGGGTCTGTTCGACCCTCGAGTTTGAGCGAGCCCTCGGCCTCGTCCCCCGGGGTCAGAATGACCCGCGTTTATCGTCGAGCTCTCGGCCCCCGTCCTCCGGGGTCAGAATGACCCGCGTTTATCGTCGAGCTCCCGGCCCCCGTCCCCGGAGTCAGAATGACCCGCGTTTATCGTCGAGTTCACGGACCCCGTCCCCGGGGTCTGAATGACCCTCGTTTATAGCCGAGCTCCCAGCTTCGCCGTCGTCCCAGGGGTCAGAATGACCCGTGAGCCCTCGGCCTCGTCCTGGGGTCGAAACGACCCGAGTTTTACGTTGTATTACAAGTCATCCCGTATGCTAAATGTAAAAAATGAATAAATAAATGATACAAATAAAGACATGACAAGACAGTTGCATTGTATTGTTTTTTTCTTACATTTATTTAGTCATCACCAATGTTACAAGCAACGACATAGAACACACACACACACACACACACACACACACACACACACACACACACACACACACACACACACACACACACACACACACACACAAACACACACGCGCACAAATGTGTCTGCCACAGGATCACGGTTCGAAGCGAAGAACCCTCCGCGGAACCTCTCTCGTCCGATCTCGATCTTCAGACGCTCCGCGGTGTACGTCGCCTTCGGGTAGGTACGCCCGTAGTAAGCGTGCCGATCCAGAAACGTGTCGCCGGGAGGAGGGGTGAGAGAGAGGGGCGGGGAGGGGGGCGAACCGACGTTCGGATTCGGTCGCGGCGGCGGCGGCCCGCCCCTCGGGCAAACGCGGAATCGTCAAAGGCCCGGTCCCGGTCCCGGTCGCGGTCCCTCTCTCGATCGACGCTGTCGGACGCGACTCTCCACGCTCTCAGCAGCGGCGGCGGCGGCGCTTGGTCCGCCCTCTGCGGAAACATCTCCCGTCGCCCGGCTTCTCGAGCGGGAGCGAATCGTCCCAGGCCGGCACGGTCGCGGCCAGAGCCCATTCGATCGGCCTGGACGGGATCGCGTTCCAGCCGTTCGACCCGCCCCGCGCTTCTCGTTCTATGAAAGGGGTGTACTTATACGCTGTATTTATAAACAATATATTCACATCTGCGTAATCCCGCGGTCGGCTTCGTTGGTGCGCTCCTGCTGATCGAAGGCTCTTTAGCCAAGACGCGTGACGCCATTTCGTACGTGTCCAGATTGTAAAGCCCTCTGAGGCGTTTACAAAAAAAAAAGAAAATAATAATAATAATGTGTATTTGTTATTCTGAGCTATTCAAAATAAACTGAATTGATTCAAATTGAAATGACGTGTCAAAAGTTGTCATGTGCGAATAAGGACACTATGAAAGGGGTGTACTTATACGCTGTATTTATACACAATTTATTCACATCTGCGTAATCCCGCGGTCGGCCTCATTGGTGTGCTCGCGCTGATCGAAGGCTCTTTAACAAAGACAGATTGACCCCGCAGGACACAGGGTGTGCGAGGAATGAGTGAGGACAACACGAGGGATAAACGACGTTTCAGACTGAACAGAGTTGATAACTGGATTTTCTCAAAGACTTCATTTTTTTTAATGTTGCATCAAGAAAGATTCTCAGAACAACGGAACTACAAATTGTATAACGTTTTCATGAATACCTGAAGCTTTCATCACTATACTGCCCGAAAGCTGCATTTACTCATTTTTATGATCTCAAACGACGTTTTAGACTGAACGGAGTCTAAAACTGGATTTTCTCAAAGATTTCATTTTTTTAAATGTTCCATGATGAAATTGTCTCAGAACATCGGAACTACAAATTGTATGACGTTTTCATGAATACCTGAAGTTTTCATCACTATACTGCCCGTAAGCTGCATTTACTCATTTTTATGCTCTCAAACGACGTTTCAGACTGAACAGAGTCTAAAATTGGATTTTCTCAAAGACTTCATTTTTTTAAATGTTCCATGATGAAAGTGTCTCAGAACATCGGAACTCCAAATTGTTTGAGCTTTTTATGAATACCTGAAGCTTTCATCACTATACTGCCCTTTAGCTGCATTTACTCATTTTTATGCTCTTAAGGTGATACTCGAGAGTCATTTTGACCCAAGGACAACGGCAGGGGCTTGGTGATAATCAAGGGTCATTTTGACCCAAGGAGAACGGCGGAGTGTTGATGATACACAAGGGTCATTTCGACCCGAGGACAACGGCAGGGGCTTGATGGTAATCAAGGGTCATTTTGACCGGAGGACAACGACAGAGCGGTTCCAACTGTAGCACCCCCGAGCACGAAGGACCTTGGGAAGGCACTTCTCTGAATCAGTTCGGGGAGACTTGAAAGTTTGCTGCAACCCGACTAATACGGCCCTTTCCAACAGTTCCGATGGTCCTATCCTCGAGCCCGCAGGACCTCGGGAAGGCACTTTTTTAAATCGGCCATTTTGTTTTCGCTTCTTCGGCTCGTGCAGCTTTCGCGAAAAGTCGGAAGCACTCGAGTTTGACGCACTCCTACTAATACGGCCGTCGCGGTTCCGACGATCCCGGCGCCGAGCTCGCGGGACCTCGGGAAGGCACTTTTCTAAATCGGCCATTTTGTTTTCGCTTCTGTGGCTCCTGCAGCGTTCGCCCAAAGTCGGAAGCACTCGAGTTTGCCGCACTCCCACTAATACGGCCGCCGTGCTTCCGACGGTCCCGTCGCCGAGCTCGCGGGACCTCGGGAAGGCAGTTTTTGAAATCGGCCATTTTGTTTTTTCTTCTTCGGCTCGTGTAGTTTTCACAGAAAGTCAGAAGCACTCGAGTTTGCCGCGCTCCCACTAATCCGGCCGTCGCGGTTCTGACGATCCCGTCGCCGTGCTCGCGGGACCTCGGGAAGGCAGTTTTTGAAATCAGCCATTTTGTTTTGGCTTTTTCGGCTCGTGCAGCTTTCGCGAAAAGTCGGAAGCACTCGAGTTTGCTGCGCTCCCACTAATACGGCCGCCGCGGTTCCGACGGTCCCGTCGCCGAGCTCGCGCGACCTCGGGAAGGCACTTTTCTAAATCGGCCATTTTGTTTTCGCTTCTTCGGCTCGTGCAGCTTTCGCGAAAAGTCGGAAGCACTCGAGTTTGCTGCGCTCCCACTAATACGGCCGCCGCGGTTCCGACGGTCCCGTCGCCGATCTCGCGCGACCTCGGGAAGGCACTTTTCTAAATCGGCCATTTTGTTTTCGCTTCTGTGGCTCCTGCAGCGTTCGCCCAAAGTCGGAAGCACTCGAGTTTGCCGCACTCCCACTAATACGGCCGCCGTGCTTCCGACGGTCCCGTCGCCGAGCTCGCGGGACCTCGGGAAGGCAGTTTTTGAAATCGGCCATTTTGTTTTTTCTTCTTCGGCTCGTGTAGTTTTCACAGAAAGTCAGAAGCACTCGAGTTTGCCGCGCTCCCACTAATCCGGCCGTCGCGGTTCTGACGATCCCGTCGCCGTGCTCGCGGGACCTCGGGAAGGCAGTTTTTGAAATCAGCCATTTTGTTTTGGCTTTTTCGGCTCGTGCAGCTTTCGCGAAAAGTCGGAAGCACTCGAGTTTGCTGCGCTCCCACTAATACGGCCGCCGCGGTTCCGACGGTCCCGTCGCCGAGCTCGCGCGACCTCGGGAAGGCACTTTTCTAAATCGGCCATTTTGTTTTCGCTTCTTCGGCTCGTGCAGCTTTCGCGAAAAGTCGGAAGCACTCGAGTTTGACGCACTCCTACTAATACGGCCGTCGCGGTTCAGACGATCCCGGCGCCGAGTTCGCGGGACCTCGGGAAGGCACTTTTCTAAATCGGCCATTTTGTTTTCGCTTCTGCGGCTCGTGCAGCGTTCGCCCAAAGTCTGAGGGACTCGAGTTTGATGCGCTCCCACTTATACGGCCGTCGCGGTTCCGACGATCCCGTCGGCGAGCTCGCGGGACCTCGGGAAGGCACTTTTCTAAATCGGCCATTTTGTTTTTGCTTCTTCGGCTCGTGCAGCTTTCGCGAAAAGTCGGAAGCACTCGAGTTTGCCGCGCTCCCACTGATACGGCCGTCGCGGTTCCGACGATCCCGGCGCCGAGCTCGCGGGACCTCGGGAAGGCACTTTTCTAAATCGGCCATTTTGTTTTCGCTTCTTCGGCTCGTGCAGCTTTCGCGAAAAGTCGGAAGCACTCGAGTTTGCCGCACTCCCACTAATACGGCCGCCGTGCTTCCGACGGTCCCGTCGCCGAGCTCGCGGGACCTCGGGAAGGCAGTTTTTGAAATCGGCCATTTTGTTTTTTCTTCTTCGGCTCGTGTAGTTTTCACAGAAAGTCAGAAGCACTCGAGTTTGCCGCGCTCCCACTAATCCGGCCGTCGCGGTTCTGACGATCCCGTCGCCGTGCTCGCGGGACCTCGGGAAGGCAGTTTTTGAAATCAGCCATTTTGTTTTGCCTTTTTCGGCTCGTGCAGCTTTCGCGAAAAGTCGGAAGCACTCGAGTTTGCTGCGCTCCCACTAATACGGCCGCCGCGGTTCCGACGGTCCCGTCGCCGAGCTCGCGCGACCTCGGGAAGGCACTTTTCTAAATCGGCCATTTTGTTTTCGCTTCTTCGGCTCGTGCAGCTTTCGCGAAAAGTCGGAAGCACTCGAGTTTGCTGCGCTCCCACTAATACGGCCGCCGCGGTTCCGACGGTCCCGTCGCCGATCTCGCGCGACCTCGGGAAGGCACTTTTCTAAATCGGCCATTTTGTTTTCGCTTCTGTGGCTCCTGCAGCGTTCGCCCAAAGTCGGAAGCACTCGAGTTTGCCGCACTCCCACTAATACGGCCGCCGTGCTTCCGACGGTCCCGTCGCCGAGCTCGCGGGACCTCGGGAAGGAAGTTTTTGAAATCGGCCATTTTGTTTTTTCTTCTTCGGCTCGTGTAGTTTTCACAGAAAGTCAGAAGCACTCGAGTTTGCCGCGCTCCCACTAATCCGGCCGTCGCGGTTCTGACGATCCCGTCGCCGTGCTCGCGGGACCTCGGGAAGGCAGTTTTTGAAATCAGCCATTTTGTTTTGGCTTTTTCGGCTCGTGCAGCTTTCGCGAAAAGTCGGAAGCACTCGAGTTTGCTGCGCTCCCACTAATACGGCCGCCGCGGTTCCGACGGTCCCGTCGCCGAGCTCGCGCGACCTCGGGAAGGCACTTTTCTAAATCGGCCATTTTGTTTTCGCTTCTTCGGCTCGTGCAGCTTTCGCGAAAAGTCGGAAGCACTCGAGTTTGACGCACTCCTACTAATACGGCCGTCGCGGTTCAGACGATCCCGGCGCCGAGTTCGCGGGACCTCGGGAAGGCACTTTTCTAAATCGGCCATTTTGTTTTCGCTTCTGCGGCTCGTGCAGCGTTCGCCCAAAGTCTGAGGGACTCGAGTTTGATGCGCTCCCACTTATACGGCCGTCGCGGTTCCGACGATCCCGTCGGCGAGCTCGCGGGACCTCGGGAAGGCACTTTTCTAAATCGGCCATTTTGTTTTTGCTTCTTCGGCTCGTGCAGCTTTCGCGAAAAGTCGGAAGCACTCGAGTTTGCCGCGCTCCCACTGATACGGCCGTCGCGGTTCCGACGATCCCGGCGCCGAGCTCGCGGGACCTCGGGAAGGCACTTTTCTAAATCGGCCATTTTGTTTTCGCTTCTTCGGCTCGTGCAGCTTTCGCGAAAATTCGGAAGCACTCGCGGAGCTCGCGGGACCTCGGGAAGGCAGTTTTTGATATCGGCCATTTTGTTTTCGCTTCTGCGGCTCTTGCAGCGTTCGCCCAAAGTCCGAGGGACTCGAGTTTGATGCGCTCCCACTGATACGGCCGTCGTGCTTCCGAAGGTCCAGTGGCTGAGCTCGAGGCACCTCGGGAAGGCAGTTTTTCAAATCGGACATTTTGTTTTTTCTTCTTCGGCTTGTGTAGCTTTCAATGAAAGTCGGAAGTACTCGAGTTTGCCGCGCTCCCACTAATACGGCCGCTGCGGTTCCGACGGTCCCGTCGCCGAGCTCGTGGGAGCTCGGGAAGGCAGTTTTTGAAATCGGCCATTTTGTTTTCGCTTCTTCGGCTCATGCAGCTTTCGTGAAAAGTCGGAAGAACTCGAGTTTGCCGCGCTCCCAGTAATACGGCCACCGCGGTTCCAACGGTTCCCGTCGCCGAGCTCACGCGACCTCGGGAAGGCACTTTTCTAAATCGGCCATTTTGTTTTCGCTTCTTCGGCTCGTGCAGCTTTGCAAAAAGTCGGGATTTTCTCAAAGACTTCATTTTTTAAAATTTTCCATCAAGAAAGATTCTCCAAACATCGGAACTACAAATTGTATGACGTTTTCATGAATACCTGAAGCTTTCATCACTATACTGCCCGTAAGCTGCATTGACTCATTTTTATGCTCTTAAACGACGTTTCAGACTGAACAGAGTCGAAAACTGGATTTTCTCAAAGACTTCATTTTTTTTAAACTTTTCCATCAAGAAAGATTCTCAGAACATCGGTACTACAAATTGTATGACGTTTTCATGAATACCTGAAGCTTTTATCACCATACTGCCGGTAATCTGCATTTACTCATTTTTATGCTCTGAAACGACGTTTCAGACTGAACAAAGTTGAAAACTAGATTTTCATAAGGAATTCTTTTCTTTTTTAAAAACTTTTCCATCAAGAAAGTTTCTCAGAACATCGGAACTACAAATTGTATGACGTTTTCATGAATACCTGAAGTTTTCATCACTATACTGCCCGTAAGCTGCATTTACTCATTTTTATGCTCTCAAACGACGTTTCAGACTGAACAGAGTTGAAAACTGGATTTTCATAAAGAATTCTTTTTTTTTAACCTTTCCATCAAGAAAGATTCTCAGAACATCGGAACTACAAATTGTATGACGTTTTCATGAATACCTGAAGTTTTCAACACTATACTGTCCGAATGCGGCATTTACTCATTTTTATGCTCTATACCACGTAGCAGACTGAACAGAGTTGAAAACTAGATTTTCATAAGGAATTCGTTTTTTTTTAAACTTTTCCATCAAGAAAGTGTTTCAGAACATCGGAACTACAAATTGTATGACGTTTTCATGAAGACCTTAAGCTTTCATCACTATACTGCCAGTAAGCTGCAATTATTCATTTTTATGGTCTTAAACGACGTTTCAGACTGAACAGAGTTGGAAACTGGATTTTCACAAAGACTTCATTTTTTAAATGGTCCATGATGAAAGTGTCTCAGAACATCGGAACTACAAATTGTATGATATTTTCATGAATACCAGAAGCTTTCATCACTATACTGCCCTTAAGCTGCATTTACTCATTTTTATGCTCTTAACCCTCCTGTTGCCTTCTTGGTCTAAAAGACCCACGTTCGAGTGTTTATGTATTTGTGTGTATTGCGGTCTCAGGGTCACAAAATGATCCACTACCAGTGTATACGTATGCATGCATGCATGCATGCATGCATGCATGCATGTAGGTATGAATCCCTAAAGCCCGTCGTCCTCGGGTCAAAACGACCCGCGTCTTTCCACCGAGCCCTCGCCGTCGCCCTGGGGTCTGTTCGACCCTCGAGTTTGAGCGAGCCCTCGGCCTCGTCCCCCGGGGTCAGAAAGACCCGCGTTTATCGTCGAGCTCTCGGCCCCCGTCCTCCGGGGTCAGAATGACCCGCGTTTATCGTCGAGCTCCCGGCCCCCGTCCCCGGTGTCAGAATGACCCGCGTTTATCGTCGAGTTCACGGACCCCGTCCCCGGGGTCTGAATGACCCTCGTTTATAGCCGAGCTCCCAGCCTCGCCGTCGTCCCAGGGGTCAGAATGACCCGTGAGCCCTCGGCCTCGTCCTGGGGTCGAAACGACCCGAGTTTTACGTTGTATTACAAGTCATCCCGTATGCTAAATGTAAAAAATGAATAAATAAATGATACAAATAAAGACATGACAAGACAGTTGCATTGTATTGTTTTTTTCTTACATTTATTTAGTCATCACCAATGTTACAAGCAACGACATAGAACACACACACACACACACACACACACACACACACACACACACACACACACACACACACACACACACACACACACTCACACACACACACACACACACACACTCACACACACACACACACACACACACACACACACACACACACACACACACACACACACACACACACACACACAAACACACACGCGCACACATGTGTCCGCCACAGGATCACGGTTCGAAGCGAAGAACCCTCTCTCGTCCGATCTCGATCTTCAGACGCTCCGCGGTGTACGTCGCCTTCGGGTAGGTACGCCCGTAGTAAGCGTGCCGATCCAGAAACGTGTCGCCGGGAGGAGGGGTGAGAGAGAGGGGCGGGGAGGGGGGCGAACCGACGTTCGGATTCGGTCGCGGCGGCGGCGGCCCGCCCCTCGGGCAAACGCGGAATCGTCAAAGGCCCGGTCCCGGTCCCGGTCGCGGTCCCTCTCTCGATCGACGCTGTCGGACGCGACTCTCCACGCTCTCAGCAGCGGCGGCGGCGGCGCTTGGTCCGCCCTCTGCGGAAACATCTCCCGTCGCCCGGCTTCTCGAGCGGGAGCGAATCGTCCCAGGCCGGCACGGTCGCGGCCAGAGCCCATTCGATCGGCCTGGACGGGATCGCGTTCCAGCCGTTCGACCCGCCCCGCGCTTCTCGTTCTATGAAAGGGGTGTACTTATACGCTGTATTTATAAACAATATATTCACATCTGCGTAATCCCGCGGTCGGCTTCGTTGGTGCGCTCCTGCTGATCGAAGGCTCTTTAGCCAAGACGCGTGACGCCATTTCGTACGTGTCCAGATTGTAAAGCCCTCTGAGGCGTTTACAAAAAAAAAAGAAAATAATAATAATAATGTGTATTTGTTATTCTGAGCTATTCAAAATAAACTGAATTGATTCAAATTGAAATGACGTGTCAAAAGTTGTCATGTGCGAATAAGGACACTATGAAAGGGGTGTACTTATACGCTGTATTTATACACAATTTATTCACATCTGCGTAATCCCGCGGTCGGCCTCATTGGTGTGCTCGCGCTGATCGAAGGCTCTTTAACAAAGACAGATTGACCCCGCAGGACACAGGGTGTGCGAGGAATGAGTGAGGACAACACGAGGGATAAACGACGTTTCAGACTGAACAGAGTTGATAACTGGATTTTCTCAAAGACTTCATTTTTTTTAATGTTGCATCAAGAAAGATTCTCAGAACATCGGAACTACAAATTGTATGACGTTTTCATGAATACCTGAAGTTTTCAACACTATACTGTCCGAATGCGGCATTTACTCATTTTTATGCTCTATACAACGTTTCAGACTGAACAGAGTTGATAACTGGATTTTCTCAAAGACTTCATTTTTTTAAATGTTGCATCAAGAAAGATTCTCAGAACATCGGAACTACAAATTGTATGACGTTTTCATGAATACCTGAAGCTTTCAACACTATACTGCCGGAAAGCTGCATTTACTCATTTTTATGCTCTCAAACGACGTTTTAGACTGAACGGAGTCTAAAACTGGATTTTCTCAAAGATTTCATTTTTTTAAATGTTCCATGATGAAAGTGTCTCAGAACATCGGAACTACAAATTGTATGATATTTTTATGAATACCTGAAGTTTTCATCACGAAACTGCCCGAAAGCGGCATTTACTCATTTTTATGCTCTTAAACGACGTTTCAGACTGAACAGAGTTGAAAACTGGATTTTCTCAAAGACTTCATTTTTTTAAATGTTCCATGATGAAAGTGTCTCAGAACATCGGAACTACAAATTGTATGATATTCTTATGAATACCTCAAGTTTTCATCACGAAACTACCCGTAAACTGCATTTACTCATTTTATGCTCTTAAACGACGTTTCAGACTGAACAGAGTTGAAACCTGGATTTTCATAAGGAATTCTTTTTTTTAACTAATCCATCAAGAAAGTGTCTCAGAACATCGGAACTACAAATTGTATGACGTTTTCATGAATACCTGAAGCTTTCATCACTATACTGCCCGAAAGCTGCATTTACTCATTTTTATGCTCTCAAACGACGTTTTAGACTGAACAGAGTCTAAAACTGGATTTTCTCAAAGACTTCATTTTTTTAAATGTTCCATAAAGAAAGTGTCTCAGAACATCGGAACTACAAATTGTATGATATTCTTATGAATACCTCAAGTTTTCATCACGAAACTACCCGTAAACTGCATTTACTCATTTTATGCTCTTAAACGACGTTTCAGACTGAACAGAGTTGAAACCTGGATTTTCATAAGGAATTCTTTTTTTTAACTAATCCATCAAGAAAGTGTCTCAGAACATCGGAACTACAAATTGTATGACGTTTTCATGAATACCTGAAGTTTTCAACACTATACTGTCCGAATGCGGCATTTACTCATTTTTATGCTCTATACAACGTTTCAGACTGAACAGAGTTGATAACTGGATTTTCTCAAAGACTTCATTTTTTTAAATGTTGCATCAAGAAAGATTCTCAGAACATCGGAACTACAAATTGTATGACGTTTTCATGAATACCTGAAGCTTTCAACACTATACTGCCGGAAAGCTGCATTTACTCATTTTTATGCTCTCAAACGACGTTTTAGACTGAACGGAGTCTAAAACTGGATTTTCTCAAAGATTTCATTTTTTTAAATGTTCCATGATGAAAGTGTCTCAGAACATCGGAACTACAAATTGTATGATATTTTTATGAATACCTGAAGTTTTCATCACGAAACTGCCCGAAAGCGGCATTTACTCATTTTTATGCTCTTAAACGACGTTTCAGACTGAACAGAGTTGAAAACTGGATTTTCTCAAAGACTTCATTTTTTTAAATGTTCCATGATGAAAGTGTCTCAGAACATCGGAACTACAAATTGTATGATATTCTTATGAATACCTCAAGTTTTCATCACGAAACTACCCGTAAACTGCATTTACTCATTTTATGCTCTTAAACGACGTTTCAGACTGAACAGAGTTGAAACCTGGATTTTCATAAGGAATTCTTTTTTTTAACTAATCCATCAAGAAAGTGTCTCAGAACATCGGAACGAAAAAATTGTATGATATTTTTATGAATACCTGAAGCTTTCATCACTATACTGCCCGAAAGCTGCATTTACTCATTTTTATGCTCTCAAACGACGTTTCAGACTGAACAGAGTCTAAAATTGGATTTTCACAAAGACTTCATTTTTTTAAATGTTCCATGATGAAAGTGTCTCAGAACATCGGAACTACAAATTGTATATTTTTATGAATACCTGAAGTTTTCATCACGAAACTGCCCGTAAGCTGGATTTACTCATTTTTATGCTCTTAAACGACGTTTCAGACTGAACAGAGTTGGAAACTGGATTTTCACAAAGACTTCATTTTTTAAATGGTCCATGATGAAAGTGTCTCAGAACATCGGAACTACAAATTGTATGATATTTTCATGAATACCAGAAGCTTTCATCACTATACTGCCCTTAAGCTGCATTTAATCATTTTTATGCTCTTAACCCTCCTGTTGCCTTCTTGGTCTAAAAGACCCACGTTCGAGTGTTTATGTATTTGTGTGTATTGCGGTCTCAGGGTCACAAAATGATCCACTACCAGTGTATACGTATGCATGCATGCATGCATGCATGTAGGTATGAATCCCTAAAGCCCGTCGTCCTCGGGTCAAAACGACCCGCGTCTTTCCACCGGGCCCTCGCCGTCGCCCTGGGGTCTGTTCGACCCTCGAGTTTGAGCGAGCCCTCGGCCTCGTCCCCCGGGGTCAGAATGACCCGCGTTTATCGTCGAGCTCTCGGCCCCCGTCCTCCGGGGTCAGAATGACCCGCGTTTATCGTCGAGCTCCCGGCCCCCGTCCCCGGAGTCAGAATGACCCGCGTTTATCGTCGAGTTCACGGACCCCGTCCCCGGGGTCTGAATGACCCTCGTTTATAGCCGAGCTCCCAGCTTCGCCGTCGTCCCAGGGGTCAGAATGACCCGTGAGCCCTCGGCCTCGTCCTGGGGTCGAAACGACCCGAGTTTTACGTTGTATTACAAGTCATCCCGTATGCTAAATGTAAAAAATGAATAAATAAATGATACAAATAAAGACATGACAAGACAGTTGCATTGTATTGTTTTTTTCTTACATTTATTTAGTCATCACCAATGTTACAAGCAACGACATAGAACACACACACACACACACACACACACACACACACACACACACACACACACACACACACACACACACACACACACACACACAAACACACACGCGCACAAATGTGTCTGCCACAGGATCACGGTTCGAAGCGAAGAACCCTCCGCGGAACCTCTCTCGTCCGATCTCGATCTTCAGACGCTCCGCGGTGTACGTCGCCTTCGGGTAGGTACGCCCGTAGTAAGCGTGCCGATCCAGAAACGTGTCGCCGGGAGGAGGGGTGAGAGAGAGGGGCGGGGAGGGGGGCGAACCGACGTTCGGATTCGGTCGCGGCGGCGGCGGCCCGCCCCTCGGGCAAACGCGGAATCGTCAAAGGCCCGGTCCCGGTCCCGGTCGCGGTCCCTCTCTCGATCGACGCTGTCGGACGCGACTCTCCACGCTCTCAGCAGCGGCGGCGGCGGCGCTTGGTCCGCCCTCTGCGGAAACATCTCCCGTCGCCCGGCTTCTCGAGCGGGAGCGAATCGTCCCAGGCCGGCACGGTCGCGGCCAGAGCCCATTCGATCGGCCTGGACGGGATCGCGTTCCAGCCGTTCGACCCGCCCCGCGCTTCTCGTTCTATGAAAGGGGTGTACTTATACGCTGTATTTATAAACAATATATTCACATCTGCGTAATCCCGCGGTCGGCTTCGTTGGTGCGCTCCTGCTGATCGAAGGCTCTTTAGCCAAGACGCGTGACGCCATTTCGTACGTGTCCAGATTGTAAAGCCCTCTGAGGCGTTTACAAAAAAAAAAGAAAATAATAATAATAATGTGTATTTGTTATTCTGAGCTATTCAAAATAAACTGAATTGATTCAAATTGAAATGACGTGTCAAAAGTTGTCATGTGCGAATAAGGACACTATGAAAGGGGTGTACTTATACGCTGTATTTATACACAATTTATTCACATCTGCGTAATCCCGCGGTCGGCCTCATTGGTGTGCTCGCGCTGATCGAAGGCTCTTTAACAAAGACAGATTGACCCCGCAGGACACAGGGTGTGCGAGGAATGAGTGAGGACAACACGAGGGATAAACGACGTTTCAGACTGAACAGAGTTGATAACTGGATTTTCTCAAAGACTTCATTTTTTTTAATGTTGCATCAAGAAAGATTCTCAGAACATCGGAACTACAAATTGTATGACGTTTTCATGAATACCTGAAGTTTTCAACACTATACTGTCCGAATGCGGCATTTACTCATTTTTATGCTCTATACCACGTTTCAGACTGAACAGAGTTGATAACTGGATTGTCTCAAAGATTTCATTTTTTTAAATGTTCCATGATGAAAGTGTCTCAGAACATCGGAACTACAAATTGTATGATATTTTTATGAATACCTGAAGTTTTCATCACGAAACTGCCCGAAAGCGGCATTTACTCATTTTTATGCTCTTAAACGACGTTTCAGACTGAACAGAGTTGAAAACTGGATTTTCTCAAAGACTTCATTTTTTTAAATGTTCCATGATGAAAGTGTCTCAGAACATCGGAACTACAAATTGTATGATATTCTTATGAATACCTGAAGTTTTCATCACGAAACTGCCCGTAAACTGCATTTACTCATTTTATGCTCTTAAACGACGTTTCAGACTGAACAGAGTTGAAACCTGGATTTTCATAAGGAATTCTTTTTTTTAACTAATCCAACAAGAAATTGTCTCAGAACATCGGAACTACAAATTGTATGACGTTTTCATGAATACCTGAAGCTTTCATCACTATACTGCCCGAAAGCTGCATTTACTCATTTTTATGCTCTCAAACGACGTTTTAGACTGAACAGAGTCTAAAACTGGATTTTCTCAAAGATTTCATTTTTTTAAATGTTCCATGATGAAAGTGTCTCAGAACATCGGAACGAAAAAATTGTATGATATTTTTATGAATACCTGAAGTTTTCATCACGAAACTGCCCGTAAGCTGGATTTACTCATTTTATGCTCTTAAACGACGTTTCAGACTGAACAGAGTTGAAAACTGGATTTTCATAAGGAATTCTTTTTTTTTAACTTTTCCATAAAGAAAGTGTCTTAGAACATCGGAACTACAAATTGTATGATATTTTCATGAATACAGGAAGCTTTCATCACTATACTGCCTGTAAGATGCATTTACTCATTTTTATGCTCTTAAACGACGTTTCAGACTGAACAGAGTCTAAAATTGGATTTTCTCAAAGACTTCATTTTTTTAAATGTTCCATGATGAAATTGTCTCAGAACATCGGAACTATAATTGTATGATATTTTCATGAATACCTGAAGCATTCATCACTATACTGCCCGTAAACTGCATTTACTCATTTTTATGCTCTTAAACGACGTTTCAGACTGAATAGAGTTGAAAACTGGATTTTCATAAGGAATTCTTTTTTTTAACTAATCCATCAAGAAAGTGTCTCAGAACATCGGAACGAAAAAATTGTATGATATTTTTATGAATACCTTAAGTTTTCATCACGAAACTGCCCGTAAGCTGGATTTACTCATTTTATGCTCTTAAACGACGTTTCAGACTGAACAGAGTTGAAAACTGGATTTTCATAAGGAATTCTTTTTTTAAACTTTTCCATCAAGAAAGTGTCTCAGAACATCGGAACTACAAATTGTATGATATTTTTATGAATACCTGAAGTTTTCATCACGAAACTGCCCGTAAGCTGGATTTAATCATTTTTATGCTCTTAAACGACGTTTCAGACTGAACAGAGTCTAAAACTGGATTTTGTCAAAGATTTCATTTTTTTTAAATGTTCCATGATGAAAGTGTCTCAGAACATCGGAACGAAAAAATTGTATGATATTTTTATGAATACCTGAAGTTTTCATCACGAAACTGCCCGTAAGCTGGATTTACTCATTTTATGCTCTTAAACTACGTTTCAGACTGAACAGAGTTGAAAACTGGATTTTCATAAGGAATTCTTTTTTTTTTAACTTTTCCATAAAGAAAGTGTCTCAGAACATCGGAACTACAAATTGTATGATATTTTTATGAATACCTGAAGCTTTCATCACTATACTGCACGAAAGCTGCATTTACTCATTTTTATGCTCTTAAGGTGATACTCAAGGGTCATTTTGACCCAAGGACAACGGCAAGGGCTTCTTCGGCTCGTGCAGCTTTGCAAAAAGTCGGGATTTTCTCAAAGACTTCATTTTTTAAAATTTTCCATCAAGAAAGATTCTCCAAACATCGGAACTACAAATTGTATGACGTTTTCATGAATACCTGAAGCTTTCATCACTATACTGCCCGTAAGCTGCATTTACTCATTTTTATGCTCTTAAACGACGTTTCAGACTGAACAGAGTTGAAAACTGGATTTTCATAAGGAATTCTTTTTTTTAAAAACTTTTCCATCAAGAAAGTTTCTCAGAACATCGGAACTCCAAATTGTTTGAGCTTTTTATGAATACCTGAAGCTTTCATCACTATACTGCCCTTTAGCTGCATTTACTCATTTTTATGCTCTTAAGGTGATACTCAAGGGTCATTTTGACCCAAGGACAACGGCAAGGGCTTGGTGATAATCGAGAGTCATTTTGACCCAAGGACAACGGCAGGGGCTTGGTGATAATCAAGGGTCATTTTGACCCAAGGAGAACGGCGGAGTGTTGATGATACACAAGGGTCATTTCGACCCGAGGACAACGGCAGGGGCTTGATGGTAATCAAGGGTCATTTTGACCGGAGGACAACGACAGAGCGGTTCCAACTGTAGCACCCCCGAGCACGAAGGACCTTGGGAAGGCACTTCTCTGAATCAGTTCGGGGAGACTTGAAAGTTTGCTGCAACCCGACTAATACGGCCCTTTCCAACAGTTCCGATGGTCCTATCCTCGAGCCCGCAGGACCTCGGGAAGGCACTTTTTTAAATCGGCCATTTTGTTTTCGCTTCTTCGGCTCGTGCAGCTTTCGCGAAAAGTCGGAAGCACTCGAGTTTGACGCACTCCTACTAATACGGCCGTCGCGGTTCCGACGATCCCGGCGCCGAGCTCGCGGGACCTCGGGAAGGCACTTTTCTAAATCGGCCATTTTGTTTTCGCTTCTGTGGCTCCTGCAGCGTTCGCCCAAAGTCGGAAGCACTCGAGTTTGCCGCACTCCCACTAATACGGCCGCCGTGCTTCCGACGGTCCCGTCGCCGAGCTCGCGGGACCTCGGGAAGGCAGTTTTTGAAATCGGCCATTTTGTTTTTTCTTCTTCGGCTCGTGTAGCTTTCACAGAAAGTCAGAAGCACTCGAGTTTGCCGCGCTCCCACTAATCCAGCCGTCGCGGTTCTGACGATCCCGTCGCCGTGCTCGCGGGACCTCGGGAAGGCAGTTTTTGAAATCAGCCATTTTGTTTTCGCTTTTTCGGCTCGTGCAGCTTTCGCGAAAAGTCGGAAGCACTCGAGTTTGCTGCGCTCCCACTAATACGGCCGCCGCGGTTCCGACGGTCCCGTCGCCGAGCTCGCGCGACCTCGGGAAGGCACTTTTCTAAATCGGCCATTTTGTTTTCGCTTCTGTGGCTCCTGCAGCGTTCGCCCAAAGTAGGAAGCACTCGAGTTTGCCGCACTCCCACTAATACGGCCGCCGTGCTTCCGACGGTCCCGTCGCCGAGCTCGCGGGACCTCGGGAAGGCAGTTTTTGAAATCAGCCATTTTGTTTTCGCTTTTTCGGCTCGTGCAGCTTTCGCGAAAAGTCGGAAGCACTCGAGTTTGACGCACTCCTACTAATACGGCCGTCGCGGTTCCGACGATCCCGGCGCCGAGCTCGCGGGACCTCGGGAAGGCACTTTTCTAAATCGGCCATTTTGTTTTCGCTTCTGCGGCTCGTGCAGCGTTCGCCCAAAGTCTGAGGGACTCGAGTTTGATGCGCTCCCACTTATACGGCCGTCGCGGTTCCGACGATCCCCTCGGCGAGCTCGCGGGACCTCGGGAAGGCAGTTTTTCAAATCGGCCATTTTGATTTTTCTTCGTCAGCTCATGTAGCTTTCACAGAAAGTCGGAAGCACTCGAGTTTGCCGCGCTCCCACTAATACGGCCGCCGTGCTTCCGACGGTCCCGTCGCCGAGCTCGCGGGACCTCGGGAAGGCAGTTTTTGAAATCGGCCATTTTGTTTTCGCTTCTTCGGCTCCTGCGGCTTTCGCGAAAAGTCGGAAGCACTCGAGTTTGTCGCGCTCCCACTAATACGGCCGCCGCGGTTCTGACGGTCCCGTCGCCGAGCTCGCGCGACCTCGGGAAGGAACTTTTCTAAATCGGCCATTTTTTTTCCGCTTCTTCGGCTCGTGCAGCTTTCGCGAAAAGTCGGAAGCACTCGAGTTTGCCGCGCTCCCACTGATACGGCCGTCGCGGTTCCGACGATCCCGGCGCCGAGCTCGCGGGACCTCGGGAAGGAATCTTTTATAAATCGGCCATTTTGTTTTTGCTTCTTCGGCTCGTGCAGCTTTCGCGAAAAGTCGAAAGTACTCGAGTTTGCCGCGCTCCCACTAATACGGCCGCTGCGGTTCCGACGGTCCCGTCGCCGAGCTCGTGGGAGCTCGGGAAGGCAGTTTTTGAAATCGGCCATTTTGTTTTTTCTTCTTCGGCTCGTGTAGTTTTCACAGAAAGTCAGAAGCACTCGAGTTTGCCGCGCTCCCACTAATCCGGCCGTCGCGGTTCTGACGATCCCGTCGCCGTGCTCGCGGGACCTCGGGAAGGCAGTTTTTGAAATCAGCCATTTTGTTTTGGCTTTTTCGGCTTGTGCAGCTTTCGCGAAAAGTCGGAAGCACTCGAGTTTGCTGCGCTCCCACTAATACGGCCGCCGCGGTTCCGACGGTCCCGTCGCCGAGCTCGCGCGACCTCGGGAAGGCACTTTTCTAAATCGGCCATTTTGTTTTCGCTTCTGCGGCTCGTGCAGCGTTCGCCCAAAGTCTGAGGGACTCGAGTTTGATGCGCTCCCACTTATACGGCCGTCGCGGTTCCGACGATCCCGTCGGCGAGCTCGCGGGACCTCGGGAAGGCACTTTTCTAAATCGGCCATTTTGTTTTTGCTTCTTCGGCTCGTGCAGCTTTCGCGAAAAGTCGGAAGCACTCGAGTTTGCCGCGCTCCCACTGATACGGCCGTCGCGGTTCCGACGATCCCGGCGCCGAGCTCGCGGGACCTCGGGAAGGCACTTTTCTAAATCGGCCATTTTGTTTTCGCTTCTTCGGCTCGTGCAGCTTTCGCGAAAATTCGGAAGCACTCGAGTTTGCCGCGCTCCCACTAGTACGGCCGTCGTGGAGCTCGCGGGACCTCGGGAAGGCAGTTTTTGATATCGGCCATTTTGTTTTCGCTTCTGCGGCTCTTGCAGCGTTCGCCCAAAGTCCGAGGGACTCGAGTTTGATGCGCTCCCACTGATACGGCCGTCGCGGTTCCGACAATCCCGTCGCCGAGCTCGCGGGACCTCGGGAAGGCAGTTTTTCAAATCGGCCATTTTGTTTTTTCTTCTTCGGCTCGTGTAGCTTTCACAGAAAGTCGGAAGCACTCGAGTTTGCCGCGCTCCCACTAATACGGCCGCCGTGCTTCCGACGGTCCAGTCGCTGAGCTCGCGGGACCTCGGGAAGGCAGTTCTTCAAATCGGACATTTTGTTTTTTCTTCTTCGGCTCGTGTAGCTTTCAATGAAAGTCGGAAGTACTCGAGTTTGCCGCGCTCCCACTAATACGGCCGCTGCGGTTCCGACGGTCCCGTCGCCGAGCTCGTGGGAGCTCGGGAAGGCAGTTTTTGAAATCGGCCATTTTGTTTTCGCTTCTTCGGCTCATGCAGCTTTCGTGAAAAGTCGGAAGAACTCGAGTTTGCCGCGCTCCCAGTAATACGGCCACCGCGGTTCCAACGGTTCCCGTCGCCGAGCTCACGCGACCTCGGGAAGGCACTTTTCTAAATCGGCCATTTTGTTTTCGCTTCTTCGGCTCGTGCAGCTTTGCAAAAAGTCGGGATTTTCTCAAAGACTTCATTTTTTAAAATTTTCCATCAAGAAAGATTCTCCAAACATCGGAACTACAAATTGTATGACGTTTTCATGAATACCTGAAGCTTTCATCACTATACTGCCCGTAAGCTGCATTGACTCATTTTTATGCTCTTAAACGACGTTTCAGACTGAACAGAGTCGAAAACTGGATTTTCTCAAAGACTTCATTTTTTTAAATGTTCCATGATGAATGATTCTCAGAACATCGGTACTACAAATTGTATGACGTTTTCATGAATACCTGAAGCTTTTATCACCATACTGCCGGTAATCTGCATTTACTCATTTTTATGCTCTGAAACGACGTTTCAGACTGAACAAAGTTGAAAACTAGATTTTCATAAGGAATTCTTTTCTTTTTTAAAAACTTTTCCATCAAGAAAGTTTCTCAGAACATCGGAACTACAAATTGTATGACGTTTTCATGAATACCTGAAGTTTTCATCACTATACTGCCCGTAAGCTGCATTTACTCATTTTTATGCTCTCAAACGACGTTTCAGACTGAACAGAGTTGAAAACTGGATTTTCATAAAGAATTCTTTTTTTTTAACTTTTCCATCAAGAAAGATTCTCAGAACATCGGAACTACAAATTGTATGACGTTTTCATGAATACCTGAAGTTTTCAACACTATACTGTCCGAATGCGGCATTTACTCATTTTTATGCTCTATACTACGTAGCAGACTGAACAGAGTTGAAAACTAGATTTTCATAAGGAATTCGTTTTTTTTTAAACTTTTCCATCAAGAAAGTGTTTCAGAACATCGGAACTACAAATTGTATGACGTTTTCATGAAGACCTTAAGCTTTCATCACTATACTGCCAGTAAGCTGCAATTATTCATTTTTATGGTCTTAAACGACGTTTCAGACTGAACAGAGTTGGAAACTGGATTTTCACAAAGACTTCATTTTTTAAATGGTCCATGATGAAAGTGTCTCAGAACATCGGAACTACAAATTGTATGATATTTTCATGAATACCAGAAGCTTTCATCACTATACTGCCCTTAAGCTGCATTTACTCATTTTTATGCTCTTAACCCTCCTGTTGCCTTCTTGGTCTAAAAGACCCACGTTCGAGTGTTTATGTATTTGTGTGTATTGCGGTCTCAGGGTCACAAAATGATCCACTACCAGTGTATCATTTTGTAGGTATGAATCCCTAAAGCCTGTCGTCCTCGGGTCAAAACGACCCGCGTCTTTCCACCGAGCCCTCGCCGTCGCCCTGGGGTCTGTTCGACCCTCGAGTTTGAGCGAGCCCTCGGCCTCGTCCCCCGGGGTCAGAATGACCCGCGTTTATCGTCGAGCTCTCGGCCCCCGTCCTCCGGGGTCAGAATGACCCGCGTTTATCGTCGAGTTCACGGACCCCGTCCCCGGGGTCTGAATGACCCTCGTTTATAGCCGAGCTCCCAGCCTCGCCGTCGTCCCAGGGGTCAGAATGACCCGTGAGCCCTCGGCCTCGTCCTGGGGTCGAAACGACCCGAGTTTTACGTTGTATTACAAGTCATCCCGTATGCTAAATGTAAAAAATGAATAAATAAATGATACAAATAAAGACATGACAAGACAGTTGCATTGTATTGTTTTTTTCTTACATTTATTTAGTCATCACCAATGTTACAAGCAACGACATAGAACACACACACACACACACACACACACACACACACACACACACACACACACACACACACTCACACACACACACACACACACTCACACACACACACACACACACACTCACACACACACACACACACACACACACACACACTCACACACACACACACACACACACACACACAAACACACACGCGCACACATGTGTCCGCCACAGGATCACGGTTCGAAGCGAAGAACCCTCTCTCGTCCGATCTCGATCTTCAGACGCTCCGCGGTGTACGTCGCCTTCGGGTAGGTACGCCCGTAGTAAGCGTGCCGATCCAGAAACGTGTCGCCGGGAGGAGGGGTGAGAGAGAGGGGCGGGGAGGGGGGCGAACCGACGTTCGGATTCGGTCGCGGCGGCGGCGGCCCGCCCCTCGGGCAAACGCGGAATCGTCAAAGGCCCGGTCCCGGTCCCGGTCGCGGTCCCTCTCTCGATCGACGCTGTCGGACGCGACTCTCCACGCTCTCAGCAGCGGCGGCGGCGGCGCTTGGTCCGCCCTCTGCGGAAACATCTCCCGTCGCCCGGCTTCTCGAGCGGGAGCGAATCGTCCCAGGCCGGCACGGTCGCGGCCAGAGCCCATTCGATCGGCCTGGACGGGATCGCGTTCCAGCCGTTCGACCCGCCCCGCGCTTCTCGTTCTATGAAAGGGGTGTACTTATACGCTGTATTTATAAACAATATATTCACATCTGCGTAATCCCGCGGTCGGCTTCGTTGGTGCGCTCCTGCTGATCGAAGGCTCTTTAGCCAAGACGCGTGACGCCATTTCGTACGTGTCCAGATTGTAAAGCCCTCTGAGGCGTTTACAAAAAAAAAAGAAAATAATAATAATAATGTGTATTTGTTATTCTGAGCTATTCAAAATAAACTGAATTGATTCAAATTGAAATGACGTGTCAAAAGTTGTCATGTGCGAATAAGGACACTATGAAAGGGGTGTACTTATACGCTGTATTTATACACAATTTATTCACATCTGCGTAATCCCGCGGTCGGCCTCATTGGTGTGCTCGCGCTGATCGAAGGCTCTTTAACAAAGACAGATTGACCCCGCAGGACACAGGGTGTGCGAGGAATGAGTGAGGACAACACGAGGGATAAACGACGTTTCAGACTGAACAGAGTTGATAACTGGATTTTCTCAAAGACTTCATTTTTTTAAATGTTGCATCAAGAAAGATTCTCAGAACATCGGAACTACAAATTGTATGACGTTTTCATGAATACCTGAAGCTTTCATCACTATACTGCCCGAAAGCTGCATTTACTCATTTTTATGCTCTCAAACGACGTTTTAGACTGAACGGAGTCTAAAACTGGATTTTCTCAAAGATTTCATTTTTTTAAATGTTCCATGATGAAAGTGTCTCAGAACATCGGAACTACAAATTGTATATTTTTATGAATACCTGAAGTTTTCATCACGAAACTGCCCGAAAGCGGCATTTACTCATTTTTATGCTCTTAAACGACGTTTCAGACTGAAACAGAGTTGAAAACTGGATTTTCTCAAAGACTTCATTTTTTTAAATGTTCCATGATGAAAGTGTCTCAGAACATCGGAACTACAAATTGTATGATATTTTCATGAATACCTGAAGTTTTCATCACGAAACTGCCCGTAAGCTGGATTTACTCATTTTTATGCTCTTAAACGACGTTTCAGACTGAACAGAGTTGAAAACTGGATTTTCATAAGGAATTCTTTTTTTTAACTTTTCCATAAAGAAAGTGTCTTAGAACATCGGAACTACAAATTGTATGATATTTTCATGAATACCGGAAGCTTTCATCACTATACTGCCTGTAAGATGCATTTACTCATTTTTATGCTCTTAAACGACGTTTCAGACTGAACAGAGTCTAAAACTGGATTTTCTCAAAGACTTCATTTTTTTAAATGTTCCATAAAGAAAGTGTCTTAGAACATCGGAACTACAAATTGTATGACGTTTTCATGAATACCTGAAGCTTTCATCACTATACTGCCCGTAAGCTGCATTTACTCATTTTTATGCTCTTAAACGACGTTTCAGACTGAACAGAGTTGAAAACTGGATTTTCATAAGGAATTCTTTTTTTTTAAATGTTCCATGATGAAAGTGTCTCAGAACATCGGAACTACAAATTGTATGATATTTTCATGAATACCTGAAGTTTTCATCACGAAACTACCCGTAAGCTGGATTTACTCATTTTTATGCTCTTAAACGACGTTTCAGACTGAACAGAGTTGAAAACTGGATTTTCATAAGGAATTCTTTTTTTTTTAACTTTTCCATAAAGAAAGTGTCTTAGAATATCGGAACTACAAATTGTATGATATTTTCATGAATACCGGAAGCTTTCATCACTATACTGCCTGTAAGATGCATTTACTCATTTTTATGCTCTTAAACGACGTTTCAGACTGAACAGAGTCTAAAACTGGATTTTCTCAAAGATTTCATTTTTTTTAAATGTTCCATGATGAAAGTGTCTCAGAACATCGGAACGAAAAAATTGTATGATATTTTTATGAATACCTGAAGTTTTCATCACGAAACTGCCCGTAAGCTGGATTTACTCATTTTATGCTCTTAAACGACGTTTCAGACTGAACAGAGTTGAAAACTGGATTTTCATAAGGAATTCTTTTTTTTTTTTTTTAACTTTTCCATAAAGAAAGTGTCTCAGAACATCGGAACTACAAATTGTATGATATTTTCATGAATACCGGAAACTTTCATTACTATCCTGCCTGTAAGATGCATTTACTCATTTTTATGATCTTAAACGACGTTTCAGACTGAACAGAGTCTAAAATTGGATTTTCTCAAAGACTTCATTTTTTAAAATGTTCCATGATGAAATTGTCTCAGAACATCGGAACTATAATTGTATGATATTTTCATGAATACCTGAAGTTTTCATCACTCTACTGCCCGTAAGCTGGATTTACTCATTTTTATGCTCTTAAACGACTTTTCAGACTGAACAGAGTTGAAAACTGGATTTTCATAAGGAATTCTTTTTTTTTTTTTTAACTTTTCCATAAAGAAAGTGTCTCAGAACATCGGAACTACAAATTGTATGATATTTTCATGAATACCGGAAACTTTCATTACTATCCTGCCTGTAAGATGCATTTACTCATTTTTATGATCTTAAACGACGTTTCAGACTGAACAGAGTCTAAAATTGGATTTTCTCAAAGACTTCATTTTTTAAAATGTTCCATGATGAAATTGTCTCAGAACATCGGAACTATAATTGTATGATATTTTCATGAATACCTGAAGTTTTCATCACTCTACTGCCCGTAAGCTGGATTTACTCATTTTTATGCTCTTAAACGACGTTTCAGACTGAACAGAGTCTAAAACTGGATTTTCTCAAAGACTTCATTTTTTTAACTTTTCCATAAAGAAAGTGTCTTAGAACATCGGAACTACAAATTGTATGATTTTTTCATGAATACCTGAAACATTCATCACTATACTGCCCGTAAACTGCATTTACTCATTTTTATGCTCTCAAACGACGTTTCAGACTGAACAGAGTCTAAAACTGGATTTTCTCAAAGATTTCATTTTTTTAAATGTTCCATGATGAAAGTGTCTCAGAACATCGGAACGAAAAAATTGTATGATATTTTTATGAATACCTGAAGTTTTCATCACGAAACTGCCCGTAAACTGGATTTACTCATTTTATGCTCTTAAACGACGTTTCAGACTGAACAGAGTCTAAAATTGGATTTTCTCAAAGACTTCATTTTTTAAAATGTTCCATGATGAAATTGTCTCAGAACATCGGAACTATAATTGTATGATATTTTCATGAATACCTGAAGTTTTCATCACGAAACTGCCCGTAAGCTGGATTTACTCATTTTTATGCTCTTAAACGACGTTTCAGACTGAACAGAGTTAAATACTGGATTTTCATAAGGAATTCTTTTTTTCAACTTTTCCATCAAGAAAGTGTCTCAGAACATCGGAACTACAAATTGTATGACGTTTTCATGAATACCTGAAGCTTTCATCACTATACTGCCCTTTAGCTGCATTTACTCATTTTTATGCTCTTAAGGTGATACTCAAGGGTCATTTTGACCCAAGGACAACGGCAAGGGCTTGGTGATAATCGAGAGTCATTTTGACCCAAGGACAACGGCAGGGGCTTGATGGTAATCAAGGGTCATTTTGACCGGAGGACAACGACAGAGCGGTTTCAACTGTAGCACCCCCGAGCACGAAGGACCTTGGGAAGGCACTTCTCTGAATCAGTTCGGGGAGACTTGAAAGTTTGCTGCAACCCGACTAATACGGCCCTTTCCAACAGTTCCGATGGTCCTATCCTCGAGCCCGCAGGACCTCGGGAAGGCACTTTTTTAAATCGGCCATTTTGTTTTCGCTTCTTCGGCTCGTGCAGCTTTCGCGAAAAGTCGGAAGCACTCGAGTTTGCCGCGCTCCCACTAATACGGCCGCCGTGCTTCCGACGGTCCCGTCGCCGAGCTCGCGGGACCTCGGGAAGGCAGTTTTTGAAATCGGCCATTTTGTTTTCGCTTCTTCGGCTCCTGCGGCTTTCGCGAAAAGTCGGAAGCACTCGAGTTTGTCGCGCTCCCACTAATACGGCCGCCGCGGTTCTGACGGTCCCGTCGCCGAGCTCGCGCGACCTCGGGAAGGAACTTTTCTAAATCGGCCATTTTTTTTCCGCTTCTTCGGCTCGTGCAGCTTTCGCGAAAAGTCGAAAGTACTCGAGTTTGCCGCGCTCCCACTAATACGGCCGCTGCGGTTCCGACGGTCCCGTCGCCGAGCTCGTGGGAGCTCGGGAAGGCAGTTTTTGAAATCGGCCATTTTGTTTTTTCTTCTTCGGCTCGTGTAGTTTTCACAGAAAGTCAGAAGCACTCGAGTTTGCCGCGCTCCCACTAATCCGGCCGTCGCGGTTCTGACGATCCCGTCGCCGTGCTCGCGGGACCTCGGGAAGGCAGTTTTTGAAATCAGCCATTTTGTTTTGGCTTTTTCGGCTTGTGCAGCTTTCGCGAAAAGTCGGAAGCACTCGAGTTTGCTGCGCTCCCACTAATACGGCCGCCGCGGTTCCGACGGTCCCGTCGCCGAGCTCGCGCGACCTCGGGAAGGCACTTTTCTAAATCGGCCATTTTGTTTTCGCTTCTGCGGCTCGTGCAGCGTTCGCCCAAAGTCTGAGGGACTCGAGTTTGATGCGCTCCCACTTATACGGCCGTCGCGGTTCCGACGATCCCGTCGGCGAGCTCGCGGGACCTCGGGAAGGCACTTTTCTAAATCGGCCATTTTGTTTTTGCTTCTTCGGCTCGTGCAGCTTTCGCGAAAAGTCGGAAGCACTCGAGTTTGCCGCGCTCCCACTGATACGGCCGTCGCGGTTCCGACGATCCCGGCGCCGAGCTCGCGGGACCTCGGGAAGGCACTTTTCTAAATCGGCCATTTTGTTTTCGCTTCTTCGGCTCGTGCAGCTTTCGCGAAAATTCGGAAGCACTCGAGTTTGCCGCGCTCCCACTAGTACGGCCGTCGTGGAGCTCGCGGGACCTCGGGAAGGCAGTTTTTGATATCGGCCATTTTGTTTTCGCTTCTGCGGCTCTTGCAGCGTTCGCCCAAAGTCCGAGGGACTCGAGTTTGATGCGCTCCCACTGATACGGCCGTCGCGGTTCCGACAATCCCGTCGCCGAGCTCGCGGGACCTCGGGAAGGCAGTTTTTCAAATCGGCCATTTTGTTTTTTCTTCTTCGGCTCGTGTAGCTTTCACAGAAAGTCGGAAGCACTCGAGTTTGCCGCGCTCCCACTAATACGGCCGCCGTGCTTCCGACGGTCCAGTCGCTGAGCTCGCGGGACCTCGGGAAGGCAGTTCTTCAAATCGGACATTTTGTTTTTTCTTCTTCGGCTCGTGTAGCTTTCAATGAAAGTCGGAAGTACTCGAGTTTGCCGCGCTCCCACTAATACGGCCGCTGCGGTTCCGACGGTCCCGTCGCCGAGCTCGTGGGAGCTCGGGAAGGCAGTTTTTGAAATCGGCCATTTTGTTTTCGCTTCTTCGGCTCATGCAGCTTTCGTGAAAAGTCGGAAGAACTCGAGTTTGCCGCGCTCCCAGTAATACGGCCACCGCGGTTCCAACGGTTCCCGTCGCCGAGCTCACGCGACCTCGGGAAGGCACTTTTCTAAATCGGCCATTTTGTTTTCGCTTCTTCGGCTCGTGCAGCTTTGCAAAAAGTCGGGATTTTCTCAAAGACTTCATTTTTTAAAATTTTCCATCAAGAAAGATTCTCCAAACATCGGAACTACAAATTGTATGACGTTTTCATGAATACCTGAAGCTTTCATCACTATACTGCCCGTAAGCTGCATTGACTCATTTTTATGCTCTTAAACGACGTTTCAGACTGAACAGAGTCGAAAACTGGATTTTCTCAAAGACTTCATTTTTTTAAATGTTCCATGATGAATGATTCTCAGAACATCGGTACTACAAATTGTATGACGTTTTCATGAATACCTGAAGCTTTTATCACCATACTGCCGGTAATCTGCATTTACTCATTTTTATGCTCTGAAACGACGTTTCAGACTGAACAAAGTTGAAAACTAGATTTTCATAAGGAATTCTTTTCTTTTTTAAAAACTTTTCCATCAAGAAAGTTTCTCAGAACATCGGAACTACAAATTGTATGACGTTTTCATGAATACCTGAAGTTTTCATCACTATACTGCCCGTAAGCTGCATTTACTCATTTTTATGCTCTCAAACGACGTTTCAGACTGAACAGAGTTGAAAACTGGATTTTCATAAAGAATTCTTTTTTTTTAACTTTTCCATCAAGAAAGATTCTCAGAACATCGGAACTACAAATTGTATGACGTTTTCATGAATACCTGAAGTTTTCAACACTATACTGTCCGAATGCGGCATTTACTCATTTTTATGCTCTATACTACGTAGCAGACTGAACAGAGTTGAAAACTAGATTTTCATAAGGAATTCGTTTTTTTTTAAACTTTTCCATCAAGAAAGTGTTTCAGAACATCGGAACTACAAATTGTATGACGTTTTCATGAAGACCTTAAGCTTTCATCACTATACTGCCAGTAAGCTGCAATTATTCATTTTTATGGTCTTAAACGACGTTTCAGACTGAACAGAGTTGGAAACTGGATTTTCACAAAGACTTCATTTTTTAAATGGTCCATGATGAAAGTGTCTCAGAACATCGGAACTACAAATTGTATGATATTTTCATGAATACCAGAAGCTTTCATCACTATACTGCCCTTAAGCTGCATTTACTCATTTTTATGCTCTTAACCCTCCTGTTGCCTTCTTGGTCTAAAAGACCCACGTTCGAGTGTTTATGTATTTGTGTGTATTGCGGTCTCAGGGTCACAAAATGATCCACTACCAGTGTATCATTTTGTAGGTATGAATCCCTAAAGCCCGTCGTCCTCGGGTCAAAACGACCCGCGTCTTTCCACCGAGCCCTCGCCGTCGCCCTGGGGTCTGTTCGACCCTCGAGTTTGAGCGAGCCCTCGGCCTCGTCCCCCGGGGTCAGAATGACCCGCGTTTATCGTCGAGCTCTCGGCCCCCGTCCTCCGGGGTCAGAATGACCCGCGTTTATCGTCGAGTTCACGGACCCCGTCCCCGGGGTCTGAATGACCCTCGTTTATAGCCGAGCTCCCAGCCTCGCCGTCGTCCCAGGGGTCAGAATGACCCGTGAGCCCTCGGCCTCGTCCTGGGGTCGAAACGACCCGAGTTTTACGTTGTATTACAAGTCATCCCGTATGCTAAATGTAAAAAATGAATAAATAAATGATACAAATAAAGACATGACAAGACAGTTGCATTGTATTGTTTTTTTCTTACATTTATTTAGTCATCACCAATGTTACAAGCAACGACATAGAACACACACACACACACACACACACACACACACACACACACACACACACACACACACACACACACACACACTCACACACACACACACACACACTCACACACACACACACACACACACTCACACACACACACACACACACACACACACACACACACTCACACACACACACACACACACACACACACAAACACACACGCGCACACATGTGTCCGCCACAGGATCACGGTTCGAAGCGAAGAACCCTCTCTCGTCCGATCTCGATCTTCAGACGCTCCGCGGTGTACGTCGCCTTCGGGTAGGTACGCCCGTAGTAAGCGTGCCGATCCAGAAACGTGTCGCCGGGAGGAGGGGTGAGAGAGAGGGGCGGGGAGGGGGGCGAACCGACGTTCGGATTCGGTCGCGGCGGCGGCGGCCCGCCCCTCGGGCAAACGCGGAATCGTCAAAGGCCCGGTCCCGGTCCCGGTCGCGGTCCCTCTCTCGATCGACGCTGTCGGACGCGACTCTCCACGCTCTCAGCAGCGGCGGCGGCGGCGCTTGGTCCGCCCTCTGCGGAAACATCTCCCGTCGCCCGGCTTCTCGAGCGGGAGCGAATCGTCCCAGGCCGGCACGGTCGCGGCCAGAGCCCATTCGATCGGCCTGGACGGGATCGCGTTCCAGCCGTTCGACCCGCCCCGCGCTTCTCGTTCTATGAAAGGGGTGTACTTATACGCTGTATTTATAAACAATATATTCACATCTGCGTAATCCCGCGGTCGGCTTCGTTGGTGCGCTCCTGCTGATCGAAGGCTCTTTAGCCAAGACGCGTGACGCCATTTCGTACGTGTCCAGATTGTAAAGCCCTCTGAGGCGTTTACAAAAAAAAAAGAAAATAATAATAATAATGTGTATTTGTTATTCTGAGCTATTCAAAATAAACTGAATTGATTCAAATTGAAATGACGTGTCAAAAGTTGTCATGTGCGAATAAGGACACTATGAAAGGGGTGTACTTATACGCTGTATTTATACACAATTTATTCACATCTGCGTAATCCCGCGGTCGGCCTCATTGGTGTGCTCGCGCTGATCGAAGGCTCTTTAACAAAGACAGATTGACCCCGCAGGACACAGGGTGTGCGAGGAATGAGTGAGGACAACACGAGGGATAAACGACGTTTCAGACTGAACAGAGTTGATAACTGGATTTTCTCAAAGACTACATTTTTTTAAATGTTGCATCAAGAAAGATTCTCAGAACATCGGAACTACAAATTGTATGACGTTTTCATGAATACCTGAAGCTTTCATCACTATACTGCCCGAAAGCTGCATTTACTCATTTTTATGCTCTCAAACGACGTTTTAGACTGAACGGAGTCTAAAACTGGATTTTCTCAAAGATTTCATTTTTTTAAATGTTCCATGATGAAAGTGTCTCAGAACATCGGAACTACAAATTGTATATTTTTATGAATACCTGAAGTTTTCATCACGAAACTGCCCGAAAGCGGCATTTACTCATTTTTATGCTCTTAAACGACGTTTCAGACTGAAACAGAGTTGAAAACTGGATTTTCTCAAAGACTTCATTTTTTTAAATGTTCCATGATGAAAGTGTCTCAGAACATCGGAACTACAAATTGTATGATATTTTCATGAATACCTGAAGTTTTCATCACGAAACTGCCCGTAAGCTGGATTTACTCATTTTTATGCTCTTAAACGACGTTTCAGACTGAACAGAGTTGAAAACTGGATTTTCATAAGGAATTCTTTTTTTTAACTTTTCCATAAAGAAAGTGTCTTAGAACATCGGAACTACAAATTGTATGATATTTTCATGAATACCGGAAGCTTTCATCACTATACTGCCTGTAAGATGCATTTACTCATTTTTATGCTCTTAAACGACGTTTCAGACTGAACAGAGTCTAAAACTGGATTTTCTCAAAGACTTCATTTTTTTAAATGTTCCATAAAGAAAGTGTCTTAGAACATCGGAACTACAAATTGTATGACGTTTTCATGAATACCTGAAGCTTTCATCACTATACTGCCCGTAAGCTGCATTTACTCATTTTTATGCTCTTAAACGACGTTTCAGACTGAACAGAGTTGAAAACTGGATTTTCATAAGGAATTCTTTTTTTTTAAATGTTCCATGATGAAAGTGTCTCAGAACATCGGAACTACAAATTGTATGATATTTTCATGAATACCTGAAGTTTTCATCACGAAACTACCCGTAAGCTGGATTTACTCATTTTTATGCTCTTAAACGACGTTTCAGACTGAACAGAGTTGAAAACTGGATTTTCATAAGGAATTCTTTTTTTTTTAACTTTTCCATAAAGAAAGTGTCTTAGAATATCGGAACTACAAATTGTATGATATTTTCATGAATACCGGAAGCTTTCATCACTATACTGCCTGTAAGATGCATTTACTCATTTTTATGCTCTTAAACGACGTTTCAGACTGAACAGAGTCTAAAACTGGATTTTCTCAAAGATTTCATTTTTTTTAAATGTTCCATGATGAAAGTGTCTCAGAACATCGGAACGAAAAAATTGTATGATATTTTTATGAATACCTGAAGTTTTCATCACGAAACTGCCCGTAAGCTGGATTTACTCATTTTATGCTCTTAAACGACGTTTCAGACTGAACAGAGTTGAAAACTGGATTTTCATAAGGAATTCTTTTTTTTTTTTTTTAACTTTTCCATAAAGAAAGTGTCTCAGAACATCGGAACTACAAATTGTATGATATTTTCATGAATACCGGAAACTTTCATTACTATCCTGCCTGTAAGATGCATTTACTCATTTTTATGATCTTAAACGACGTTTCAGACTGAACAGAGTCTAAAATTGGATTTTCTCAAAGACTTCATTTTTTAAAATGTTCCATGATGAAATTGTCTCAGAACATCGGAACTATAATTGTATGATATTTTCATGAATACCTGAAGTTTTCATCACTCTACTGCCCGTAAGCTGGATTTACTCATTTTTATGCTCTTAAACGACTTTTCAGACTGAACAGAGTTGAAAACTGGATTTTCATAAGGAATTCTTTTTTTTTTTTTTTAACTTTTCCATAAAGAAAGTGTCTCAGAACATCGGAACTACAAATTGTATGATATTTTCATGAATACCGGAAACTTTCATTACTATCCTGCCTGTAAGATGCATTTACTCATTTTTATGATCTTAAACGACGTTTCAGACTGAACAGAGTCTAAAATTGGATTTTCTCAAAGACTTCATTTTTTAAAATGTTCCATGATGAAATTGTCTCAGAACATCGGAACTATAATTGTATGATATTTTCATGAATACCTGAAGTTTTCATCACTCTACTGCCCGTAAGCTGGATTTACTCATTTTTATGCTCTTAAACGACGTTTCAGACTGAACAGAGTCTAAAACTGGATTTTCTCAAAGACTTCATTTTTTTAACTTTTCCATAAAGAAAGTGTCTTAGAACATCGGAACTACAAATTGTATGATTTTTTCATGAATACCTGAAACATTCATCACTATACTGCCCGTAAACTGCATTTACTCATTTTTATGCTCTCAAACGACGTTTCAGACTGAACAGAGTCTAAAACTGGATTTTCTCAAAGATTTCATTTTTTTAAATGTTCCATGATGAAAGTGTCTCAGAACATCGGAACGAAAAAATTGTATGATATTTTTATGAATACCTGAAGTTTTCATCACGAAACTGCCCGTAAACTGGATTTACTCATTTTATGCTCTTAAACGACGTTTCAGACTGAACAGAGTCTAAAATTGGATTTTCTCAAAGACTTCATTTTTTAAAATGTTCCATGATGAAATTGTCTCAGAACATCGGAACTATAATTGTATGATATTTTCATGAATACCTGAAGTTTTCATCACGAAACTGCCCGTAAGCTGGATTTACTCATTTTTATGCTCTTAAACGACGTTTCAGACTGAACAGAGTTAAATACTGGATTTTCATAAGGAATTCTTTTTTTCAACTTTTCCATCAAGAAAGTGTCTCAGAACATCGGAACTACAAATTGTATGACGTTTTCATGAATACCTGAAGCTTTTATCACCATACTGCCGGTAATCTGCATTTACTCATTTTTATGCTCTGAAACGACGTTTCAGACTGAACAAAGTTGAAAACTAGATTTTCATAAGGAATTCTTTTCTTTTTTAAAAACTTTTCCATCAAGAAAGTTTCTCAGAACATCGGAACTACAAATTGTATGACGTTTTCATGAATACCTGAAGTTTTCATCACTATACTGCCCGTAAGCTGCATTTACTCATTTTTATGCTCTCAAACGACGTTTCAGACTGAACAGAGTTGAAAACTGGATTTTCATAAAGAATTCTTTTTTTTTAACTTTTCCATCAAGAAAGATTCTCAGAACATCGGAACTACAAATTGTATGACGTTTTCATGAATACCTGAAGTTTTCAACACTATACTGTCCGAATGCGGCATTTACTCATTTTTATGCTCTATACTACGTAGCAGACTGAACAGAGTTGAAAACTAGATTTTCATAAGGAATTCGTTTTTTTTTAAACTTTTCCATCAAGAAAGTGTTTCAGAACATCGGAACTACAAATTGTATGACGTTTTCATGAAGACCTTAAGCTTTCATCACTATACTGCCAGTAAGCTGCAATTATTCATTTTTATGGTCTTAAACGACGTTTCAGACTGAACAGAGTTGGAAACTGGATTTTCACAAAGACTTCATTTTTTAAATGGTCCATGATGAAAGTGTCTCAGAACATCGGAACTACAAATTGTATGATATTTTCATGAATACCAGAAGCTTTCATCACTATACTGCCCTTAAGCTGCATTTACTCATTTTTATGCTCTTAACCCTCCTGTTGCCTTCTTGGTCTAAAAGACCCACGTTCGAGTGTTTATGTATTTGTGTGTATTGCGGTCTCAGGGTCACAAAATGATCCACTACCAGTGTATCATTTTGTAGGTATGAATCCCTAAAGCCCGTCGTCCTCGGGTCAAAACGACCCGCGTCTTTCCACCGAGCCCTCGCCGTCGCCCTGGGGTCTGTTCGACCCTCGAGTTTGAGCGAGCCCTCGGCCTCGTCCCCCGGGGTCAGAATGACCCGCGTTTATCGTCGAGCTCTCGGCCCCCGTCCTCCGGGGTCAGAATGACCCGCGTTTATCGTCGAGTTCACGGACCCCGTCCCCGGGGTCTGAATGACCCTCGTTTATAGCCGAGCTCCCAGCCTCGCCGTCGTCCCAGGGGTCAGAATGACCCGTGAGCCCTCGGCCTCGTCCTGGGGTCGAAACGACCCGAGTTTTACGTTGTATTACAAGTCATCCCGTATGCTAAATGTAAAAAATGAATAAATAAATGATACAAATAAAGACATGACAAGACAGTTGCATTGTATTGTTTTTTTCTTACATTTATTTAGTCATCACCAATGTTACAAGCAACGACATAGAACACACACACACACACACACACACACACACACACACACACACACACACACACACACACACACACACACACACTCACACACACACACACACACACTCACACACACACACACACACACACTCACACACACACACACACACACACACACACACACACTCACACACACACACACACACACACACACACAAACACACACGCGCACACATGTGTCCGCCACAGGATCACGGTTCGAAGCGAAGAACCCTCTCTCGTCCGATCTCGATCTTCAGACGCTCCGCGGTGTACGTCGCCTTCGGGTAGGTACGCCCGTAGTAAGCGTGCCGATCCAGAAACGTGTCGCCGGGAGGAGGGGTGAGAGAGAGGGGCGGGGAGGGGGGCGAACCGACGTTCGGATTCGGTCGCGGCGGCGGCGGCCCGCCCCTCGGGCAAACGCGGAATCGTCAAAGGCCCGGTCCCGGTCCCGGTCGCGGTCCCTCTCTCGATCGACGCTGTCGGACGCGACTCTCCACGCTCTCAGCAGCGGCGGCGGCGGCGCTTGGTCCGCCCTCTGCGGAAACATCTCCCGTCGCCCGGCTTCTCGAGCGGGAGCGAATCGTCCCAGGCCGGCACGGTCGCGGCCAGAGCCCATTCGATCGGCCTGGACGGGATCGCGTTCCAGCCGTTCGACCCGCCCCGCGCTTCTCGTTCTATGAAAGGGGTGTACTTATACGCTGTATTTATAAACAATATATTCACATCTGCGTAATCCCGCGGTCGGCTTCGTTGGTGCGCTCCTGCTGATCGAAGGCTCTTTAGCCAAGACGCGTGACGCCATTTCGTACGTGTCCAGATTGTAAAGCCCTCTGAGGCGTTTACAAAAAAAAAAGAAAATAATAATAATAATGTGTATTTGTTATTCTGAGCTATTCAAAATAAACTGAATTGATTCAAATTGAAATGACGTGTCAAAAGTTGTCATGTGCGAATAAGGACACTATGAAAGGGGTGTACTTATACGCTGTATTTATACACAATTTATTCACATCTGCGTAATCCCGCGGTCGGCCTCATTGGTGTGCTCGCGCTGATCGAAGGCTCTTTAACAAAGACAGATTGACCCCGCAGGACACAGGGTGTGCGAGGAATGAGTGAGGACAACACGAGGGATAAACGACGTTTCAGACTGAACAGAGTTGATAACTGGATTTTCTCAAAGACTACATTTTTTTAAATGTTGCATCAAGAAAGATTCTCAGAACATCGGAACTACAAATTGTATGACGTTTTCATGAATACCTGAAGCTTTCATCACTATACTGCCCGAAAGCTGCATTTACTCATTTTTATGCTCTCAAACGACGTTTTAGACTGAACGGAGTCTAAAACTGGATTTTCTCAAAGATTTCATTTTTTTAAATGTTCCATGATGAAAGTGTCTCAGAACATCGGAACTACAAATTGTATATTTTTATGAATACCTGAAGTTTTCATCACGAAACTGCCCGAAAGCGGCATTTACTCATTTTTATGCTCTTAAACGACGTTTCAGACTGAAACAGAGTTGAAAACTGGATTTTCTCAAAGACTTCATTTTTTTAAATGTTCCATGATGAAAGTGTCTCAGAACATCGGAACTACAAATTGTATGATATTTTCATGAATACCTGAAGTTTTCATCACGAAACTGCCCGTAAGCTGGATTTACTCATTTTTATGCTCTTAAACGACGTTTCAGACTGAACAGAGTTGAAAACTGGATTTTCATAAGGAATTCTTTTTTTTAACTTTTCCATAAAGAAAGTGTCTTAGAACATCGGAACTACAAATTGTATGATATTTTCATGAATACCGGAAGCTTTCATCACTATACTGCCTGTAAGATGCATTTACTCATTTTTATGCTCTTAAACGACGTTTCAGACTGAACAGAGTCTAAAACTGGATTTTCTCAAAGACTTCATTTTTTTAAATGTTCCATAAAGAAAGTGTCTTAGAACATCGGAACTACAAATTGTATGACGTTTTCATGAATACCTGAAGCTTTCATCACTATACTGCCCGTAAGCTGCATTTACTCATTTTTATGCTCTTAAACGACGTTTCAGACTGAACAGAGTTGAAAACTGGATTTTCATAAGGAATTCTTTTTTTTTAAATGTTCCATGATGAAAGTGTCTCAGAACATCGGAACTACAAATTGTATGATATTTTCATGAATACCTGAAGTTTTCATCACGAAACTACCCGTAAGCTGGATTTACTCATTTTTATGCTCTTAAACGACGTTTCAGACTGAACAGAGTTGAAAACTGGATTTTCATAAGGAATTCTTTTTTTTTTTAACTTTTCCATAAAGAAAGTGTCTTAGAATATCGGAACTACAAATTGTATGATATTTTCATGAATACCGGAAGCTTTCATCACTATACTGCCTGTAAGATGCATTTACTCATTTTTATGCTCTTAAACGACGTTTCAGACTGAACAGAGTCTAAAACTGGATTTTCTCAAAGATTTCATTTTTTTTAAATGTTCCATGATGAAAGTGTCTCAGAACATCGGAACGAAAAAATTGTATGATATTTTTATGAATACCTGAAGTTTTCATCACGAAACTGCCCGTAAGCTGGATTTACTCATTTTATGCTCTTAAACGACGTTTCAGACTGAACAGAGTTGAAAACTGGATTTTCATAAGGAATTCTTTTTTTTTTTTTTTTTAACTTTTCCATAAAGAAAGTGTCTCAGAACATCGGAACTACAAATTGTATGATATTTTCATGAATACCGGAAACTTTCATTACTATCCTGCCTGTAAGATGCATTTACTCATTTTTATGATCTTAAACGACGTTTCAGACTGAACAGAGTCTAAAATTGGATTTTCTCAAAGACTTCATTTTTTAAAATGTTCCATGATGAAATTGTCTCAGAACATCGGAACTATAATTGTATGATATTTTCATGAATACCTGAAGTTTTCATCACTCTACTGCCCGTAAGCTGGATTTACTCATTTTTATGCTCTTAAACGACTTTTCAGACTGAACAGAGTTGAAAACTGGATTTTCATAAGGAATTCTTTTTTTTTTTTTTTAACTTTTCCATAAAGAAAGTGTCTCAGAACATCGGAACTACAAATTGTATGATATTTTCATGAATACCGGAAACTTTCATTACTATCCTGCCTGTAAGATGCATTTACTCATTTTTATGATCTTAAACGACGTTTCAGACTGAACAGAGTCTAAAATTGGATTTTCTCAAAGACTTCATTTTTTAAAATGTTCCATGATGAAATTGTCTCAGAACATCGGAACTATAATTGTATGATATTTTCATGAATACCTGAAGTTTTCATCACTCTACTGCCCGTAAGCTGGATTTACTCATTTTTATGCTCTTAAACGACGTTTCAGACTGAACAGAGTCTAAAACTGGATTTTCTCAAAGACTTCATTTTTTTAACTTTTCCATAAAGAAAGTGTCTTAGAACATCGGAACTACAAATTGTATGATTTTTTCATGAATACCTGAAACATTCATCACTATACTGCCCGTAAACTGCATTTACTCATTTTTATGCTCTCAAACGACGTTTCAGACTGAACAGAGTCTAAAACTGGATTTTCTCAAAGATTTCATTTTTTTAAATGTTCCATGATGAAAGTGTCTCAGAACATCGGAACGAAAAAATTGTATGATATTTTTATGAATACCTGAAGTTTTCATCACGAAACTGCCCGTAAACTGGATTTACTCATTTTATGCTCTTAAACGACGTTTCAGACTGAACAGAGTCTAAAATTGGATTTTCTCAAAGACTTCATTTTTTAAAATGTTCCATGATGAAATTGTCTCAGAACATCGGAACTATAATTGTATGATATTTTCATGAATACCTGAAGTTTTCATCACGAAACTGCCCGTAAGCTGGATTTACTCATTTTTATGCTCTTAAACGACGTTTCAGACTGAACAGAGTTAAATACTGGATTTTCATAAGGAATTCTTTTTTTCAACTTTTCCATCAAGAAAGTGTCTCAGAACATCGGAACTACAAATTGTATGACGTTTTCATGAATACCTGAAGCTTTCATCACTATACTGCCCTTTAGCTGCATTTACTCATTTTTATGCTCTTAAGGTGATACTCAAGGGTCATTTTGACCCAAGGACAACGGCAAGGGCTTGGTGATAATCGAGAGTCATTTTGACCCAAGGACAACGGCAGGGGCTTGATGGTAATCAAGGGTCATTTTGACCGGAGGACAACGACAGAGCGGTTTCAACTGTAGCACCCCCGAGCACGAAGGACCTTGGGAAGGCACTTCTCTGAATCAGTTCGGGGAGACTTGAAAGTTTGCTGCAACCCGACTAATACGGCCCTTTCCAACAGTTCCGATGGTCCTATCCTCGAGCCCGCAGGACCTCGGGAAGGCACTTTTTTAAATCGGCCATTTTGTTTTCGCTTCTTCGGCTCGTGCAGCTTTCGCGAAAAGTCGGAAGCACTCGAGTTTGACGCACTCCTACTAATACGGCCGTCGCGGTTCCGACGATCCCGGCGCCGAGTTCGCGGGACCTCGGGAAGGCACTTTTCTAAATCGGCCATTTTGTTTTCGCTTCTGCGGCTCGTGCAGCGTTCGCCCAAAGTCTGAGGGACTCGAGTTTGATGCGCTCCCACTTATACGGCCGTCGCGGTCCCGACGATCCCGTCGGCGAGCTCGCGGGACCTCGGGAAGGCAGTTTTTCAAATCGGCCATTTTGATTTTTCTTCTTCAGCTCATGTAGCTTTCACAGAAAGTCGGAAGCACTCGAGTTTGCCGCGCTCCCACTAATACGGCCGCCGTGCTTCCGACGGTCCCGTCGCCGAGCTCGCGGGACCTCGGGAAGGCAGTTTTTGAAATCGGCCATTTTGTTTTCGCTTCTTCGGCTCCTGCGGCTTTCGCGAAAAGTCGGAAGCACTCGAGTTTGTCGCGCTCCCTCTAATACGGCCGCCGCGGTTCCGACGGTCCCGTCACCGAGGTCGCGTGACCTCGGGAAGGAACTTTTCTAAATCGGCCATTTTTTTCCGCTTCTTCGGCTCGTGCAGCTTTCGCGAAAAGTCGGAAGCACTCGAGTTTGCCGCGCTCCCACTGATACGGCCGTCGCGGTTCCGACGATCCCGGCGCCGAGCTCGCGGGACCTCGGGAAGGCATTTTTCTAAATCGGCCATTTTGTTTTCGCTTCTTCGGCTCGTGCAGCTTTCGCGAAAATTCGGAAGCACTCGAGTTTGCCGCGCTCCCACTGATACGGCCGTCGCGGTTCCGACGATCCCGGCGCCGAGCTCGCGGGACCTCGGGAAGGCACTTTTCTAAATCGGCCATTTTGTTTTCGCTTCTTCGGCTCGTGCAGCTTTCGCGAAAATTCGGAAGCACTCGAGTTTGCCGCGCTCCCACTAGTACGGCCGTCGCGGAGCTCGCGGGACCTCGGGAAGGCAGTTTTTGATATCGGCCATTTTGTTTTCGCTTCTGCGGCTCTTGCAGCGTTCGCCCAAAGTCCGAGGGACTCGAGTTTGATGCGCTCCCACTGATACGGCCGTCGCGGTTCCGACGATCCCGTCGCCGAGCTCGCGGGACCTCGGGAAGGCAGTTTTTCAAATCGGCCATTTTGTTTTTTCTTCTTCGGCTCGTGTAGCTTTCAATGAAAGTCGGAAGTACTCGAGTTTGCCTCGCTCCCACTAATACTGCCACCGCGGTTCCAACGGTTCCCGTCGCCGAGCTCACGCGACCTCGGGAAGGCACTTTTCTAAATCGGCCATTTTGTTTTCGCTTCTTCGGCTCGTGCAGCTTTGCAAAAAGTCGGGATTTTCTCAAAGACTTCATTTTTTTAAAATTTTCCATCAAGAACGATTCTCCAAACATCGGAAATACAAATTGTATGACGTTTTCATGAATACCTGAAGCTTTCATCACTATACTGCCAGTAAGCTGCAATTATTCATTTTTATGGTCTTAAACGACGTTTCAGACTGAACAGAGTCTAAAACTGGATTTTCTCAAAGACTTCATTTTTTTAAATGTTCCATAAAGAAAGTGTCTCAGAAAATCGGAACGAAAAAATTGTATGATATTTTTATGAATACCTGAAGTTTTCATCACGAAACTGCCCGTAAGCTGGATTTACTCATTTTATGCTCTTAAACGACGTTTCAGACTGAACAGAGTTGAAAACTGGATTTTCATAAGGAATTCTTTTTTTTTTTAACTTTTCCATAAAGAAAGTGTCTCAGAACATCGGAACTACAAATTGTATGATATTTTCATGAATACCGGAAACTTTCATCACTATACTGCCTGTAAGATGCATTTACTCATTTTTATGATCTTAAACGACGTTTCAGACTGAACAGAGTCTAAAATTGGATTTTCTCAAAGACTTCATTTTTTTAAATGTTCCATGATGAAATTGTCTCAGAACATCGGAACTATAATTGTATGATATTTTCATGAATACCTGAAGTTTTCATCACTCTACTGCCCGTAAGCTGGATTTACTCATTTTTATGCTCTTAAACGACGTTTCAGACTGAACAGAGTTGAAAACTGGATTTTCATAAGGAATTCTTTTTTTTTAAATGTTCCATGATGAAAGTGTCTCAGAACATCGGAACTACAAATTGTATGATATTTTCATGAATACCTGAAGTTTTCATCACGAAACTGCCCGTAAGCTGGATTTACTCATTTTATGCTCTTAAACTACGTTTCAGACTGAACAGAGTTGAAAACTGGATTTTCATAAGGAATTCTTTTTTTTAACTTTTCCATAAAGAAAGTGTCTTAGAACATCGGAACTACAAATTGTATGATATTTTCATGAATACCCGTTAGCTTTCATCACTATACTGCCTGTAAGATGCATTTACTCATTTTTATGCTCTTAAACGACGTTTCAGACTGAACAGAGTCTAAAATTGGATTTTCTCAAAGACTTCATTTTTTTAAATGTTCCATGATGAAATTGTCTCAGAACATCGGAACTATAATTGTATGATATTTTCATGAATACCTGAAGTTTTCATCACTCTACTGCCCCTAAGCTGGATTTACTCATTTTTATGCTCTTAAACGACGTTTCAGACTGAACAGAGTTGAAAACTGGATTTTCTCAAAGACTTCATTTTTTTAAATGTTCCATGATGAAAGTGTCTCAGAACATCGGAACTACAAATTGTATGATATTTTCATGAATACCTGAAGTTTTCATCACGAAACTGCCCGTAAGCTGGATTTACTCATTTTTATGCTCTTAAACGACGTTTCAGACTGAACAGAGTTGAAAACTGGATTTTCATAAGGAATTCTTTTTTTTTTAACTTTTCCATAAAGAAAGTGTCTTAGAACATCGGAACTACAAATTGTACGGTATTTTCATGAATACCGGAAGCTTTCATCACTATACTGCCTGTAAGATGCATTTACTCACTTTTTAAGCTCTTAAACGACGTTTCAGACTGAACAGAGTCTAAAACTGGATTTTCTCAAAGATTTCATTTTTTTAAATGTTCCATGATGAAAGTGTCTCAGAACATCGGAACGAAAAAATTGTATGATATTTTTATGAATACCTGAAGTTTTCATCACGAAACTGCCCGTAAGCTGGATTTACTCATTTTATGCTCTTAAACTACGTTTCAGACTGAACAGAGTTGAAAACTGGATTTTCATAAGGAATTCTTTTTTTTAACTTTTCCATAAAGAAAGTGTCTTAGAACATCGGAACTACAAATTGTATGATATTTTCATGAATACCCGTTAGCTTTCATCACTATACTGCCTGTAAGATGCATTTACTCATTTTTATGCTCTTAAACGACGTTTCAGACTGAACAGAGTCTAAAATTGGATTTTCTCAAAGACTTCATTTTTTTAAATGTTCCATGATGAAATTGTCTCAGAACATCGGAACTATAATTGTATGATATTTTCATGAATACCTGAAGCATTCATAACTATACTGCCCGTAAACTGCATTTACTCATTTTTATGCTCTTAAACGACGTTTCAGACTGAATAGAGTTGAAAACTGGATTTTCATAAGGAATTCTTTTTTTTAACTTTTCCATCAAGAAAGTGTCTCAGAACATCGGAACTAAAATTTGTATGACGTTTTCATGAATACCTGAAGCTTTCATCACTATACTGCACGAAAGCTGCATTTACTCATTTTTATGGTCTCAAACGACGTTTCAGACTGAACAGAGTCTAAAACTGGATTTTCATAAGGAATTCTTTTTTTTTTAACTTTTCCATAAAGAAAGTGTCTCAGAACATCGGAACTCCAAATTGTTTGAGCTTTTTATGAATACCTGAAGCTTTCATCACTATATTGCCCTTTAGCTGCATTTACTCATTTTTATGCTCTTAAGGGTTACTCAAGGGTCATTTTCAGCCATTTTGTTTTCGCTTTTTCGGCTCGTGCAGCTTTCGCGAAAAGTCGGAAGCACTCGAGTTTGACGCACTCCTACTAATACGGCCGCCGCGGTTCCGACGATCCCGGCGCCGAGTTCGCGGGACCTCGGAAAGGCACTTTTCTAAATCGGCCATTTTGTTTTCGCTTCTGCGGCTCGTGCAGCGTTCGCCCAAAGTCTGATGGACTCGAGTTTGATGCGCTCCCACTTATACGGCCGTCGCGGTTCCGACGATCCCGTCGGCGAGCTCGCGGGACCTCGGGAAGGCAGTTTTTCAAATCGGCCATTTTGTTTTCGCTTCTTCGGCTCCTGCGGCTTTCGCGAAAAGTCAGAAGCACTCGAGTTTGTCGCGCTCCCACTAATACGGCCGCCGCGGTTCCGACGGTCCCGTCGCTGAGCTCGCGCGACCTCGGGAAGGAACTTTTCTAAATCGGCCATTTTTTTTCCGTTCTTCGGCTCGTGCAGCTTTCGCGAAAAGTCGGAAGCACTCGAGTTTGCCGCGCTCCCACTGATACGGCCGTCGCGGTTCTGACGATCCCGGCGCCGAGCTCGCGGGACCTCGGGAAGGAATCTTTTATAAATCGGCCATTTTGTTTTTGCTTCTTCGGCTCGTGCAGCTTTCGCGAAAAGTCGGAAGCACTCGAGTTTGCCGCGCTCCCACTGATACGGCCGTCGCGGTTCCGACGATCCCGGCGCCGAGCTCGCGGGACCTCGGGAAGGCACTTTTCTAAATCGGCCATTTTATTTTCGCTTCTTCGGCTCGTGCAGCTTTCGCGAAAATTCGGAAGCACTCGAGTTTGCCGCGCTCCCACTAGTACGGCCGTCGCGGTTCTCGCGGGACCTCGGGAAGGCAGTTTTTGATATCGGCCATTTTGTTTTCGCTTCTGCGGCTCTTGCAGCGTTCGCCCAAAGTCCGAGGGACTCGAGTTTGATGCGCTCCCACTGATACGGCCGTCGCGGTTCCGACGATCCCGTCGCCGAGCTCGCGGGACCTCGGGAAGGCAGTTTTTCAAATCGGCCATTTTGTTTTTTCTTCTTCGGCTCGTGTAGCTTTCACAGAAAGTCGGAAGCACTCGAGTTTGCCGCGCTCCCACTAATACGGCCGCCGTGCTTCCGACGGTCCAGTCACTGAGCTCGCGGGACCTCGGAAAGGCAGTTTTTCAAATCGGACATTTTGTTTTTTCTTCTTCGGCTCGTGTAGCTTTCAATGAAAGTCGGAAGTACTCGAGTTTGCCGCGCTCCCACTAATACGGCCGCTGCGGTTCCGACGGTCCCGTCGCCGAGCTCGTGGGAGCTCGGGAAGGCAGTTTTTGAAATCGGCCATTTTGTTTTCGCTTCTTCGGCTCGTGCAGCTTTCGCGAAAAGTCGGAAGAACTCGAGTTTGCCGCGCTCCCACTAATACGGCCACCGCGGTTCCAACGGTTCCCGTCGCCGAGCTCACGCGACGTCGGGAAAGCACTTTTCTAAATCGGCCATTTCTTTTTCGCTTCTTCGGCTCGTGCAGCTTTGCAAAAAGTCGGGATTTTCTCAAAGACTTCATTTTTTAAAATGTTCCATGATGAATGATTCTCAGAACAACGGAACTACAAATTGTATGATATTTTCATGAATACCTGAAGCTTTCATCACCGTACTGCCCGTAAGCTGCATTTACTCATTTTTATGCTCTTAAAGACGTTTCAGACTGAACAGAGTTGAAAACTGGATTTTCTCAAAGACTTCATTTTTTTTTAACTTTTCCATCAAGAAAGATTCTCAGAACATCGGTACTACAAATTGTATGACGTTTTCATGAATACCTGAAGCTTTTATCACCATACTGCCGGTAATCTGCATTTACTCATTTTTATGCTCTGAAACGACGTTTTAGACTGAACAAAGTTGAAAACTAGATTTTCATAAGGAATTCTTTTCTTTTTTTTAAACTTTTCCATCAAGAAAGTGTTTCAGAACATCGGAACTACAAATTGTATGACGTTTTCATGAAGACCTTAAGCTTTCATCACTATACTGCCCTTAAGCTGCATTTACTCATTTTTATGCTCTTAACCCTCCTGTTGCCTTCTTGGTCTAAAAGACCCACGTTCGAGTGTTTATGTATTTGTGTGTATTGCGGTCTCAGGGTCACAAAATGATCCACTACCAGTGTATACGTATGCATGCATGCATGCATGCATGCATGTAGGTATGAATCCCTAGAGCCCGTCGTCCTCGGGTCAAAACGACCCGCGTCTTTCCACCGAGCCCTCGCCGTCGCCCTGGGGTCTGTTCGACCCTCGAGTTTGAGCGAGCCCTCGGCCTCGTCCCCCGGGGTCAGAATGACCCGCGTTTATCGTCGAGCTCTCGGCCCCCGTCCTTCGGTGTCAGAATGACCCGCGTTTATCGTCGAGCTCCCGGCCCCCGTCCCCGGAGTCAGAATGACCCGCGTTTATCGTCGAGTTCACGGACCCCGTCCCCGGGGTCTGAATGACCCTCGTTTATAGCCGAGCTCCCAGCCTCGCCGTCGTCCCAGGGGTCAGAATGACCCGTGAGCCCTCGGCCTCGTCCTGGGGTCGAAACGACCCGAGTTTTACGTTGTATTACAAGTCATCCCGTATGCTAAATGTAAAAAATGAATAAATAAATGATACAAATAAAGACATGACAAGACAGTTGCATTGTATTGTTTTTTTCTTACATTTATTTAGTCATCACCAATGTTACAAGCAACGACATAGAACACACACACACACACACACACACACACACACACACACACACACACACACACACACACACACACACACTCACACACACACACACACACACACACACACACACACACACACACACACACACACACACACACACAAACACACACGCGCACAAATGTGTCTGCCACAGGATCACGGTTCGAAGCGAAGAACCCTCCGCGGTCCCTCTCTCGATCGACGCTGTCGGACGCGACTCTCCACGCTCTCAGCAGCGGCGGCGGCGGCGCTTGGTCCGCCCTCTGCGGAAACATCTCCCGTCGCCCGGCTTCTCGAGCGGGAGCGAATCGTCCCAGGCCGGCACGGTCGCGGCCAGAGCCCATTCGATCGGCCTGGACGGGATCGCGTTCCAGCCGTTCGACCCGCCCCGCGCTTCTCGTTCTATGAAAGGGGTGTACTTATACGCTGTATTTATAAACAATATATTCACATCTGCGTAATCCCGCGGTCGGCTTCGTTGGTGCGCTCCTGCTGATCGAAGGCTCTTTAGCCAAGACGCGTGACGCCATTTCGTACGTGTCCAGATTGTAAAGCCCTCTGAGGCGTTTACAAAAAAAAAAGAAAATAATAATAATAATGTGTATTTGTTATTCTGAGCTATTCAAAATAAACTGAATTGATTCAAATTGAAATGACGTGTCAAAAGTTGTCATGTGCGAATAAGGACACTATGAAAGGGGTGTACTTATACGCTGTATTTATACACAATTTATTCACATCTGCGTAATCCCGCGGTCGGCCTCATTGGTGTGCTCGCGCTGATCGAAGGCTCTTTAACAAAGACAGATTGACCCCGCAGGACACAGGGTGTGCGAGGAATGAGTGAGGACAACACGAGGGATAAACGACGTTTCAGACTGAACAGAGTTGATAACTGGATTTTCTCAAAGACTTCATTTTTTTAAATGTTGCATCAAGAAAGATTCTCAGAACATCGGAACTACAAATTGTATGACGTTTTCATGAATACCTGAAGTTTTCAACACTATACTGTCCGAATGCGGCATTTACTCATTTTTATGCTCTATACCACGTTTCAGACTGAACAGAGTTGATAACTGGATTTTCTCAAAGACTTCATTTTTTTAAATGAAGAAAGATTCTCAAGAAAGATTCAAGAAAGATTCTCAGAACATCGGAACTACAAATTGTATGACGTTTTCATGAATACCTGAAGTTTTCATCACTATACTGCCTGAAAGCGGCATTTACTCATTTTTATGCTCGATACGACGTTTCAGACTGAACAGAGTTGAAAACTAGATTGTCATAAGGAATTCTTTTTTTTTACTTTTCCATCAAGAAAGTGTCTCAGAACATCGGATCTTCAAATTTTATGACATTATCATGAATACCTGAAGCTTTTATCAGTATACTGCCCGTAAGCAGCATTTACTCAATTTTTATGCTATTAAACGACTTTTAAGACTGAACAGAGTTGAAAACTAGATTTTCATAAGGAGTTCTTTTTTTTTAACTTTTCCATCAAGAAAGTGTCTCAGAACATCGGAACTACAAATTTTATGAAATTTTCATGAATACCGGAAACTTTCATCACTTTACTGACTGTAAGATGCATTTACTCATTTTTATGCTCTTAAACGAAGTTTCAGACTGAACAGAGTCTAAAACTGGATTTTCTCAGAGACTTCATTTTTTTAAATGTTCCATGATGAAAGTGTCTCAGAACATCGGAACGACAAATTGTATGATATTTTCATGAATACCTGAAGTTTTCATCACCCGTAAGCTGGATTTACTCATTTTTATGCTCTTAAACGACGTTTCAGACTGAACAGAGTTGAAAACTGGATTTTCATAAGGAATTCTTTTTTTTTTTTACTTTTACATCAAGAAAGATTCTCAGAACATCGGAACTACAAATTGTATGACGTTTTCATGAATACCTTAAGCTTTTATCACTATACTGCCCGTAAGCTGCATTTACTCATTTTTATGCTCTTAAACGACGTTTCAGACTGAACAGAGTCTAAAACTGGATTTTCTCAAAGACTTCATTTTTTTAAATGTTCCATGATGAAAGTGTCTCAGAACATCGGAACTACAAATTGTATGATATTGTCATGAATATCTGAAGCTTTTATCACTATACTGCCCGTAAGCTGCATTTACTCATTTTTATGCTCTTTAAACGACGTTTCAGACTGAACGGAGTTGAAAACTGGATTTTACTAAGGAATTCTTTTTTTTTTTTAAAAACTTTTCCATAAAGAAAGTGTCTCAGAACATCGGAACTCCAAATTGTTTGAGCTTTTTATGAATACCTGAAGCTTTCATCACTATACTGCCAGTAAGCTGCTATTACTCATTTTTATGCTCTTTAACGACGTTTCAGACTGAATAGAATTGAAAACTAGATTTTCATAAATAATTCTTTTTTTTTTTACTTTTCCATCAAGAAAGTGTCTCAGAACATCGCAACTACAAATTGTATGATGTTTTCATGAATACCTGAAGCTTTGATCACTATACTGCCCTTTCGTTGCATTTACTCATTTTTATGCTCTTAAGGTGATACTCAAGGGTCATTTTGACCCGAGAACAACGACGGAAAGGTTCCAACTGTAGCACCCCCGAGCACGAATGACCTTGGGAAGGCACTTCTCTGAATCAGACTTGAAAGTTTGCTGCAACCCGACTAATACGGCCATTTCCAACAGTTCCGATGGTCCTATCCTCGAGCCCGCAGGACCTCGGGAAGGCACTTTTCGAAATCGGCCATTTTGTTTTCGCTTCTTCGGCTAGTGCAGCTTTCGCGAAAAGTCGGAAGCACTCGAGTTTGCCGCGCTCCCACTGATACAGCCGTCGCGGTTCCGACGATCCCGTCGCCGTGCTCGCGGGACCTCGGGAAGGCACATTTGTAAATCGGCCATTTTGTTTTCGCTTCTTCGGCTCGTGCAGCTTTCGCGAAAAGTCGGAAGCACTCGAGTTTGCCGCTCTCCCACTGATACGGCCGTCGCGGTTCCGACGATCCTGTCGCCGAGCTGGCGGGACCTCGGGAAGGCAGTTTTTGAAATCAGCCATTTTGTTTTCGCTTCTTCGGCTCGTGCAGCTTTCGCGAAAAGTCGGAAGCACTCGAGTTTGCCGCGCTCCCACTAATACGGCCGCCGCGGTTCTGACGATCCCGGCGCCGAGCTCGCGGGACCTAGGGAAGGCACTTTTCTAAGTCGGCCATTTTGTTTTCGCTTCTGCGGCTCGTGCAGCGTTCGCCCAAAGTCTGAGGGACTCGAGTTTGATGCGCTCCCACTGATACGGCCATCGCGGTTCCGACGATCCCGTCGGCGAGCTCGCGGGACCTCGGGAAGGCAGTTTTTCAAATCGGCCATTTTGTTTTTTCTTCTTCGGCTAATGTAGCTTTGACAGAAAGTCGGAAGCACTCGAGTTTGCCGCGCTCCCACTAATACGGCCGCCGCGGTTCCGACGATCCCGTCGCCGAGCTCACGCGACCTCGGGAAGGCACTTTTCTAAATCGGCCATTTTGTTTTTTCTTCTTCGGCTCGTGTAGCTTTCACAGAAAGTCGGAAGCACTCAAGTTTGCCGCGCTACCACTAATCCGGCCGTCGCGGTTCCGACGATCCCGTCGCCGTGCTCGCGGGACCTCGGGAAGGCAGTTTTTGAAATCAGCCATTTTGTTTTCGCGTTTTCGGCTCGTGCAGCTTTCGCGAAAAGTCGGAAGCACTCGAGTTTGCTGCGCTTCCACTAATAAGGCCGCCGTGGTTCGGACGGTCCCGTCGCCGAGCTCGCGCGACCTCGGGAAGGCAGTTTTTCAAATCGGCCATTTTGTTTTTTCTTCTTCGGCTTGTGTAGCTTTCACAGAAAGTCGGAAGCACTCGAGTTTGCCGCGCTCCCACTAATCCGGCCGTCGCGGTTCCGACGATCCCGTCGCCGTGCTCGCGGCACCTCGGGAAGGCAGTTTTTTAAATCGGCCATTTTGTTTTTTCTTCTTCGGCTCGTGTAGCTTTCACAGAAAGTCGGAAGCACTCGAGTTTGCCGCGCTCCCACTAATCCGGCCGTCGCGGTTCCGACGATCCCGTCGCCGAGCTCGCGGCACCTCGGGAAGGCACTTTTCTAAATCGGCCATTTTGTTTTCGCTTCTTCGGCTCGTGCAGCTTTCGCGAAAAGTCGGAAGCGCTCGAGTTTGCCGCGCTCCAACTAATACGGCTGTCGCGGTTCCGACGATCCCGTCGCCTTGCTCGCAGGACCCCGGGAAGGCACTTTTCTAAATCAGCCATTTTGTTTTCGCTTCTGCAGCTCGTGCAGCGTTCGCCCAAAGTCTGAGGGACGCGAGTTTGATGCGCTCCCACTGATACGGCCGTCGCGGTTCCGACGATCCCGTCGCCGAGCTGGCGCGACCACGGGAAGGCAGTTTTTGAAATCAGCCATTTTGTTTTCGCTTCTTCGGCTCGTGCAGCTTTCGCGAAAAGTCGGAAGCACTCGAGTTTGCCGCGCTCCAACTAATACGGTCGCCGCGGTTCCGACGGTCCCGTCGCCGAGCTCGCGCAACCTCGGGACGGAACTTTTCTAAATCGGCCATTTTGTTTTCGCTTCTTTGGCTCGTGCAGCTTTCGCGAAAAGTCGGAAGCACTCGAGTTTGACGCACTCCTACTAATACGGCCGTCGCGGTTCCGACGATCCCGGCGCCGAGCTTGCGGGACCTCGGGAAGGCACTTTTCTAAATCAGCCATTTTGTTTTCGCTTCTGCGGCTCGTGCAGCGTTCGCCCAAAGTCTGAGGGACTCGAGTTTGATGCGCTCCCACTAATACGGCCGCCGCGGTTCCGACTGTCCAGTCGCCTTGCTCGCGGGACCTCGGGAAGGCAGTTTTTGAAATCGGCCATTTTGTTTTCGCTTCTTCGGCTCCTGCAGCTTTGCAAAAAGTCGGGATTTTCTCAAAGACTTCATTTTTTTAAATGTTCCATGATGAATGATTCTCAGAACATCGGAACTACAAATTGTATGATATTTTCATGAATACCTGAAGCTTTCATCACCGTACTGCCCGTAAGCTGCATTTACTCATTTTTATACTCTTAAAGACGTTTCAGACTGAACAGAGTTGAAAACTGGATTTTCTCAAAGACTTCATTTTTTAAAAACTTTTCCATCAAGAGAGATTCTCAGAACATCGGAACTACAAATTGTATGACGTTTTCATGAATACCTGAAGCTTTTATCACTATACTGCCGGTAAGCTGCATTTACTCATTTTTATGCTCTGAAACGACGTTTCAGACTGAACAAAGTTGAAAACTAGGTTTTCATAAGGAATTCTTTTTTTTTTTTTTTAACTTTTCCATCAAGATAGTGTCTCAGAACATCGGAATTCCAAATTGTATGAGCTTTTTTTTTTACCTTAAAATTTCATCACTATAGTGTCAGTAAGCTGCAATTATTCATTTTTATGCTCTTAAACGACGTTTCAGACTGAACAGAGTTGGAAACTGGATTTTCTCAAAGACTTCATTTTTTTAAATGTTCCATCAAGAAATTGTCTCAGAACATCGGAACTACAAATTGTATTACGTTTTCATGAATACCTGAAGCTTTTATCACTATACTGCCCGTAAGCTGCATTTACTCATTTTTAAACTCTATACGACGTTTCAGACTGAATAGAGTTGAAAACTAGATTTTCATAAGGAATTCTTTTTTTAAACTTTTCCATCATGAAAGATTCTCAGAACATCGGAATTACAAATTGTATGACGTTTTCATGAATACCTGAAGTTTTCAACACTATACTGTCCGAATGCGGCATTTACTCATTTTTATGCTCTATACGACGTAGCAGACTGAACAGAGTTGAAAACTAGATTTTCATAAGGAATTCGTTTTTTTTTTTTTAACTTTTCCATCAAGAAAGTGTTTCAGAACATCGGAACTACAAATTGTATGACGTTTTCATGAATACCTTAAGCTTTCATCACAAAACTGCCCGTAAGCTGGATTTAATCATTTTTATGCTCGTAAACGACGTTTCAGACTGAACAGAGTTGAAAACTGGATTTTCATAAGGAATTCTTTTTTTTAACCAATCAATCAAGAAAGTGTCTCAGAACATCGGAAGTCCAAATTGTATGAGCTTTTTATGAATACCTGAAGCTTTCATCACTATACTGCCAGAAAGCTGCAATTACTCATTTTTATGCTCTCAAACGACGTTTCAGACTGAACAGAGTCTAAAACTGGATTTTCTCAAAGACTTCATTTTTTTTAAATGTTCCATGATGAAAGTGTCTCAGAACATCGGAACTACAAATTGTATGATATTTTTATGAATACCTGAAGCTTTCATCACGAAACTGCCCGTAAGCGGCATTTACTCATTTTTATGCTCTTAAACGACGTTTCAGACTGAACAGAGTTGAAAACTGGATTTTCATAAGGAATTCTTTTTTTTTAACTTTTCCATCAAGAAAGTGTCTCAGAACATCGGAACTCCAAATTGTATGACGTTTTCATGAATACCTTAAGCTTTCATCACTATACTGCCAGCAAGCTGCAATTATTCATTTTTATGGTCTTAAACGACGTTTCAGACTGAACAGAGTCTAAAACTGGATTTTCTCAAAGACTTCATTTTTTTAAATATTCCATGATGAAAGTGTCTCAGAACATCGGAACTACAAATTGTATGATATTTTTATGAATACCTGAAGCTTTCATCACGAAACTGCCCGTAAGCTGGATTTACTCATTTTTATGCTCTTAAACGACGTTTCAGACTGAACAGAGTTGAAAACTAGATTTTCATAAGGAATTCTTTTTTTTAACTTTTCCATCAAGAAAGTGTCTAAGAACATCGGAACTCCAAATTGTATGAGCTTTTTATGAATACCTGAAGCTTTCATCACTATACTGCCAGAAAGCTGCAATTACTCATTTTTATGCTCTCAAACGACGTTTCAGACTGAACAGAGTCTAAAACTGGATTTTCTCAAAGACTTCATTTTTTTTAAATGTTCCATGATGAAAGTGTCTCAGAACATCGGAACTCCAAATTGTATGACGTTTTCATGAATACCTTAAGCTTTCATCACTATACTGCCAGTAAGCTGCAATTATTCATTTTTATGCTCTTAAACGACGTTTCAGACTGAACAGAGTTGAAAACTAGATTTTCATAAGGAATTCTTTTTTTTAACTTTTCCATCAAGAAAGTGTCTCAGAAAATCGGAACTCCAAATTGTATGAGCTTTTTATGAATACCTGAAGTTTTCATCACTATACTGCCCGTCAGCTGGATTTACTCATTTTTATGCTCTCAAACGACGTTTCAGACTGAACAGAGTCTAAAACTGGATTTTCTCAAAGACTTCATTTTTTTAAATGTTCCATGATGAAAGTGTCTCAGAACATCGGAACTACAAATTGTATGATAATTTCATGAATACCTGAAGCGTTCATCGCAAAACTGCCCGTAAGCTGGATTTACTCATTTTTATGCTCTTAAACGACGTTTCAGACTGAACAGGGTTGAAAACTAGATTTTCATAAGGAATTCTTTTTTTTTACTTTTCCATCAAGAAAGTGTCTCAGAACATCGGAACTACAAATTGCATGATATTTTCATGAATACCGGAAACTTTCATCACTATACTGCCTGTAAGATGCATTTACTCCTTTTTATGCTCTCAAACGACGTTTCAGACTGAACCGAGTCTAAAATTGGATTTTCTAAAAGACGTCATTTTTTTTAAATGTTCCAAGATGAAAGTGTCTCAGAACATTGGAACTATAATTGTATGATATTTTCATGAATACCTGAAGTTTTCATTACTATACTGCCCGTAAACTGCATTTACTCATTTTTATGCTCTTAAACGACGTTTCAGACTGAACAGAGTTGAAAACTGGATTTTCATAAGGAATTCTTTTTTTTAACTTTTCCAAAAAGAAAGTGTCTCAGAACATCGGAACTACAAATTGTATGATATTTTCATGAATACCGGAAACTTTCATCACTATACTGCCTGTAAGATGCATTTACTCCTTTTTATGCTCTTAAACGACGTTTCAGACTGAACCGAGTCTAAAATTGGATTTTCTCAAAGACTTCATTTTTTTAAATGTTCCATGATCAAAGTGTCTCAGAACATCAGAACTACAAATTGTATGATATTTTCATGAATACCTGAAGTTTTCATCACTATACTGCCCGAAAGCTGCATTTACTCATTTTTATGCTCTCAAACGACGTTTCAGACTGAACAGAGTTGAAAACTGGATTTTCATAAGGAATTCTTTTTTTTAACTTTTCCATCAAGAAAGTGTCTCAGAACATCGGAACTACAAATTGTATGATATTTTCATGAATACCTGAAGCTTTCATCACGAAACTGCCCGTAAGCGGCATTTACTCATTTTATGCTCTTAAACGACGTTTCAGACTGAACAGAGTTGAAAACTAGATTTTCATAAGGAATTCTTTTTTTTAACTTTTCCATCAAGAAAGATTCTCAGAACATCGGAACTACAAATTGTATGACTTTTTCATGAATACCTGAAGCTTTCATCACTATCCTGTAAGCTGCATTTACTCATTTTTATGCTCTTAACCCTCCTGTTGCCTTCTTGATCAAAAAGACCCACGTTCGAGTGTTTATGTATTTGTGTGTATTGCGGTCTCAGGGTCACAAAATGATCCACTACCAGTGTATACGTATGCATGCATGCACGTATGAATCCCTAAAGCCCGTCGTCCTCGGGTCAAAACGACCCGCGTCTTTCCACCGAGCCCTCGCCGTCGCCCTGGGGTCTGTTCGACCCTCGAGTGTGAGCGAGCCCTCGGCCTCGTCCCCCGAATGACCCGCGTTTATCGTCGAGCTCTCGGCCCCCGTCCTCCGGGGTCAGAATGACCCGCGTTTATCGTCGAGCTCCCGGCCCCCGTCCCCGGAGTCAGAATGACCCGCGTTTATCGTCGAGTTCACGGACCCCGTCCCCGGGGTCTGAATGACCCTCGTTTATAGCCGAGCTCCCGGCCTCGCCGTCGTCCCAGGGGTCAGAATGACCCGTGAGCCCTCGGCCTCGTCCTAGGGTCGAAACGACCCGAGTTTTACGTTGTATTACAAGTCATCCCGTATGCTAAATGTAAAAAATAAATAAATAAATGATACAAATAAAGACATGACAAGACAGTTGCATTGTATTGTTTTTTTCTTACATTTATTTAGTCATCACCAATGTTACAAGCAACGACATAGAACACACACACACACACACACACACACACACACACACACACACACACACACACACACACACACACACACACAAACACACACACACGCGCACAAATGTGTCCGCCACAGGATCACGGTTCGAAGCGAAGAACCCTCCGCGGAACCTCTCTCGTCCGATCTCGATCTTCAGACGCTCCGCGGTGTACGTCGCCTTCGGGTAGGTACGCCCGTAGTAAGCGTGCCGATCCAGAAACGTGTCGCCGGGAAGGGGGAGGGGGGAGGGCGAACCGACGTTCGGATTCGGTCGCGGCGGCGGAGGCCCGCCCCTCGGGCAAACGCGGAATCGTCAAAGGCCCGGTCCCGGTCCCGGTCGCGGTCCCTCACTCGGTCGACGCTGTCGGACGCGACTCTCCACGCTCTCAGCAGCGGCGGCGGCGGCGCTTGGTCCGCCCTCTGCGGAAACATCACCCGTCGCCCGGCTTCTCGAGCGGGAGCGAATCGTCCCAGGCCGGCACGGTCGCGGCCAGAGCCCATTCGATCGGCCTGGACGGGATCGCGTTCCAGCCGTTCGACCCGCCCCGCGCTTCTCGTTCTATGAAAGGGGTATTTATAAACAATTTATTCACATCTGCGTAATCCCGCGGTCGGCTTCGTTGGTGCGCTCCTGCTGATCGAAGGCTCTTTAGCCAAGACGCGTGACGCCATTTCGTACGTGTACAGATTGTAAAGCCCTCTGAGGCGTTTACAAAAAAAAAAGAAAATAATAATAATAATGTGTATTTGTTATTCTGAGCTTTTCAAAATAAACTGAATTGATTCAAATTGAAATGACGTGTCAAAAGTTGTCATGTCACTATGAAAGGGGTGTACTTATAGGCTGTATTTATACACAATTTATTCACATTGCGTAATCCCGCGGTCGGCCTCATTGATGTGCTCCCGCTGATCGAAGGCTCTTTAACAAAGACAGATTGACCCCGCAGGACACAGGGTGTGCGAGGAATGAGTGAGGACAACACGAGGGATAAACGACGTTTCAGACTGAACAGAGTTGATAACTGGATTTTCTCAAAGACTTCATTTTTTTAAATGTTGCATCAAGAAAGATTCTCAGAACATCGGAACTGCAAATTTTATGACGTTTTCAAGAATACCTGAAGTTTTCATCACTATACTGCCCGAAAGCGGCATTTACTCATTTTTATGCTCGATACGACGTTTCAGACTGAACAGAGTTGAAAACTAGATTTTCATAAGGAATTCTTTTTTTTAACTTTTCCATCAAGAAAGTGTCTCAGAACATCGGAACTATAATTGTATGATATTTTCATGAATACCTGAAGTTTTCATCACTATACTGCCCGTAAGCTGGATTTACTCATTTTTATGCTCTTAAACGACATTTCAGACTGAACAGAGTTGAAAACTGGATTTTCATAAGGAATTCTTTTTTTTAACTTTTCCATCAAGAAAGTGTCTCAGAACATCGGAACTATAATTGTATGACGTTTTCATGAATACCTGAAGCTTTCATCACTATACTGCCCGAAAGCTGCATTTACTCATTTTTATGCTCTCAAACGACGTTTCAGACTGAACAGAGTCTAAAACTGGATTTTCTCAAAGACTTCATTTTTTTAAATGTTCCATGATGAAAGTGTCTCAGAACATCGGAACTACAAATTGTATGATATTTTCATGAATACCTGAAGCGTTCATCACGAAACTGCCCGTAAGCTGGATTTAGTCATTTTTATGCTCTTAAACGACGTTTCAGACTGAACAGAGTTGAAAACTGGATTATCATAAGGAATTCTTTTTTTTTTAAAACTTTTCCATCAAGAAAGTGTCTCAGAACATCGGAACTACAAATTGTATGACGTTTTCATGAATACCTGAAGCTTTCATCACTATACTGCCCGTAAGCTGCATTTACTCATTTTTATGCTCTGAAACGACTGTTCAGACTGAACAGAGTTGAAAACTAGATTTTCATAAGGAATTCTTTTTTTTAACTTTTCCATCAAGAAAGTGTCTCAGAACATCGGAACTACAAATTGTATGACGTTTTCATGAATACCTTAAGCTTTCATCACTATACTGCCCGTAAGCTGCATTTACTCATTTTTATGCTCTAAAACGACGTTTCAGACTGAACAGAGTTAAAAACTAGATTGTCATAAGGAATTCTTTTTTTCACTTTTCCATCAAGAAAGTTTCTCAGAACATCGGAACTACAAATTGTATGACGTTTTCATGAATACCTTAAGCTTTCATCACTATACTGCCCGTAAGCTGCATTTACTCATTTTTATGCTCTTAAACGACGTTTCAGACTGAACAGAGTTGAAAACTGGATTTTCTCAAAGGCTTCATTTTTTTAAATGTTCCATCAAGAAAGTGTCTCAGAACATCGGAACTACAAATTGTATGACGTTTTCATGAATACCTGAAGTTTTCAACACTATACTGCCCGTAAGCTGCATTTACTCATTTTTATGACGTTTCAGACTGAACAGAGTTGAAATCTGGATTTTCTCAAAGACTTCATTTTTTTAAATGTTCCATGATGAAAGTGTCTCAGAACATCGGAACTACAAATTGTATGATATTTTCATGAATACCTGAAGCGTTCATCACAAAACTGCCCGTAAGCTGGATTTCCTCATTTTTATGCTCTTAAACGACGTTTCAGACTGAACAGAGTTGAAAACTGGATTTTCATAAGGAATTCTTTTTTTTAACTTTTCCAAAAAGAAAGTGTCTCAGAACATCGGAACTACAAATTGTATGATATTTTCATGAATACCGGAAACTTTCATCACTATACTGCCTGTAAGATGCATTTACTCCTTTTTATGCTCTTAAACGACGTTTCAGACTGAACCGAGTCTAAAATTGGATTTTCTCAAAGACTTCATTTTTTTAAATGTTTCATGATCAAAGTGTCTCAGAACATCAGAACTACAAATTGTATGATATTTTCATGAATACCTGAAGCGTTCATCACAAAACTGCCCGTAAGCTGGATTTACTCATTTTTATGGTCTTAAACGACGTTTCAGACTGAACAGAGTTGAAAACTGGATTTTCATAAGGAATTCTTTTTTTAACTTTTCCAAAAAGAAAGTGTCTCAGAACATCGGAACTACAAATTGCATGATATTTTCATGAATACCGGAAACTTTCATCACTATACTGCCTGTAAGATGCATTTACTCCTTTTTATGCTCTCAAACGACGTTTCAGACTGAACCGAGTCTAAAATTGGATTTTCTCAAAGACTTCATTTTTTTTAAATGTTCCATGATCAAAGTGTCTCAGAACATCGGAACTATAATTGTATGATATTTTCATGAATACCTGAAGTTTTCATCACTATACTGCCCGAAAGCTGCATTTACTCATTTTTATGCTCTCAAACGACGTTTCAGACTGAACAGAGTTGAAAACTGGATTTTCATAAGGAATTCATTTTTTTAACTTTTCCATCAAGAAAGTGTCTCAGAACATCGGAACTACAAATTGTATGATATTTTCATGAATACCTGAAGCTTTCATCACGAAACTGCCCGTAAGCGGCATTTACTCATTTTATGCTCTTAAACGACGTTTCAGACTGAACAGAGTTGAAAACTAGATTTTCATAAGGAATTCTTTTTTTTAACTTTTCCATCAAGAAAGTGTTTCAGAACATCGGAACTACAAATTGTATGACGTTTTCATGAATACCTGAAGCTTTCATCACGAAACTGCCCGTAAGCAGCATTTACTCATTTTTATGCTCTTAAAGTCGTTTCAGATTGAACGGAGTTGAAAACAGGATTTTCTCAAATACTTCATTTTTTTAACTTTTCCATCAAGAAAGATTCTCAGAACATCGGAACTACAAATTGTATGACTTTTTCATGAATACCTGAAGCTTTCATCACTATACCGTAAGCTGCATTTACTCATTTTTATGCTCTTAACCCTCCTGTTGCCTTCTTGATCAAAAAGACCCACGTTCGAGTGTTTATGTATTTGTGTGTATTGCGGTCTCAGGGTCACAAAATGATCCACTACCAGTGTATACGTATGCATGCATGCATGCATGTACGTATGAATCCCTAAAGCCCGTCGTCCTCGGGTCAAAACGACCCGCGTCTTTCCACCGAGCCCTCGCCGTCGCCCTGGGGTCTGTTCGACCCTCGAGTGTGAGCGAGCCCTCGGCCTCGTCCCCCGAATGACCCGCGTTTATCGTCGAGCTCTCGGCCCCCGTCCTCCGGGGTCAGAATGACCCGCGTTTATCGTCGAGCTCCCGGCCCCCGTCCCCGGAGTCAGAATGACCCGCGTTTATCGTCGAGTTCACGGACCCCGTCCCCGGGGTCTGAATGACCCTCGTTTATAGCCGAGCTCCCGGCCTCGCCGTCGTCCCAGGGGTCAGAATGACCCGTGAGCCCTCGGCCTCGTCCTAGGGTCGAAACGACCCGAGTTTTACGTTGTATTACAAGTCATCCCGTATGCTAAATGTAAAAAATAAATAAATAAATGATACAAATAAAGACATAAGACAGTTGCATTGTATTGTTTTTTTCTTACATTTATTTAGTCATCACCAGTGTTACAAGCAACGACATAGAACACACACACACACACACACACACACACACACACACACACACACACACACACACACACACACACACACACACACACACAAACACACACACACGCGCACAAATGTGTCCGCCACAGGATCACGGTTCGAAGCGAAGAACCCTCCGCGGAACCTCTCTCGTCCGATCTCGATCTTCAGACGCTCCGCGGTGTACGTCGCCTTCGGGTAGGTACGCCCGTAGTAAGCGTGCCGATCCAGAAACGTGTCGCCGGGAAGGGGGAGGGGGGAGGGCGAACCGACGTTCGGATTCGGTCGCGGCGGCGGAGGCCCGCCCCTCGGGCAAACGCGGAATCGTCAAAGGCCCGGTCCCGGTCCCGGTCGCGGTCCCTCACTTGGTCGACGCTGTCGGACGCGACTCTCCACGCTCTCAGCAGCGGCGGCGGCGGCGCTTGGTCCGCCCTCTGCGGAAACATCACCCGTCGCCCGGCTTCTCGAGCGGGAGCGAATCGTCCCAGGCCGGCACGGTCGCGGCCAGAGCCCATTCGATCGGCCTGGACGGGATCGCGTTCCAGCCGTTCGACCCGCCCCGCGCTTCTCGTTCTATGAAAGGGGTATTTATAAACAATTTATTCACATCTGCGTAATCCCGCGGTCGGCTTCGTTGGTGCGCTCCTGCTGATCGAAGGCTCTTTAGCCAAGACGCGTGACGCCATTTCGTACGTGTACAGATTGTAAAGCCCTCTGAGGCGTTTACAAAAAAAAAAGAAAATAATAATAATAATGTGTATTTGTTATTCTGAGCTATTCAAAATAAACTGAATTGATTCAAATTGAAATGACGTGTCAAAAGTTGTCATGTCACTATGAAAGGGGTGTACTTATACGCTGTATTTATACACAATTTATTCACATTGCGTAATCCCGCGGTCGGCCTCATTGATGTGCTCCCGCTGATCGAAGGCTCTTTAACAAAGACAGATTGACCCCGCAGGACACAGGGTGTGCGAGGAATGAGTGAGGACAACACGAGGGATAAACGACGTTTCAGACTGAACAGAGTTGATAACTGGATTTTCTCAAAGACTTCATTTTTTTAAATGTTGCATCAAGAAAGATTCTCAGAACATCGGAACTACAAATTTTATGACGTTTTCAAGAATACCTGAAGTTTTCATCACTATACTGCCCGAAAGCGGCATTTACTCATTTTTATGCTCGATACGACGTTTCAGACTGAACAGAGTTGAAAACTAGATTTTCATAAGGAATTCTTTTTTTTAACTTTTCCATCAAGAAAGTGTCTCAGAACATCGGAACTATAATTGTATGATATTTTCATGAATACCTGAAGTTTTCATCACTATACTGCCCGTAAACTGGATTTACTCATTTTTATGCTCTTAAACGACATTTCAGACTGAACAGAGTTGAAAACTGGATTTTCATAAGGAATTCTTTTTTTTAACTTTTCCATCAAGAAAGTGTCTCAGAACATCGGAACTACAAATTGTATGACGTTTTCATGAATACCTGAAGCTTTCATCACTATACTGCCCGAAAGCTGCATTTACTCATTTTTATGCTCTCAAACGACGTTTCAGACTGAACAGAGTCTAAAACTGGATTTTCTCAAAGACTTCATTTTTTTAAATGTTCCATGATGAAAGTGTCTCAGAACATCGGAACTACAAATTGTATGATATTTTCATGAATACCTGAAGCGTTCATCACGAAACTGCCCGTAAGCTGGATTTAGTCATTTTTATGCTCTTAAACGACGTTTCACACTGAACAGAGTTGAAAACTGGATTATCATAAGGAATTCTTTTTTTTTAAAAAACTTTTCCATCAAGAAAGTGTCTCAGAACATCGGAACTACAAATTGTATGACGTTTTCATGAATACCTGAAGCTTTCATCACTATACTGCCCGTAAGCTGCATTTACTCATTTTTATGCTCTGAAACGACTGTTCAGACTGAACAGAGTTGAAAACTAGATTTTCATAAGGAATTCGTTTTTTTTAAAACTTTTCCATCAAGAAAGTGTTTCAGAACATCGGAACTACAAATTGTATGACGTTTTCATGAATACCTGAAGTTTTCATCACTATACTGCCCGTAAGCTGCATTTACTCATTTTTATGACGTTTCAGACTGAACAGAGTTGAAATCTGGATTTTCTCAAAGACTTCATTTTTTTTAAATGGTCCATGATGAAAGTGTCTCAGAACATCGGATCTACAAATTGTATGATATTTTCATGAATACCAGAAGCTTTCATCACTATACTGCCCGTCAGCTGCATTTACTCATTTTTATGCTCTTAACCCTCCTGTTGCCTTCTTGTTCAAAAAGACCCACGTTCGAGTGTTTATGTATTTGTGTGTATTGCGGTCTCAGGGTCACAAAATGATCCACTACCAGTGTATACGTATGCATGCATGCATGCATGTACGTATGAATCCCTAAAAGCCCGTCGTCCTCGGGTCAAAACGACCCGCGTCTTTCCACCGAGCCCTCGCCGTCGCCCTGGGGTCTGTTCGACCCTCGAGTTTGAGCGAGCCCTCGGCCTCGTCCCCCGGGGTCAGAATGACCCGCGTTTATCGTCGAGCTCTCGGCCCCCGTCCTCCGGGGTCAGAATGACCCGCGTTTATCGTCGAGCTCCCGGCCCCCGTCCCCGGAGTCAGAATGACCCGCGTTTATCGTCGAGTTCACGGCCCCCGTCCCCGGGGTCTGAATGACCCTCGTTTATAGCCGAGCTCCCGGCCTCGCCGTCGTCCCAGGGGTCAGAATGACCCTCGTTTATAGCCGAGCTCCCGGCCTCGCCGTCGTCCCAGGGGTCAGAATGACCCGTGAGCCCTCGGCCTCGTCCTGGGGTTGAAACGACCCGAGTTTTACGTTGTATTACAAATCATCCCGTATGCTAAATGTAAAAAATAGATAAATAAATGATACAAATAAAGACATGACAAGACAGTTGCATTGTATTGTTTTTTTTCTTACATTTATTTAGTCATCACTAGTGTTACAAGCAACGACATAGAACACACACACACACACACACACACACACACACACACACACACACACACACTCACACACACACACACGCGCACAAATGTGTCCGCCACAGGATCACGGTTCGAAGCGACGAACCCTCCGCTGAACCTCTCTCGTCCGATCTCGATCTTCAGACGCTCCGCGGTGTACGTCGCCTTCGGGTAGGTATGCCCGTAGTAAGCGTGCAGATACAGAAACTTGTCGCCGGGGAGTGGGGGGGGGGGGCAAACGGGCGAACCGACGTTCGGATTCGGTCGCGGCGGCGGCCCGCCCCTCGGTCAAACGCGGAATCGTCAAAGGCCCGGTCCCGGTCGCGGTCCCTCTCTCGATCGACGCTGTCGGACGCGACTCTCCACGGTCTCAGCAGCGGCGGCGGCGCTTGGTCCGCCCTCTGCGGAAACATCACCCGTCGCGGGAGCGAATCGTCCCAGGCCGGCACGGTCGCGGCCAGAACATCGGAACTTCAAATTGTATGATATTTTCACGAATACTTGAAGCTTTCATCACTATACTGCCCGTAAGCTGCATTTACTCATTTTTATGCTCTCAAACGACGTTTCAGACTGAACAGAGTTGAAAACTGGATTTTCATAAGGAATTCTTTTTTTAAAAAACTTTTCCATGATGGAAGTGTCTCAGAACATCGGAACTACAAATTGTATGATATTTTCATGAATACCTGAAGCTTTCATCACTATACTGCCCGTAAGCTGCATTTACTCATTTTTATGCTCTATACGACGTTTCAGACTGAACAGAGTTGAAAACGAGATTTTCTCAAAGACTTCATTTTTTTAAATGTTCCATCAAGAAAGTGTCTTAGAACATCGGAACAACAAATTGTATGACGTTTTCATGAATACCTGAAGTTTTCATCACTATACTGCCCGTAAGCTGCATTTACTCATTTGTATGCTCTCAAACGACGTTTCAGACTGAACAGAGTTGAAAACTAGATTTTCATAAGGAATTCTTTTTTTTAACTTTTCCATCAAGAAAGTGTCTCAGAACATCGGAACTACAAATTGTATGACGTTTTCATGAATACCTTAAGCTTTCATCACTATACTGCCCGTAAGCTGCATTTACTCATTTTTATGCTGTAAAATGACGTTTCAGACTGAACAGAGTTAAAAACTAGATTGTCATAAGGAATTCTTTTTTTCACTTTTCCATCAAGAAAGTTTCTCAGAACATCGGAACTACAAATTGTATGACGTTTTCGGCCGTTTTGTTTTCGCTTCTTCGGCTCCTGCAGCTGTCACCAAAAGTCGGAAGGACTCGAGTTTGCTGCGCTCCCACTAATACGGCCGTCGCGGTTCAGACGATCGCCGTACCTCGGGAAGGCACTTTTCTAAATCGGCCATTTTGTTTTCGCTTCTTCGGCTCGTACAGCGTTCACCCATAGTCGGAAGCACTCGAGTTTGGTTCGCTCCCACTAATGCGGCCGTGGCGATTCCAACGATCCCGTCGCCGAGCTCGCAGGACCTCGGGAAGGCAGTTTTTTCAAATCGGCCATTTTGTTTTTGTAAATTTGGCTCGTGCAGCTGTCACCCAAAGTCGGAAGCACTCGAGTTTGGTGCGCTCCCACTAATGTGGCCGTCGCGGTTCCAACGATCCCGTCGCCGAGCTCGCGGGACCTCGGGAAGGCTGTTTTTTCAAATCGGCCATTTATTTTTCGCAAATTCGGCTCGTGCAGCTGTCACCCAAAGTCAGAAGGACTCGAGTTTGCTGCGCTACCACTAATACGGCCGTCACGGTTCCGACGATCCCGTCGCCGAGCTCGCGGGACTTCGGGAAGGCACTTTTCTAAATCGGCCATTTTGTTTTCGCTTCTTCAGCTCGTGCAGCTTTTACCCAAAGTTGGAACGACACGAGTTTGCTGCGCTCCCACTAATACGGCCGTCGCGGTTCCAACGATCCCGTCACCGAGCTCGCGGGACCTCGGGAAGGCACTTTTCTAAATCGGCCATTTTGTTTTCGCTTCTTTAGCTCGTGCAGCTTCTACCCAAAGTCGGAAAAACTCGAGTTTAATGCGCTCCCACGATTCCGTCCCCGAGCTCGCGGGACCATGGGAAGGCAGTTTTTTCAAATCAGCCATTTTGTTTTCGCTTCTTCGGCTCGTGCAGCTGTCACCAAAAGTCGGGAGGACTCGAGTTTGCTGCGCTCCCACTAATACGACCGTCGCGGTTCCGACGATCCCGTCGCCAAGCTCGCGGTACCTCGGGAAGGCACTTTTCTAAATCGGCCATTTTGTTTTCGCTTCTTCGGCTCGTGCAGCGTTCACCCAAAGTCGGAAGCACTCGAGTTTGGTGCGCTCCCACTAATGCAGCCGTCGCGGTTCCAACGATCCCGTCGCCGAGCTCGCGGGACCTCGGGAAGGCTGTTTTTTCAAATCGGCCATTTATTTTTCGCAAATTCGGCTCGTGCAGCTGTCACCCAAAGTCGGAAGGACTCAAGTTTGCTGCGCTCCCACTAATAGGGCCGTCACGGTTCCGACGATCCCGTCGCCGAGCTCGCGGGACCTCGGGAAGGTAGTTTTTTCAAATCGGCCATTTTGTTTTCGCTTCTTCAGCTCGTGCAGCTTTTACCCAAAGTTGGAAAAACTCGAGTTTAATGCGCTCCCACGATTCCGTCCCCGAGCTCGCGGGACCATGGGAAGGCAGTTTTTTCAAATCAGCCATTTTGTTTTCGCTTCTTCGGCTCGTGCAGCTGTCACCAAAAGTCGGGAGGACTCGAGTTTGCTGCGCTCCCACTAATACGACCGTCGCGGTTCCGACGATCCCGTCGCCAAGCTCGCGGTACCTCGGGAAGGCACTTTTCTAAATCGGCCATTTTGTTTTCGCTTCTTCGGCTCGTGCAGCGTTCACCCAAAGTCGGAAGCACTCGAGTTTGGTGCGCTCCCACTAATGCAGCCGTCGCGGTTCCAACGATCCCGTCGCCGAGCTCGCGGGACCTCGGGAAGGCTGTTTTTTCAAATCGGCCATTTATTTTTCGCAAATTCGGCTCGTGCAGCTGTCACCCAAAGTCGGAAGGACTCAAGTTTGCTGCGCTCCCACTAATAGGGCCGTCACGGTTCCGACGATCCCGTCGCCGAGCTCGCGGGACCTCGGGAAGGTAGTTTTTTCAAATCGGCCATTTTGTTTTCGCTTCTTCAGCTCGTGCAGCTTTTACCCAAAGTTGGAATGACACAAGTTGGCTGCGCTCCCACTAATACGGCCGTCGCGGTTCCAACAATCCTGTCGCCAAGCTCGCGGGACCTCGGGAAGGTAGTTTTTTCAAATCGGCCATTTTGTTTTCGCTTCTCTGGCTCGTGCAGCTGTCACCCAAAGTCGGAAGGACTCGAGTTTGCTGCGCTCCCACTAATACGGCCGTCGCGGTTCCGACGATCCCGTCGCCGAGCTCGCGGGACCTCGGGAAGACAATTTTCTAAATCGGCCATTTTGTTTTTGCTTCTTCGGCACGTGCAGCTGTCACCCAAAGTCAGAAGGACTCGAGTTTGCTGCGCTCCCACTAATACGGCCGTCGCGGTTCAGACGATCCCGTCGCGGAGCTCGCCGTACCTCGGGAAGGCACTTTTCTAAATCGGCCATTTTGTTTTCGCTTCTTTGGCTCGTACAGCGTTCACCCATAGTCGGAAGCACTCCAGTTTGGTGCGCTCCCACTAATGCGGCCGTCGCGGTTCCAACGATCCCGTGGCCAAGCTCGCGGGACCTCGGGAAGGCAGTTTTTTCAAATTGGCCATTTTGTTTTCGCAAATTCGGCTCGTGCAGCTATCACCCATAGTCAGAAGGACTCGAGTTTGCTGCGCTCCCACTAATACGGCCGTCGCGGTTCCGACGATCCCATCGCCGAGCTCGCGGGACCTCGGAAAGGCACTTTTCTAAATCGGACATTTTGTTTTCGCTTCTTTAGCTCGTGCAGCTTCTACCCAAAGTCGGAAAAACTCGAATTTGCTGCGCTCCCACTGATTCGGCGGTCGCGGTTCTGACGATTCTGTCGCCGAGCTCGCGGGACCTCGGGAAGGCAGTTTTTTCAAATCGGCCATTTTGTTTTTGCTTCTTCGGCTCGTGCAGCTGTCACCAAAAGTTGGAAGGACTCGAGTTTGCTGCGCTCCCACTAATACGGCCGTCGCGGTTCCGACGATCCTGTCGCCGAGCTCGCGGTACCTCGGGAAGGCACTTTTCTAAATCGGCCATTTTGTTTTCGCTTCTTCGGCTCGTGCAGCGTTCACCCAAAGTCGGAAGCACTCGAGTTTGGTGCGCTCCCACTAATGTGGCCGTCGCGGTTCCAACGATCCCGTCGCTGAGCTCGCGGGACCTCGGGAAGGCACTTTTCTAAATCGGCCATTTCGTTTTCGCTTCTTCAGTGCGTGCAGCTTTTACCCAAAGTCAGAAAAACTCGAGTTTGCTGCGCTCCCACTAATACGGCCGTCGCGGTTCCGACGATCCCGTCGCCGAGCTTGCGGACCTCGGGAAGACACTTTTCTAAATCTGCCATTTTGTTTTCGCTTCTTCGGCTTGTGCAGCTGACACCCAAAGTCCGGAAAGACACGAGTTGGCTGCGCTCCCACTAATACGGCCTTCGCGGTTCCGACGGTCCTGTCCCCGAGCTTGCAGGACCTCGGGAAGTCACTTTTCTAAATCGACCATTTTGTTTTTTTGCTTCTTCGGCTCGTGTAGCTTTCACCCAAAGTCGGAAGGACTCGAGTTTTCTGCCTCCCACTAATACGGCCGTCGCGGTTCGAACGGTCCCGTCCCCGAGCTCGTGGGACCTCGGGAAGTCACTTTTCTTTTTTTGTTTTTTTGCTTCTTCTGTTAGTGTAGCTTTAAAAGAAGGTCGGAGGGACTCGAGTTTGCTGCCTCCCACTAATATGGCCGTTGCGATTCAAACGGTACCATCCGCTAGCTTGTAGGACCAAAAGACACACTTTGATCCGAGGACAAGGGGAGGATGTGGGATTCCATTAAATTGTGACCCAGGGTCGGAGAAGTGTGTGTGTGTGTGTGTGTGTGTGTTTGTGTGTCTGTGTCATTGCTTGTAACACTGGAGGTTATAACTATAAAAAATAAAACAATATGCTACAACTCTTTGTGTCCTGTGATCATTGGGAGGCTGGCGAGGCTTCGTGTGACTTGTGTGCGAAGCTTTCACATTTCATATCTTGACACGGGTTGCTCAACGGGGGAGTCGTTTTTGCCTGTGGTCCAAAACCCAAACTACGCACTTGCTCAACTTTTGTTATCATTGAATTTATCCAGAAAAAACTTGGTAACTTTCATCAGGCGAGTGTGAGCCACCTTGCACTCTGGGAGCTTCTTCGTTATGGCCACCTTGAGCTTGTCCAAGTCGCCTGGTGTCATATCCTGCTCCAAAAGTTTGAGAAAGAGACGACGAGGAGGACAGAGAGAGAAGAGGAGGGGTGAGAATGAGAGAGAAAGAGAGGGGAGGAGAAAGAGAACAGAGAGAGAAGAAGAGAAAGAGAGAGAGAGGAAGAAAGCGCTTGCTAAAGTGTCGTCGAGGATCCAGGATTCAGTGGCTGTGCCTTCTGTTACAGTGTCATTCATTCTCCCATTGGCGGCGGGTCTGGTTCTCCTGTGGCCAACTGACCTGGTAACGCAACTGGGAATAGTGCACAATTCTGGCCATGAGTTTCTTAGCATGCTGGCATGCTGCTAACGCAGCAGATATTTTTTCGAAAGGGTCTGTAGACTTGTGCTTATAGGACCTAATTTAATGCATCAATGTAATGCAATGTTTACATTTCAAGCACGTTGGTTGTTTTATGAGGAGTTTTGAGCCTTTGAATAAGTTTTTAAAAAACTATCATTTTGGAAAAGTCCTGTCAGCAGGGTTGCAAGAGCCTGTGTGGATGTGTGTGTCTGAGGGAGGAAGTGTGTGTTTGTGGGTAGGGGGGGGCGGCCCCTCTTAATTTTGTTGGTGAACATGGGCGGCTAGAAGTAGGAGCAGAGGACGCTTGGATAGAACGCGTCACCGTGGGTCCAGCCCCATTGACTCGGTTGGTTTGAAAGAGCCTGTGTGGGAGCGGTGTACGGGGGTTGGATGTTTGCCTCATAGTTTTTCATGTGCGAGTCTTGTGTCAGCGTGAAACAAAACCACGAGTCTAGAGTAAGATAGTTGCACAAACTTGACAGTTACAGAAAAAGTAACAACAGTACACACACACACAACCCGTTCAAGGTTCAAGTCGCCTGGTGTCATTTCCTGCTCCACAAACTATAAAGAGAGAGAGAGAGAGAGAGAGAGAGAAAGAGAGAGAGGAGGACCGTGAGAGCGATGAAGAGGAAGAGAGCGCTTGCTGGAGTGTCGTCCTTGACTGTGCCTTCTGTTGCAATGTCATTCATTCTCTCATGGGGGGGGGGTCTGGTTCTCCGGATGCCACCCGACCTCTAACTTGGTAACGCAACGGGGGAATAGTGCACAAGTCTGATCATGAGTTCCTCGGCATGTCGGCACGCTGCTAACGGAGCAGATATTTTTTTCCAAAGGGTCTGCAGACTTGTGCTTCTCGGACCTAATTCAATACATCACTGTGATGCGATGTTTTACATTTCAATCACTTTGGTTGTTTCATGAGGAGTTTTGAGCCTTTGAATGAGTTTTTAAAAAATGAAGAAAAAAAAATATCATTTTGGAAAAGCCCTGTCACCAGAGTCGCAGGAGCTGGTTTGGCTGTGTGTGTGTGTCTGAGGGAGGAGTGGGTGAGGGGCCGGGGGAAGCCTTCTTGACAAGTTTGCAGAGAGCTGAATCGACCGCCCGGTACCCTGCTCGACAAGTTTAGAGGGAACAGAGACGATGGCGCGGTAGCCTTCTTGACAAGTTTGGGGAGAACTGAGACGACGGGCCCGATTCAGGAATTTGCGCCAGACGAAGATGTGTGTGTGCTTCTGGGACCTAATTCAATGGGCGGGCGCTGCTCCTCTCTCTCATACGGCGTCGAGGACTACGACATGTCTCCGCTTTTCGACCGGAAGGTCCGTCTTTCGACTCGGGGGGCGTCCTCTCCGTCGGCTTCCTCCTCCTCCATGTCCTCCTCCATCTCCTCCTCCATTTCCTCCTCCATCTCCTCCTCCCCCTGTTTTTCTTCTTCTTCTTCTTCTTCTTCTTCTTCTTCTCCTCCTTCTTCCGAAAGCAACGTATCGTGCACTTGTTCGGATTCCTCTTCTTCGTCGTCTACGTCGTCGTCTTCTCCTTCTTCTTCTTCTTCTTCTTCTTTGTCCGATTCCTCGTCTTCTCGTTCTACTCCCCCTCGTCGTCCTCGTCCACCTCCTCCTCCTCGTCCTCCACCTCTTCCCGACGGCGGCGACGATACATCGGGCGGCGGGTCGACCAGCATTCTGACACACTTTGCGCCGATGGAAGCTTTGGCAGAGCGGTGGACGGTATCGCCGCGATCGCGACCTCGTTCTTTTTCTCCTCCTCCTCGTCCTCGTCCTCGTCCTCCTCCTCCTCTACCTCTTCCCGGAGGCAAAGCTTCGCACACCGGGTTGACTTTGGCAGAGATTTGGAGGAGGCGGCCTCGACCTCGACCGCGACCGCGGCCTCGACCGCGTTCTTCTTCTTCTTCTCCTTCTGCTTCTTCGAACGCTGTGTCGGTCGCCTGCGTTTCGAACCGTGATCCTGTGTCGGACACATTTGTGTGTGTGTGTGTGTGTGTGTGTGTGTGTGTGTGTGTGTGTGTGTGTGTGTTCTGTGTCGTTGCTTGTAACACTGGAGGTGATGACTAATTAAAAGATTTAAAACAAAATTTAAAAAAAAACAATACAATGCAACTGTCTTGTCATTTCTTTATTTTTCTTTATTTATTTTTCTCTTTTTTTTCTTTTTTACATTTGGCATACGGGATGACATGTAATACAACGTGGACGGCGGGTGAGGGCTCGGTGATAAACGCGGGTCACTTTGACCTAAGGGACGACGGCGAGGGGAGGGCTCGGCGATAAACGCGGGTCAGTATGACCCTGGGGACGACGGCAGGGGGAGGGGGGGCGGGAGCTCAGCGATAAACGCGGGTCACTTTGACCTAAGGGACGACGGCGAGGGGGAGGGCTTGGCGATAAACGCGGGTCAATATGACCCCAGGGACGACTTCGACTACGGGCTTTATAAATACATACGTACATGCATACATACGTACACACTGGCAGTGGGTCAATATTGACTCTAAAACCGCGGGAGGATGCACACAAATACATAAACACTCGAACGTGGGCCTTTCTGACCCAGAGGACAACAGAAGGGTTAAACGTAATTTAAGAGCATAAAAATGCGGAAATGCAGCTTTCAGACAGTATAGTGATGAAATTATCAGATATTAATTAATATGTACTGATGTCCGGTGTACTGATATACTTTCTTGATGGAAAATTAAAAAAAAAAAAAAAGAATTCTTTAAGAAAATCTAGTTTTCAACTCTGTTCAGTCTAAAACGTCGTTAAAGAGCATAAAGATGAGGAAATGCAGCTTTCGGGCAGTGTTGTCATGAAAGCATCAGGTATTCATTGAATCATCCGAAAACTTGTAAGTCCAGTGGTCTGAGACACTTTCTTGATGGAAATTTAAAAAAAAAGAATTCATTAAGAAAATCTAGTTGTCAACTCTGTTCAGCCTAAAATATAGTTTAAGAGCATAAAAATGAAGAAATGCAGATTTCAGGCAGTATAATGATGAAATGATCAGGTATTCATTGAATTATCATAAAACTTGTAGGTCAGGTGGGCTGAGAAACTTTCTTGATGGAAAATTTAAAAAAAAAAGAAATTCCTTATGAAAATCTAGTTTTCAACTCTTCAGTCTGAAACGTCGTTTTAGAGCATAAAAATGAGTAAATGCAGCTTACGGGCAGTATAGTGATGAAAACTTCAGGTATTCATGAAAACGGCATACAATTTGTAGTTCCGATGTTCAGAGACACTTTCTTGATGGAAAAGTTAAAAAAATGAATTCATTAAGAAAATCTAGTTTTCAACTCTGTTCAGCCTGAAACTTCGTTTAAGAGCATAAAAATGAGGAAATGCAGTTTTCAGACAGTATAGTGATGAAATTATCAGATATTCATTAATATAGCATCCAATTTGTAGTTCCGGTGTACTGACATACTTTCTTGATGGAAAATTTAAAAAAAAAAAGAATTCTTTAAGAAAATCTAGTTTTCAACTCTGTTCAGCCTTATACTTCGTTTAAGAGCATATAAATGAAGAAATGCAGCTTTCGGGCAGTATAATGATGAAATGATCAGGTATTCATTGAATTATCATAAAACTTGTAGGTCAGGTGGGCTGAGACACTTTCTTGATGGAAAATAAAAAAAAAATGAATTCATTAAGAAAATCTAGTTTTCAACTCTGTTCAGCCTGATACTTCGTTTAGGAGCATAAAAATGAAGAAATGCAGCTTATCATAAAACTTGTAGGTCAGGTGGGCTGAGACACTTTCTTAATGGAAAATTTAAAAAAAATGAATTCTTTAAGGAAATCTAGTTTTCAACTCTGTTCAGCCTTAAACGTCATTAAAAGGCATACAATGAGGAAATGAAGCTTTCGGGCAGTGTTGTCATGAAAGCTTCAGGTATTCATTAAATTATCATAAAACTTGGAGGTAAGGTGGTCTGAGACACTTTCTTGATGGAAAATTAAAAAAAAAGAAGAATTCTTTAACAAAATCTAGTTTTCAACTCTGTTCAGCCTAAAAGGTCGTTTAAGAGCATGAAAATGAGGAAATGTAGCTTTCGGGCAGTGTTATCATGAAAGCATCATGTATTCATTTAATCATCATAAAACTTGTAGGTCAGGTAGTCTGAGAAACTTTCTTGATGGAAAATTTAAAAACAATGAATTCTTTTACAAAATCTAGTTTTCAACTCTGTTCCGCCTAAAGCGACGTTAAAAAGCATAAAATGAGGAAATGCAGCTTTCGGACAGTGTTGTCATGGAAGCACCAGGTATTCATTGAATAATCACAAAACTTTTAGGTCCGGTGGTCTGAGACACTTTCTTGATGGTACACTTAAAAACAATGAATTCTTTAAGAAAATCTAGTTTTCACCTCTTTTCAGCCTGAAACTTCGTTTAAGAGCATATAAATGAGGAAATGCAGCTTTTGGGCAGTATAGAGATGAAATTATCAGGTATTCATGAAATTATCATAAAACTTGGAGGTCCGGTGGTCAAGGACACTTTATCGAAATTTAAAAAAAAAATAAAAAATTCATTAAGAAAATCTAGTTTTCAACTCTATTCAGCCTTAAACGTCGTTAAAAGGCATACAATGAGGAAATGAAGCTTTCGGGCAGTGTTGTCATGAAAGCATCAGGTATTCATTAAATCATCATAAAACTTGGAGGTCCGGATTTCTGAGAAACTTTCTTGATGGAAAATTAAAAAAGAATGAAATCATTAAGAAAATCTAGTTTTCAACTCTGTTCAGCCTAAAACGTCGTTTAAGAGCATAAAAATGAGGAAATGCAGCTTTCGGGCAGTGTTGCCATGAAAGCACCAGGTATTCATTGAATCTTCATAAAACTTGTAGGTCCAGTGGTCTGAGAAACTTTCTTGATGGAAAATTTAAAAAAAAAAAAGAATTCATTAAGAAAATAGTTTTCAACTTTGTTCAGCCTGAAACGTTGTTAAAGAGAATAAAAATGAGGAGGAAATGCAGCTTTCGGGCAGTGTTGTCATGAAAGCACCAGGTATTCATTGAATCTTCATAAAACTTGTAGGTCCAGTGGTCTGAGAAACTTTCTTGATGGAAAATTAAAAAAAAAAAAAGAATTCATTAAGAAAATCTAGTTTTCAACTCTGTTCAGCCTGAAACTTCGTTTAAGAGCATACAAATGAGGAAATACAGCTTTCAGACAGTATAATGATGAAATTATCAGATATTCATGAATATATCCTCCAAATTTGAGGTCCGGTGTAATTACATACTTTCTTGTTGGAAAATATAATAAAAGGAATTCTTTAACAAAATCTACTTTTCAACTCTGGTCAACCTAAAACGTTGTTTAAGAGCATAAAAATTAGGAAATGCAGCTTTCGGGCAGTGTTGTCATGAAAGCATCAGGTATTCATTGAATCATCATAAAACTTTGAGGTCCGGTGGTCTGAGACACTTTCTTGATGGAAAATCTTTTTAAAAAAAAATTAATTCTTTAAGAAAATCTAGTTTTCAACTCTGTTTAGACATTCTGACCACATCCGAACATCTTTACTGGACCAGTACGCTTCTATTTAACATATTAAAACATTTATGTAATATTTATTAGGTACATTTAAGATGTTTGGATGTGGTCAGAAATGTTCCGAACACATCCATATCAGTCACTACTTTGAAAACCGGATGTTGTGTCCCGGGGCTCTTTCCGCTCGTTTGAATATGTTTCACGTCAGTGTCAGCTGCAACTGACAACCCGACTCATAGAAGACTGTGGTATATTGGATCGAGCACTCGGTGCTCGATTGTGTTTGACTGTCATTACCACTGAGTACTGTGATAGATTGTTCATGTCTGCAGTTAATTCGGGCGCCAGTAAAGAATCTAACTTGTGCTGCATCCTCGTCTCCGTGCATTTTGTATCTAACAGTGATTTAGATAACCCACGAATAGTACAACTACAACAGTGACTATACAAGAAGCATAAAGCTACAACAAAGACCGGACTGGGGCTGTTACCGTCCCGGACCCGGTGGGGACGCGGGCCGTTACCGGCACCTCCGGGCAGCAGTCTTCAGACCGGCCCCGGGCCGTTACCGGCACATCATCAACGTCACACCCGCGGCCGAGGGGTCATCAGACCGGCCCCGTTACCGGCTTCACACCGCCCCTTTTCTTTCTCTCTGCAAAGTTTAGAAATTCAAATATGCTTGAATCCAGTGAGAAAGCAGGAAAACAATAACACAAGCACACAATTATAAACGTATTTGTAATGAACAATAAAACTAAAATACGTGTATAAGCAATGTATACGCGTAAAATCAACATATTTGTAATATGTTGATCACAGACATATTTGTAATATGTCAAACACCGACGTAATCAGGGTGAAAATAGTTTCTAGTGGACGTAATTGAAGATGCAGTTTAGTTCCGGGGGAACGTACATATTTGTAGGAGACAGGGTTGGCATAAAAATGAGGAAATGCAGCTTTCAGACAGGATAGTGATGAAATTATCAGGTATTCATTAAATTATCATGCAACTTGTAGGTCACGGGTTCTGAGACACTTTCTTGATGAACATCAATAAAAAAAGTAATTCTTTAAGAAAATCTACTTTTCAACTCTGTTCAGCCTGAAACGTCTTTTAAGAGTGTCGTGGCCATTTGTCCTGGGAATAAAAACAAAATTAAATATGAATAAAAAATAAACCAAATTCAAAACGCCACTGATGCATCGTAGGTGTGTAATTTATGTAGCTAAAAGAATGCAAGGTCCATGCGGGAGTCATCTGGGTCATCTGAGACTCTTGTGATTGGTCTATCGTTTAGTATTGCCTCAACCTCACAGAAATTGGTCTGGATTCCTTGATCGTCCAGAGTTTGCTGTTGAAGAACTGAGGTGAGAACGCTTTTCACTGAGCGAATCAGGCGCTTCCAGATGCCGCCTTGATGTGAAGGTGCTGGAGTGTTAAAGTTCCATTTTTTGCCACCCTTGACCAAAGACCTTTGAATTTTGCCATTGTTTGACAACAGCCAGACTTTCCTTCAACTCTCGATTGGCTCCAACAAAATTGGGGCTGTTATTAGTCCTGATAGTGGAGACTGGACCTCTTCTGCAGATAAACCTCTGTACAGCGTTTAAACAGCTGTCTGTATCCAACGTATATGCCACTTCCAAGCACGACTGGGTGAAAAGCACTCAATATCTCTTCAGAACACTTCATCCTCACATTGATGGGCCCAAAATAGTCAACTCCAACATTTGTAAACATTTGTAAACTTATTTTAAGAGTAAGACCGTTTGCAGAACTTCTCAATTTAAGAATGCCATGAAACGAGAACAATATATATATATTTTTAATTATTATTATTATTATTAATATTGTTTTCATTGCAGGGCAGAACCTGCTGCTTCATATCTAACATACACTGCTTGGCCAAAAAAAAAGGCGCCACCAAAACAAAGGTCACACACTAAAATTTGGTTGGACCGCCTTTAGCTTTTGTTACTGCACACGGTTTAATTTCATCCAGTGTTGCATTATTTCTCACCAAGATCTTGTATTGATGATGGTGGAGTCTGACCGCTGCACAAAGCCTTCTCCAGCACATCCCAAAGATTCTCAATGGGGTTCAGGTCTGGACTCCATTTGTGAAAATGATGTCTCATGTTCCCTGAACCACTGTCGATGGAATAACCTGGTCGTTGCTGAACCTAGACCTGAGCAACTGCAGCAACCACAGATCATAGCACTGCCCCCAAAGGCTGGTACAGTAGGCAGTAGTAGTTAAATGCAAGTGGGCACTTTGTTTTTGGCCAGACAGTGTGTTAAGATGACAGCAGACTGGTCTATACAACACACAACATAATACAAATAACCATGCTGAAATAAAACTGCATGGCCATTAAACAAAACAAAATGAAAAACGGCCAAAATGATAAGACCCTTGACTCAATTGCATCCTAAAACACTGAACATGTGAACATATACTGCAGCATTGGCAACTGACTCATATTCTATTGTTCTTCTGTGATATACATGTGACAATAGTTCAGTGGTTAAGGTACCTGTACTTGAATCAAAATATCAGAGGTTCAAATCTTGGTTAGGACAGTCTCTTTTGTTGGAATTTGGCTTAATTTAAGATTTTCTGTCTAGTTTAAAAGTCTCATTTTAGTCTTTCAGAGCCAAGACTTTTGGTCTTATTTTAAGAAATCTTGTCAAGCAAAAAAAGCTTACCCCATTGTCAGATTTTTTTGCTTGATATAGGATGATTTGATTGAATATAAGATGTTTTTGCTTCTTTCTAGGAGGGCTGTTTTTGCAGTGTGGATGTTTGGATTCTGTTGGCAATGCTGCTTTACTCAACCGACCACCAACTCCGAGGATTCCATCATCCATGACTGGGTCCAGTTTGTACAGTGGACTTTCTTTGGGGACGTTTTTAAAGCCACCTTTGAGTGAGGCTATTTTAGCTGTGTACTTGTGTCTTTGTACGTGTTGAATGATTGACTTTTCTGCCTTTGCAAGATCTTCAGGAGTTTTACTTTGTCCTTTTAGTGTGGCTTTAAAATGTTGAACTCTTTGAACTTCCTGTTCTTGAATCTTCAGATTGTCTTTTCTGAGGCCCGCAGAAGCACAAAACTGATTTCGCTTTTGTCCCAATAACATGAGAATTTCCTTGACTTTCAAAAACCAAGCGACAGATATTTTTAGTTTAATCCAAAATGAAAAGTAAGAGATCAGGTGGTTTCTGAATCCTTGATGACAACATTCACGATTATGTCCCTTTTGACCTCTGGGTCATCTGCTGAAATCACATCCAGATTCACCTCCAATTCAGGCTGTTGCAGATCTCTCCGGAAAAAATTGAATCCTCCTTTATGACAAAGAGCATTCAAGTCCTTGATCATTTGCAGTGCCTTTTCCTGAAGCCATTGATTTCTTTTTGACTGTACTTATCACTTCTGGAGGGAAGTTTTGGACATCATCATCTACAGTTCTCCTCAAAGCATAATTTTCACAACTCGGGGAGGATACAGCTCCGAACAGATGTACTTTCATTCAATACTCCAGTGGAGATTCTGCCCTGTCACCGTCAGGCCACCAGAGAAAGCAAAGAAAGTTGATGTGCTCATCTAAGACATGAACTTGATGAAACATGGTTTGAACGTCAGCCATCACTGCAATGGGCTCTTGCCGAAATCGGTTGAGGACTCCAATAAGTGTTGGTAAGATCAGGGCCCTTCAAGAGCTGGCAGTTCAGTGATGTTTTTCATGCTCCACAATCAAAAACAACTCTCAGTTTGCCTTTAATGGGATGACCGACTCCATGATGAGTGATATATCACACCTTTCCATCACTTGTCACTGATCAGCAGGTATGATCTCAGCATATCGTTGAGTTATCATGTTGTTTAGAAATGTGGTGTATTCATCCTTAAACCATTCTTGTCCATTTTCCTTTTCAGGCTTCGTAGGCGCTGTTCTGCAACACAGCGATTGTTAGGCAAGACCGAATTTTCCTGTCTGAAAGGAAAGTCAATACAGAAATGGCCTCCAGTTAATACTGTTGTGGTGCTCATTACATTCATGAACTTGATATATTCTCTGGACATTTCAATCTCCTCCTCAGATGATCTCTCATTGATGTCATGGTTATACTGTTTAACCAGCATGTCTTGCAGATGTTCCACAGAGATTCGTTGGCTGTTACAGCAGAGCAGCCACTCTTGCTCCTACCGCCAAGAAGTGGACCATTGATGACCCAACCAACTCTGGTTCTGACCACATAGGGTCCCTCATCCTGGTTGTTTATCAGCTCCCAAGGCTCCATCACTTTTGAAGCATCGGTTCCAATAAGTAGCTCGACATCTGCATCAATGTCATGAAGCTTAACATCTTTGAGATAGGACCATTTATCAAGATCCTCCTGTATTGGGACGTTGAGTGTGGAAACAGGCATAGTGTTTTGGGTTAAAACCTCAGGTAACTTGATGAAATCATTGGTACTAATGCCAGACACTTCGAGACCCAACAGAATATGTGCATTCACGATACTGTTATGACCCATTGTTCTCAACAGAATGCTTGTCTTTTTACCCCTCAAGTTCAATTTTCTTGCCAAGTTTTCAGTGCCCCCCTGATGTACTGTTCAAGAAAGTGCAAGCAGTCACTCCAATTAATAATTTTCTTCTCTACTCCATTTTCAAAAGCACTGATAAAAGACCTGTATTGCAGTGGGTCTCCATCAAACACCGGAATATTTTGTACAGGAAGGACAAAGCACAGATTTTGCTGAACCAGCAGAGCAGCGATGTCGTTTCGTTTTTGCATAACATGCATGATGTCTCTCTGCTAATTCTCAGTCACAGTTTGTGTTGCTGGCCTTTGTTTAAGCTCAACTGGTGGTTGAATTGTAGGATCAGACATCGTACAAACTATCATCTAGAGCAAAATTGTAAGCATGGGGATTTAATTTACTTGCTTTTTGATGTTTGTTCCTTTTAAAATAAGAGTCCATGCCGTCCGAACCACACTGTGATGACCTGTTTTCAAAGACATGAAGCTTCGCATTTGTTTTTTTCAAAATGTGTTTATTTGATTTTCTTTCTTCTTTTTCCTTCAAGGAAGAACAGGTTACAAATACAGTAAACATACAGAACAAGCTACCAGACAATAATAAATAAAAATAATTATAAAAATAAAATAAATTATATAAAATGACACTCAAAACTCGGTGGCACAATCATTAGTACATTGGCAGGGGTATTTAGGCAATGGGTTGCTCAGAGATTGTACAGGGGTAATGACTGTATGGTCACTTTAGAGCCCTAAGAAATTGAGGGCCCTTTACAAAGTCCAAGAAAGAAGTCCACATCTCTTCAAACTGTGCATATTTTCCTTTTAGTGAATATGTTATTTTTTCCATGGCTATAACTTATACAATGTCCTCTAGCCAGCCTTTGGTAGTCGGCTTCTGTACAGATTTCCAACATTTTGCTATAGTCCGTCTGGCTTGTAGTAAGCATAGGGTAACAATCTTTCTGTTAGCTTTGGTTAATGGCCTTTGGTATGAGTCCCAAAACACACATTCTTGGGCACATCGGTAGAGCCACCCTTGATGCTTTTGAGAATGTCTCAACAACCATCCTCCAAAATTCCTGTACCTTTGCACAGGACCATAAACAATGGAAAAGCGTACCCCTATGTGGTTCACATTTAATACATACATTGGGAATATTAACATTGAAATGATTCAAAAGCTCTGGAGTAATATACAGCCTCATAGCCCATTTGTACTGTAACAGTCTAAAACCTGCATTCGATGTTTGGGTTTGTGATTGGGTACAAATATTTTGCCATTCAGACTCCGTTATAGCCTCCCCTATGTCTGTGCACCAAGCAAGTCACTTGTCCTCTGATGTCTCTGGTGACCCAGGAGACAAAATCTTATAAAGGATGGAAATAAGTCTTCTCTGATGAGGGCTTACCATGCTATTTTCTACTTCTAAAAGGACGGGTATTGAGAGCTTTTTTTTGGGTCTTATAGATGAAGTCCCTGACTTGTAGGTATTTAAAGAAGTGTTTAGCAGGTATGTCAAATTGTTTTCTAATATCTTCAAATGACATGAGAACACCCTCCTGAAAGAGATCTGCTATTTGGCCAATTCCTTTGCCTGCCCATAGTTTAAATCCCTTGTGTTTAGCCCCTGGATGAAAGTTGTTATTCCCCCAAATTGGTGTGAACTGTGATAGCTTAAGGGGAACCTTTAGGTAGCTATGAACATCATGCCAAAGACGAATGGAATTTGACACAAATGGGTTACTTGTGAATTTCTTTAGTTTATCCGGTATATCTGAGTATAAATACATATGAAGAGGTATGTTGGATGAGGTCTCTCTTCCATGGCCACCAAAGAGAGGGATGGACTGGATCTGAACCAGATGGAGCTTGTCCACAGCTGGCATGCCTAGTAGTACCATTTGAGGTTGGGGAGTTTCAACCCTCCCCTGTCATAGGGCAGATATAGTAGAGAGAGGCGCAATCTTGCTCATCTGTTATTCCATAGGAAATTTCTAAAGACTTTTGTCATTTTTGGGAAGAAGTTTGTTGGAGGTGGAAGTGGTATACATTGGAATAAGTAAAGGAATTTGGGTGGGACATTCATTTTGAGGATATTAATCCTGCCAATCATTGAAATTGGAATTGTTGTCCGTCTGTTAATACGATTAGTCACTCCTGATATAACTGCGCTATAGTTAGTGGATACAAGGTCCTCTGTTGAATGAGTAATTTTGATACCCAAATAAGTAAAAGTGGATGCATTTTTAAATGTGGTTTGTATTGGGGGGCAATTTCTATCTGATTGTTTAAGAAAGAGGATATTTGACTTTTATTCATTCAGTTTATATCCTGAAATTGATCCATAAGTATTTATTAATGTAAGGATTATTGGAATAAAGCGCTTTAGAAGAGTCAGGAATAAAACTATGTCGTCAGCAAATAGTCCTATTTTATTCTCCACATTCCCTATTTTGATACCTGTTATGATACCTAATACCTTTTCTGTTTTGTCTAAGTGCAATTGCAAGTGGCTCGATTGCTAATGCAAACAGAAGAGGCGAGAGGGGGCACCCCTGTGTGGTCCCTCGTTGGAGTTTGAAGGGTTGGGAGGTTATAAGTTTGTCATGACTGATGCGCTTGGGGAGTGATATAACATTTTCATGCACTTACACATGTATTCACCAAACCCTAAGCTCTGAAACTTCGAAAAGATACTTGTGTTCCACCGTGTCAAATGCTTTTTCAGCATCCAGGGAGATTATTGCTGTGTCTGGGCTTTCCTTCCTCACATCTAAAATATTAAGTAATCTTCGAATATTATGGAAACCTTGACGACCCTTTATGAAACCATTTTGGTCAGGGTCGATCAGCGACGGAAGATGGTTTTCAAGACGTCTCTATAATCTTTTCTATAATCTTAGCATCTGAGTTTATTAGCGAAATAGGACAATATGAACCACATTTTATGTGGGAGGGGGGGGGGGGGGTTTATCTGACTTTAAAATCACTGTCATTAAGGCCCTGGATAGGGAGGGCGGTAAATGTTCAGCTTCAATTGATTCGACTAACATATCAAAGAGCGGTGGCACAAGCTTCTCCCTAAAGCATTTGTAGATGTCAATAGGTAGTCCAGAAGGACCGGGTGCTTTCCCTCCATTCATATGGGACAGCGCTTCAAACAGTTCCTCCTTTGTAATTGGAGAATCTAGCTCCTTTTTTACCATTTCCTAAAGCAAACTGATGAAACTGATCTTTTTTTTTTTTACCAGTTCCTGGGTCTTCACATTTCCAAGGACCTCACTTGGTCCTTGAATACATCAAACCTGGTGAAGAAGGCCCAGCAGAGGCTCTTCTTCTTGAGGAAGCTCAAACAAGCCGGCATGCCCCCGAAGCTTCTGGTGAACTTCTACAGAAGCGTCATAGAAAGCATCCTCTGTCAGTGCTTTACTGTGTGGTTTTACAGTTGCACAGCAGAGAACAGGAAGAACCTGGCCCGGGTGGTCAGAACTGCACAGAGGATTGTGGGAGCTAATCTCCCGGACCTGGACACTGTGTATGCTGGCCAGAAGAAAGCCAGCAACATATACAAAGACACCACACACCCTGGTCACTCTCTGTTTGTTCCACTGCCATCAGGAAGATGATTCAGGTCCATTAAAACCCCGGTCTAACAGGCTGAGGAACAGCTTTTTCTCCAAAGCGGTTTCCTCCATCACCCCCACCCACACCACCACCACCCCACACCGGACAGTCACTTTTGCACTTGAAAAACATTGATGCCTGTGTTTTATGTCTTCTCTATTTTTTATTTAAAAAAAATGCCATTTTAAATTAGTTTGGATGTCATACATGTGTGTTTATGTTACTGCTGTCTTAACTTTCTGTGGTCAACATAATTTTGTTGTATGTTTTTTTTTTACAATGACAATAAATATATCCTTATCCTTATTCTTATATCCTCTAAGGTTGGAATGGAGAGCTGATCAAAAAAGGAGTGAAGGTCATTAGTATCCGGGGATTCTGACGTATAAAGGTTCATATAATATTTTTGAAAGGCCCTGTTAATTTCTGTCGGATTAGATGATGTCCCGCTTTCAATTTCAATCTCAGTAATGGCCTTTTCATTTTGCAGTGTTTTAATCCGCCATTCTAGTAATTTACCCGCTTATTCTCCCCAATCATAGTAAGTTTGCTTTAACCGAGTGATACTGTTTAATGCCTTACTTGCTGTAACCTCATTATATTTAGCCCTTACTTCTGAGAGCGTCTGTATATTCTCCGGTGTATTATTTCCTTTCTAGGTCCTTAATATCTTGCTCAAGTTCAGTCATAAGGAGATGCGTTTTATTTCTACTTCTATTTCTACTAGTATACGAAATCATCACCCCTCTAATATAGGCTTTGAAGGCTTCCCATCTAATAGATGCTGAGGTTTCATCTGTATTTGTAGCAAAGAAAAGCTCAATATTCCTTTCCACAGAGTTTAGAAACTTTTGATCATGGAGCCATCTCAGGCTAAGCCTCCACAGTGTTTGCCCCATGGAATGTGAAGTAAGGCGATAATGTAAAAACAGTAGGGCATGACCTGAATTAACTATGCCTTTGTGTCCAAAGTCCTGTACATTGGCCGCCAGAGTTCCAGAGATTTAAAAAAAATCTATACGAGATTGTGTTTTGTGAGTGTTTGAGTGGCATGAATATTCTAGTGTGGTGGGATTTCTAATCCTCCAGATATCACAAAGATGCAGCTCTGACATAAAATGGCCTAACACCTTTCGGGTATTTGTATGGGAGGAGTAATTCTTTGATGAGCGATCTAGAAGGGGGTTAGGAGCACAATTAAAATCTCCACCCATAATTATATCTCCTCGAAAAGAGGAAATGGTCATGAAGAGGTTACTAAAGAATGTGGCATCGTCATTGTTGGGGCCATAAACATTTACAGAAATGATTTCTTGATTCAAAAGAGTTCCCCCAACCACCACATATCCACCCGCAGGATTCTGGAGAAGTTTGTGAATCCTAAAGGGAACTGATTTATGGATGAGGATTGCTACTCCTCTTGTCTGTGAGGAGCAAACAAGAAGCTAGAATTTGCCCAGGCCATCTCCTCCTTATGCGTATAATCTCCTCGGATAATAAATGAGTCTCTTGGAGAAATATGACTTTTGCTTGGAGGTGTTTAAGTCTCGACAGTATTTGCTTAATTTTAACTAATTTTCTCACACCCCTGACATTCCATGAAGTAATATTGAGATAACGAGCATTACTCATAACCCAGCCTAATTAATATTATCGTTATAACTTCAACTCCTTTTCTACTATATGAGACCAGTATGCCATCAAAACATGAAAAATAATGAAAAGAAAAAACAGTAACAAACGCCCCCTCTCTAGAATGGAGACGGAGCTCTCCTTAATCCCTGTGCCCCCAAATTGCACAGACCCTATTCACACACTTGCAATACACTGAAATTCCGGACAACTTGCATTTATCCTTAACTAAGGAGCAGATACATACCATTGAACACAATTGGGCGATGCCCACGTCCGGCAGAAACTTTTAGTATATATATAAAAAAAAGAACAGAACGTAAACCCAATTATGTATAATTACTGACCCACGAACTGTAACCTGAAACAAAACTTATTGCTACTATCAAATAGAGGGCCAGCCCTAACACAGCCAATGTGATACATGACACTCTTATCCAACAAAGCTTAGTCTATATTCATTTGTTTTGGATCCAAGCGAGCTAGCGAAATCTAGCCAGACTCACTCATGTCACCGTCCTGTTCCGTCTGAGACCGCTCCGTCTCGATCTCGCGCATGAAGACTTCCACATCTAGTGGAGTAAGAAACGTAAGCGTTTTACCCTTATGGTAGATTCTCATCTTTGCAGGGAACTGTAATCCAAACTCAATATCCAGATTGTGCAGTCGGGTTTTCACACCGTCAAACATGCTGCTGGATCTCCACGGAAAGGTCTGAAAACCGCATAACACGATTCTCCCCGAACTGTAGTGTTTTCTTCCTGCGAGCAGCCTTCATCACTCAGTCTCTGTCGGTCAGCCAGCGGAATTTCACGAGAATCGCCCGAGGAAACGGTTTAAGATTTGGCTTGTTAGCTTTAGCTGTGGTTGCTTTTTGAAGTCTGAAGGCTTGGTCGATGGAAGGTGGAATCGGGAAATTTTCTTTACCAAAGAGGTCGGGCAACCACATGTTGAGGAAGGATACTAGGTCCCCTTTATCTGTGTTTTCTGGCAAGCCCACCAGTCTCACGTTCAGGCGGCGCTGCCGGTTTTACATGGTCTCCACTGATCTGACTAGTGCTAGCATCTACCTTTGAGTGGTTGCCGAGATGTTAGCCAAGTCAGAATCAGAATCAGAATCAGAAACTTTTTTATTGCCACGTGAGTAGGTACAAACGAGGAATTTGTCCTGGCGGAAGGTGCGTCACAGCAACAACAACAGCAACAGAGAACATTTAACTATACAGGAGAAAGTATAAAATAAAATTTGGATAAACAAGTAATAAGTAGAATGTAAGTAAATGTTAGTAAATAAGTAAGGTGCAGTAAATATGCAGTAAATAATTAGCAATGCAATTTAAAAAAATGAGAAATAAAGGTAGCGATCAATAATAATAATGATCACAATAATAAGAGTAAAGGTGAAGTAAAGTGCACGGAATGAGGTTATGGTTGTTGAAAGTGACAGGTGGTGGGTAAAGTGGCGAGTGACTATGAATGTGTGGAGGGATGTGCAGGGGAGAGAAGGGAGACAAGGGAGGGTCCTGGGGGAGACAGAGTCAGTCAGTGGGGGACCCGGGCTCTGTTGATGAGCCCGACTGCTGCTGGGAAAAAAACTGTTTGTGTGGCGGGAGGTCCTGGTCCTGATGGACGTCAGCCTCCTGCCAGAGGGAAGGGATTTAAAGAGTTTGTGTCCAGAGTGAGAGGGGTCGGCCGCAACCTTCCCTGCCCGCTTCAAGGTCCTGAAAGCAAACAGGTCCTGGAGGGACGGCAGATTGCAGCCAATCACCCTCTCGGCACAGCGGATGATGCGCTGCAGCCTAGCCTTGTCCTTGGCAGTGGCTGCAGCGTGCCAGACAGTGATGGAGGAGCAGAGGATGGACTCAATGACGGCGGTGTAGAAGTGCACCATCATTGTCTTCGGCAGGTTGAATTTCTTCAGCTGCCGCAGGAAGAACATCCTCTGCTGGGCCTTCTTAGTGATGGAGCTGACATTCAGCTCCTACTTCAGGTCCTGGGTGATGATGGAGCCCAGGAAGCGGAAGGACTCCACGGCATCTACGGGGGAGTTATGCAGGTTGAGGGGGGCGGGTGGGGCTGCGCTGCTCCTATAGTCCACAACCATCTCCACTGTTTTAGAGCGTTGATCTCCAGGTTGTTCTGGCTGCACTAGGTCACCAGGTGCTCAGTCTCCCACCTGTAGGCGGACTCATCCCCGCCGGAGATCAGACCGATGAGAGTGGTGTCGTCCGCGAACTTCAGGAGCTTGACGGACTGGTGACTGGAGGTGCAGCTGTTTGTGTACAGCGAGAAGAACAGAGGGGAAAGAACGCAGTCTTGGGGGGAACCGGTGCTGGTGGTCCTGGAGCCAGAGACGTGTTTCCCCAGCTTCACGTGCTGCTTTCTGTCAGACAGGAAGTCTGTGATCCACCTGCAGGTGGAGTCGGGCACGTGCAGCTGGAAGAGCTTGTCCTGCAGCAGGGACGGGATGATTGTATTGAAAGCAGAGCTGAAGTCCACAAACAGGATCCTGGCGTAGGTTCCTGGGGAGTCCAGATGCTGGAGGATGAAGTGCAGGGCCATGTTAACTGCATCGTCTGCAGACCTGTTGGCTCTGTAGGCGAACTGAAGGGGGTCCAGCAGAGGGTCGATGATGACCTTGAGGTGGGACAAGACCAGGCGCTCAAAAGACTTCATGACCACAGAGGTCAGGGCGACGGGCCTGTAGTCATTAAGTCCTGTGATCCTAGGTTTTTGGGGGACGGGATTGATGGTGGAGGCCTTGAAGCAGGCTGGGACATGCATGTCTCCAGGGAGGTGTTGAAAATGTCAGTGAACACCGGAGACAGCTGGTCGGCACAGTGCTTCAGGGTGGAGGAGGAGACAGAGTCCGGGCCCGCTGCTTTGCGGGGGTTCTGCTTTTTATAAAGCCTGTTGACGTCTCTCTTCTGAATGGAAAGAGTCGTCACTGGGGAGGTGGTGGGGAGGAGAGGGTAGGTACAGAGGTGTGAATCCCTGATGGGTTGGGGGAGAGGGTTCTGGGGGTTTTGGGCTGGATGATGGGCCTGTGGGGGATGGCGTCAGGACTGCTGCATTGTCTTTCAAAGCGGCAGTAGAAGTCGTTCAGCTCATCTGCCAGGCGGAGGTTGTTCAAGGAGTGGGGGGTTTTGGGCTTGTAGTTGGTGATCTGCCTGAGACCTCTCCAGACAGAAGCAGAGTCACTTGCTGAGAGCTGATGTTACAGCTTCTCAGAGTACAGTCGTTTAGCATCTTTCACAGTCTTGCTAAACCTGTATTTTGACTCTGTGTACAAGTCCTTGTCCCCACTCCTAAACGCCTGGTCCTTCTGCAGGTGTAGCGATCTGAGCTCTGCTGTGAACCAGGGTTTGTCGTTGTTAAAAGACACCCTGGAGCTGGATGGAACACAGCTGTCCTCACAGAAGCTGATGTGTGAAGTTACAGCCTCCGTGTACTCATCCAGACTGTTAGTAGCAGTCCTGAAAACGTCTCAGTCAGTGCGTTTACATGCTGGTAATAATTCGAATCTTGCTTTAGTCGGACTATGCTCTCTTTCGGGGCAACTGCTGTTATCCGAATATACATGGCAGTGAATAAATCGAATCATTGGCCGAATGCATGTCATATCCGATACGCTAGGTGGCGCTGTTTTCATTACATGTAGTGGTGTTACAGCCATCTCCGCTTGACCTCTTCACTCTTCATAATGGAGAGAACCCCGCTAGCTTCGGTGGTTGTCGGGGAGCTAGCAGCAGCGCTAGCTGGCTACATCAGGGAGCTAGCAGAGACACCCACCGAAGGTACCTTCGGCTCGTAACCCGACTTTTACGTTTGTTTGTTTCTGCCGGCCGTGACAACTTATCGTCTCTTTCGACTTCCGGGTCACGACCTGGGAGAGAGGGAGGGAGGAGGCGGCGGCATCTTGAGCATGCGCACAAACGCATTGTCCAGTTCCGATCCGATTCAGCGTTTACATGCAGCGTTATTCGAATTATCAATCGAATCGAGTTATCCAGGGGTGTTAATCGGATCGTAGTCGGACCGCAGTTATTCGAATAAAGGTGTTTACATGAACTGGATAATTCGATTTTAGTCGGACTAAGCCAGTTATTCGAATCCATGTAACCGCACTGAGTCAGTGCAGTCCAAGCACACCCGGACATTCTCCATAGCCTCACTGGTCCACTTCTTGAACTTCCTCACCACAGGTTTGCAGAGTTTTAGTTTCTGCCTGTATGAGGGAATCAGGTGAACCATGGCATGGTCAGAGTTTCCCAGTGCAGCACGAGGGACTGCATGATAAGCCCTGCCGATGGTGGAGTAGCAGTGGTCCAGTATGCTCCTCTCAAGAGTAGGGCATTTTATTAATTGGCTGTATTTGGGGAGTTCGTGTGTGAGGTTTCCTTTGTTAAAGTCCCCCAGGACAATAACTAGGGAGTCCGGGTAGGTCCGCTCCACACACCGTATCTGCTCAGCGAGTGTCCGCTGTGCCTCCTGCATGTTGCTCTGCCGCGGCATGTAAACACCGACCAGAATGAATGCAGCGAACTCACGTGGGGAGTAGAACGGTTTGCAGTGGATGATGAGGGATTCCAGGTCCGGCGAACAGTGCTGTAGAATTACTGTTACGTCGTTGCACCAGCTGTTGTTGGAGTAGAAGCAGATTCCTCCGTGTTGCGGTCCGCACGGAACAGCTGGAAGCCAGCCGGCTGGAGCGCGGAGTCCGGAATGGATCCACAGAGCCAGGTCTCCGTGAAGCACAAAACGGAGGAAGTGGAAAAGTCTCTGTCTCTCCCCACCAGCAGCTGGAGTTCGTCCAGTTTATTACACAATGAGCGGACGTTGGAGAGGAATATACCGGGCAACGCTGTACGGGCTCCCCGTTTGCGGAGGCGCACGAGCGCTCCAGCGCGTTTCCCTCTCCTACGGCGTTTCAGTGCATGCGTTAAGGTGAGCGTACCTTTGACAAGAATGTCCAGAAGTTCTACAGAAGTTAAAAAAGTTGGAATTAGGTCCGCAGGAGTTGTTCCCCTAATGTTCATGGTTTGAGGAGATAACTGTGTTGAGCTGGGAAGAAAAGTCTTTTCGAAGAGCGTGAATAGCTTCTAAAATTCCATCATCTCTAGCTTGAGTTTCTGTAGCTTCTGATAGCCGTGTGCTCGCTCCAGCTCGCCGTCTTTCTTCTTCTCTTTGCCTCTTGAACTGGGTTTATTCGACTTCATTGTGGATCCTTCTTATATCATGCACTTATATGACTAGACTAAGACTTTTTACCAACTCAAACGAACGGGTTTACGATCATATATGATATATTTTGCCGGAGCACCTGGGTTCTGCGACTTCTCACATCCATGTCATAACCGGAACCCCAGCTTCGCATTTGTTATAGCCAATTCCGTTTTAAGCTCCAGTTGTTCCTTTCCCTTCCTTAGGCGTTCCTCTTCAGCCTCTATTAAATGTTTCTTTTCGAGAGCAACAAGCCGTTGCTTCAGAACTGCACTGTCAGCTTGATTTGCCATGCATGCAGAAAAAGTGGATAAAATGCATGACAACTGGGAATGTGTCTTTACAGAGTTTTCCTTTGCACTTGACAAGTGAGAAGCACTATCTTCCAGGCTTACATTATCTGCATCTTCTTCATCATCTTCATCTGGCTACACATATAAGCAAGAGTATGTTTGACCCATTTCAGACAGCCGCCCTTTTACCTTTAAAGTGAAATCATAGAACATTGTAATTTTTTCTTCATGGTTCTGATTTTGCCTTGCAACTTCATCTTGTGGGAAAGCTAAGTTCACAAAAGATTCATGCATGTCATTTGCATCTTGCTTACAATTGATGAAGTTAGCAAGCTCAGCGTTCACTAAATTTACATTTTCATTGATGCCATTAATACACGTACGTGTAAAAAAAACATTTCTTAGCTTGTTTACATATTGGAGGAGTACAAACTTAAAGACTAAGTACCATCAAAGAAAAAACTATCCTAATACATCAACTAAATCTAACCTAAATAAACAAACAACTATAATTAAACAATATTACTTGTGAATGAAAATACACTTATAATATGAGTAAATAGCTCCTACAAAGAGCATAGAAAAAGTGGAAATGCAGCTTTCAGGCAGCACAGTGATAAAAGCATCATGTATTCATTAAAATATCATACAACATATAAGGCTGGTGTAATGAGACACTTTCTTAAAGAAACTCATGAAACATTGAGTGATTTGAGAAAATCTAGTTTTCAACTCTGTTAGCCTGAAACTTCTTTTAATAGCATAAAAATTAGGAATTGCAGCTTTTAGGCATTACAGTGATGAAAGCATCACGTATTCATTAGAATATCATACAACTTGTAAGGCTGGTGTTCTAAAACACTTTCTTGATTAAAATCAATAAAAAATATTATTTTGAAAAATTTGGTTTTCAACTCTTTTCAGCCTAAAACATCTTTTAAGAACATAACAATTAAAAAATGCAACTTTCAGTCATTACAGTGATGACAGCTTTAGGAATTCATTAAAATGTCATTCAACTTGTAAGGCTGGTGTTCTGAGACACTTTCTTGATGAAAATAAAATCAAAAAAAATCTTTAAGAAAATCTAGTTTTTAACTGTTCAGCCTAAAACTTCTTTTAAGAGCATGAAAAATGACTGATCTTGCAATCGTGTGTACAGTGAGTGATGAATGGTTTTTGCTGCTAGCCCAAACTTGAGCATAAACTGTGCATTTCCATTGCCTTATGAAATACAGTAATGGATTAAGCACATGTTCATGTCTTTGGGCATGGAGTCTCATCAAGCATTCAAAATCTGGAAAGGATCTGATTATGTTGAGTTTAGTTACAACGGTTTATTCGTTCATGGCTCAGGATCGAAATCCAGAGATGCTCTGACTCAACGCCTTTCACCGAAAGTGAAAAAGTTTAAAATTATGCATTATCAATGTCTTAAGTCTCTTCCGACATATTTTGAGAGGGATCTTGTTAATCTGTGAGGAGGGTATAAAAGTAGAAAACATGTAACTTCCTGTTGCCAATAGGTGGTGCTATGAGTAGGATTAAAAATGATCTGGATGTCTTCAGGGTCAGGAGGTCATGACATATGAGAAATTTGGATTGCATAAGATTGCAAATTTGGATTGCATAATGTACAGACGAGTTAAAACAACTTCCATTTTCATGCAAAATGGTGTCTCTTGGTCGCTGCTGTGCACTCACATAGTTAGATATTTTTTAAATCCTTTGATAACTTTTTCCTTGCAAAGGTCTCAACATCATATTGCCCAAATGTGAAATCAATTGTATTTAATCTCGAGGAGGAATTGGTTGGAGTGCAACGCCTTAAAACAAGGAAAATGACAAACTTGAGCAGCGCCCCCAAGTGTTTAAATATTTTGAAAAACTTTGGGTACATTAAGGAACACAATGTTGACATATGCTACAACGTTTGTGAAGATAGGCCAAGTGATTTGGAAGTTATAAGTATTGACGTACTAAGTCACGCCCCTAAATAATAAGAATAAGCAAATTAATAATAAACGATTGAATAACAATAGGTCCTCAGCTCTGACTACGTCAGTGCTCAGGCCCTTTTGAACATTTAAATAACAATAGTGTAGTGGCCCTGAGGCGCTACTTGGTTGCTCGCTTGATGTTTGTTCCTGACGCGTTTCATTAATGACAATGTCCACTTGTAACGTCAATCATGTTTATTTTTGTAAAACCAAATAATAATCTCATCGGCAGAACTTAGTTGCATATATTCAAATCATAAAATAAACCATAAACATTTGCCTAAAAAATAAATAAATAAATAACGTATGTTTCCTCAAAATGATCAACACTTGGCCCTCTTTGGCTCCTCTGGTTATAGAAGGCCGACTCACTTGAAATCGGCCTTACGCCACCCAGTGGTTGAGGTCCAACATAAATCAACCACCACAAAATGACTACATCAGTGCTCTGGTCCTAATTATAATTTCTCAACATAGCAATTTGTAACCAGCCATAACCAGCTCAGAGCTGTAACCTCCAAGTTTTTGGTTGAGGTATAATACTATATTTGTCAAAGTAATTCTAAAGGCAGTTTGTGGCAGTGTGATCACAACAATGGCCACAACAATGTGAGTTATCGGTGCACATTTAGAGTTTGAGCTTGCAGAACACAGTGTGGCTGCAAAGAATTTATTGAAATGTTATAAATGTGCTAACTTTAGAGATCATAACGTTTTAGAATTAGTGTGTTAAGATATAGGTAAGATTGAATTCAGTCGGATTTAATGTCGGTCTAATAAGTTCTATACTAAACACATAAATCATGCGATTCCTGCCATTTGAAATAGTTTTTAAAAAGTCAAAAACGTGAAAGAATGCAAATTCTCTTGAAGAAATCGAAATTAGAATCAGATTCTATACAACTCGATTACTTTCAAGCAAACTTTATCCACAAATATGTCAAATTAATCTTAATTGCCTTTTAAACATGAACATTAACTTCTTAATTACCATTCAAGACCATGTCCAAAATATGTTAGGAGCAGATCTTTAATTCGGCTCCTATATAAGAAACTCCAAGAAACATTTTTAGAAACGTCTATTTTAAAAACGCCATGCGGTACTTTATTATTATACAATATTATATTATATTAATATAACAATATTGGTCGATCTGCTGGGAGGCGGGGCAATCCTGGAAACATTGTGTCATGAAAGTATAATTGAATTAAAAGTGTGTTAATTAAGAACTATTTAAACGTCGTTTGGCAGGACGCTGTTCAGGGTTTGGGTTGAAGGCGGAGTTTTGCTCCTCGAAGTTCTCTGTTTCGCTCTGAGGAGAAGAAGATTGTGTTTTAAACGTCAAAGTGGAGGAGAAAGGTGAGTCATTTAATACGGTTACACTACATGAGGGCTACTACACAAAGTAACAACGCCAGCTCTGATTCGTTCAATCTTTGCCTCGCGAAACCCGCAACGTCAGTAGTCAGGACGCTGCGATGGCAAATCAAACGGATGTTTTCATCACGAGTTGCTGTCTACTGTGCAACAGCTGCGACCTTTGAAACAGAAAAGAGGTTATTCACACGAACTGCTGCTCAAATCTCGGCTATATCTTGTGGGAAACGTAGAAAATTATATTTAATGTCTTCATGTTTATGAGTGCTACCGATCCGGCAACTATTATTTTAATCAAACTTTCCAGATCTTCATTGATGCATGTGTTAAAATAAATATCGTTGGGACTACAGAAAAACTATATTACCATGTCCTGACTTCATTTAGGATAACAACTGAACTTTTTCGTCCTTCACCAAGTTCTATTTTCTTTGTGGAGGAAGAGGGGATTTTAAGGAAGCCCGCAGCTCCTTTTGACAGGAAGGTTTTCTTTCTCAATAACATGTCGCAAACTTAAAAAAAAAATAGCAGAAGTAAACTCTGATTGTCTAACTTATGGAAACATCTACCCCAGTCTGCCACTTGTACAATCTTTGGCAGCGCTATTATCGAGTGGCACAGATATCCGGAGGGGTTTCCTGAAATAACATTTTGTAAATTGCAATTAAAAAAGGAATGTAGAGAAACCGCTGTGTAATATTTCCTCTACCGTGGAACTGAAACGCACCCTTCCCTTCTTCGCTCTGAGGTGAGCTGCTGCGGTGGGGCTTTGGTCCACTCCGACATGGCTCGGTACCTGGGCTACTTCACCACCGTGGGCGATGCGCAGCCGGTCCAGTGGGAGGATGAAGAGCTGCACGCAAACAGCGAGGAGCTGAGTCCGGCCACTGGCTCGTATCCAACCACGCTGACCTTCAGAGAGTCACTGCAAAGGCTCTACGGCTCAGATCGGTTCCAGGTATACCGCTCTATCTTCTCAGTGCATCCGTTATGTGTGGCCAATGACTCATCCGTGTTTCTACACTTTGACTGACCATTGTCCACAACCCAGATATATTACATTTACAAAGGTATAAGACATTTGTTACTTTGTGAAGCTGGAAACAACAAATGTTTAGCTACTTTACGTGTGTTAGGATTTCACTCGTATAACGTTGTCAGACAGTTAAAAAAAGAGTATAACTCTATTCATCTATAGTGGAACTAGAGTCTAGACAATTCTTATCCTTGTCAACACTTTGCGCATACATTACCCACAATGCTTCTCGACTGCTGAAATTTTAGTTCGGGATTAATTGTATTATGCTAGCAGCGGCTAATGTAGCCTAAAGCATCGAGTCTGCAGCAGTGATGAGCTGCAGAGGTCTAAGAAGATCACTTCTTTCTAAGTCCACACAGATTTTTCATTCATCAGTCTTTTGTGTCTCCCTCTGGAGACTTTATATGACATTTGTATCACATATGCAGTAGTTCTCCAAGCATCTGGAAACCCACTTTGATTGGTAAGATTGCTATGTTACCCGCTGCTTAAAGAAGCACCTCCCAGTGATGACTGACTTTGTTTCCAGGTGTTGGTGGTGTGTCTGGTAATCCTGGATGCCATCTTTGTTCTGTCAGAGCTGCTAATAGATCTGTCTGTGATTCAGTTGGAACATGGTCACCTTGCTCCTGAGGTGAGATAAAGATTTGTCCACTTGCTCCAAGCAAAACATACAGTCCTTATCAAGACCTTTGTATTATACAATTTACGATCACCTTTTTTTGCAGGTGTTCCACTACTTGAGCTTGGCTCTTCTCACATTCTTCATGGTGGAGCTGGTTGGTAAGCTGTACGCTTACCGCCTGGAGTTCTTTCAACACAAGTTTGAAATGTTTGATGGCGCAGTGGTGGTGCTTTCCTTCGTGTTGGATGTTGTGTTCATCTTCCATGAGGATGCCTTTGATGGAATGGGTCTCCTCATCCTGCTGCGACTCTGGAGGGTGGCCAGAATTATCAATGGTCAGTAACACTTTGCCTCGAAGTTGAATGACATTTGTTTTTATATGGAAAGAGGGTGGGGTGGTCTGCCTGGGCATTGCACCCAAAAAGTCTCTTTGCCTCTACTGGAAGACACATGGAGGTGAAGTTTTGTTACCCTTTGATAAGAGTCGATGTGTGTGTGTGTGTTACTGTTGTAGTGTCTATAGCGAGCATGTTTCTCTGGGGGTGTCAGTACATATCAGCGGACATTCAAATTAAGGGATAGTTCAGGTTTTTTAAGATTCTTACCTTCATCAGTGTATATCCTAAAGTAAATGGCGGAACACCCCCAGTTTGGAAAAACATACTATTGGGACATGAGCAAAGTAATGTATTACTGTGGAAAGGAGCTGTTTGAAAATGTATATTTGACACCTAAAAATAAATCCAATATCAGTTTAAGTATATATTTTGAGTATTTTCACCATGCTGTCGCACAACCCTTTCCTAACGGCATCTATGCTCTCTTTAGAACCACAAGACTCTTTTGACAAAAACAGGGATTTGACTAATGGGCAGCCAATCACAGACTTCCCTCCTCTCACCCAGCAGCTTTAGACCCAGTCTGGCAGAGTTTTTAGGATGCATTACATTTACTTGAGTTTGCAGTAAAAATGTTTGAATGTGTTGCAGGTATCCTGGTGTCAGTGAAAACCCGTGCAGACCAGAGGATCCACAAGCTGAAGGAGAGCTATGACCACCTCGTTCAAAGAGTCACAGAGCTACAAGAGCGCAGTGATGAACTGGTGTTTAATTACAACTGCTTCATACTCAATCAGAAAGATTACTTAGATTTACTTAAAAGAAGTTAATTAAATGAGCTTTCAAATGATCCACATACAGGAGCAGATATGTATATTATATTAAATGGCACATCAGCTCATTTTCAGGTTTATACTTGTATTGTGGGTTTGTATCCTACAGTTACAAACTTAGAGATGGTGGGTCAATTCACCTTTTGACTTCAGCAGTTAGACAATCTGACCGGTGGTGAATAATGCATCTTACCTGCACAAAACCTAGAAGGAATATGGGCACAAGTATTTTGAAGCTTGTACACTTAAACAGAGTGTAAGCTTAGAATGATGTCCAACAACAGACTGAATCTTCTCTCTGTCTGTCTCCATCCATTTTAGGAACACGAGAACCAGAAACTGCAAGCCCTCCTGAAGAAGAACAGCATAGTCTTCTAACTCATCAAGCTAACTCTTGTGGAGCATGTACTTCTCTGCACTATATTCAAACTATGAACTTTAATTTGAAAGCTGATTGCAGTATTCCGTCTACCTGTTGATAGATCCTAAACGGTTTCCACATCACCTGAACAGAAACCCTTTTTTTAATATCTGTATCAGTGGATCCATATCCAGGTTTTTCCATTATAGTGATGGAGGTCTGCATACTGTATGTTTAATGAATGTCAGATAGTCCACTGCTACTGGTCGTCATACATTAAAGCTATAAAGCCATGGTCCTTTGTTAAAAGTAAATATTTGAAAAATTCCTCACACTGATGACTTGTACATGAAACTAAATGTACATCTGCTGAGTGATGTTTAAAAAAAACTTATGTATGTACCACATGCCAATAAATTCTTTTTTTTCATTGATTAAAAAACATTTGTCGAAGTTTAAATTTTTCCAAACATCTTATTTACATTCACACAATATACAGGAACACATAGATCATACAAGCAGTGCTTGTTGTAACAGAGTGTATGGTAAATATTACCATACACAAGCAGTGCTTGTTGTAACAGAGTGTATGGTAAATATTACCATATAAGAGTGAGAGGAATTCAAATGGGCTGTTTGAGACAAAGTGGAAGAGGAGTCCACATGTGCTGTTCGGAAAAAGAGGGACGTAGAGTTCTTGTGAACAGCTCTGACAAAAAAGAAGAGTACATGAACTTTTCCCATGTGTGTTCTATGTTCAAACAAAAGGGAAGAAAAAGTCAAACGGCAGTTTGGCATTGATGGTGGGCATGGCTCTGTAACCAGGAAGAGCAGCAGCAGAAACTGATACAAAGGCCACTGAACTCCTGACTGACAGAATGCTGCTTCCTCCAGACAACATGTCCTAAGGGAGAACAAAGTGAGTTGGACACAGTAGAAATCAGACTGTCATTGCAGGTTTTTTTAAATGTTAAAACTGGAAAGTGTCTGCCAGTATTCATGAAAAAGTGAGTCTTACCAAACTGGTGGTGTTGGTTAGGATTACTTCTTTGATGCTCACTATCTGAGCCTGAGGGTTGACCAACGATCCATATTTAGTCCATTCAATTTCTATGTGACGCAACAGTGGGATGCTGCACCTCTGTGCTTCCTGCAAAACCACAAACAAACTCCTTGATTGTCACCCCACAACACAGATTCCATACATTTTCCTTTCTGTTAATCAATTTTCTATATCAGCCAAAATACAACATCTCAACCTGAAACTTGAATTTCAATTGAACATGACTTGCAGAATAATTGAAGTTACAGTTGTACAGAAAAACAACCACGCATTAAGACAAAAAAGTAGTGATTAGCAAATACTGTATGTACATATTTACAGTAGGTAAATACAGTACATACAGTATATGTCATATTATGAAAAAAGCCACTGTCACAAACTGTCACAAATAAAACTGCAGTGACTTGTAGATGGGTATAGGAATTATTTGCTCTGATTTTACTGACACTTCTCCAATCAGATTCAGGATTAGACTAAACCTGAGGCTCCTTTTTGAAACAATGCTCACCCCAGTATTTAAGGTGCTCTCAATTGGTACCCAGTCCGATGGATAGTCTAGCGGGGAGTTTCCAAAAGATGCCACAAATGTTGCATGGTTCGGTCCTCTCAGAACATCCAAAAGCACCTGATGGACCAGAGAGCAGTTGGCAGCATCTTCCAGTCTGCGGGGACAAGACCATCACCATCATATATGTATTAGGACACAAGGAAACACTGTATCTGAACTCAGTGAGCAGATGTCTTGTATGTCCTGCCTTAATGTGCAGCCGAACACAGAGTCCAGACCGAACAAGACAGGGAAGTGCTGATGTGTTCCCTGTAGACAGTCCTGGTCCCCAGCACTATGGAGAAGAGATACTGTGTCTCTATAGTCGACGCTTCGAGCAATCCCTGTGATGACAACTGCTAAGGGCAAATGTAGGACATCAGAGCATCATCCCTGTCTCAAACATTGCGAAGTACCATACTAGTGCTGTCAAAAATATATAACTAAAATGTTCACACTGATTATACTGTCTGTAAATCAAGCATCCAGGCAGGTAAAGGATATTCTGCTGTTCTTGTTCCAGACACAAGAGGTAGTCCAACCACATAACCTGGATTTCCACTGTAGTGGACGGCCGCCTCGTTTGCATCCTCCTGTTTAATAGGCACATTATTAGGACCCGAGCATCAAAGTAGTGAGATAGAGAAAAGAGAGGTGTTGGGGTAAACATAAATTCTTTCAATTTTTTTTAGGTGTTGGGCTTAGTTCAGAGAAAATTACTTGATGGCTCCCTCTTTTAATTAGCCTTAGCGTTTGAACCTTTACGACTTTTTTTTTTTTTTACCAATTAAAGGCTCCAAATGTCTCATCTGTCACGGCATACTGCCCCAGAAGACATCTATCTTACAATTCAGAATCATAGTGGCAAACGGAAGTTACAGGTTGTGTCCTTTTGCTTCCATCGCCTCACTGATCCATCTCAAATGTTATCAGAAAAGCCTTCAGACATCGATAATGCTTAATTGTAGAAATTTGTTGAAAGGTGGCAAAGTGGAGGGTTGGCGAATTTTGATTCTTCGCCATGAACAAATTAACTGATGTAACTCAACATACTTTTATCTTTTCTAAATTTCATGTTTATTTTCATGTTCTAGGCCAAAGACAAATTTGAATCATAGTCATAGCGCCACCTCCTGGTAACAGGAAGTTACTGTTGCTATTCTTTGGCTTGCCACAATTTGTGGGTAGACCAGATCCAAATCAAGTGTTTTCCATACAACATGTAAGATGTTCATATTGCCAGCTCACAAAGCTTTTTACCTTTTCGTGGCTACACATTCTTTGCCATAAAAAAACCAAGATGCTTTTTAGTTCTGTTTTTTTTTTTAATGTAAAGCCATGTCAGTAGGCATACTCATCAAAATGTCTGCAATCAAGACACAGGTTGAGTGCTATGAATGTTTACATCATCAGACGTGTTTCTAAATGTTTTACAAATCTGAACCCTCGCATGTAAAGGTGTCAGTCATATCTCAAGCTTTGTTCCCTCTGTAGCTTACAGTATAATATTCAAAAAGGAAACTTTTGGGGACCAATAAAGTTGAAGTTCAGAGCCAACTGAAAACCTTTCTATTAGTTTCAACAACTCATGTACAATAGAAAGCTTAAGCCACAATGTACGGGTCAAGTACATTGACCCGTACATTTACAATGCATTCCTGGCAAATTTACATTCATACGTAAAATGATGGATAGCACTCCTATGATTTCCCCCCAAAAAAGGCAACCCTTTTGAGGACAACACTCCAAGACAATGCCAACCTGGACGAATGTGATGTGAAACTCCTGTTCCAGGGATAGTGCTGCTTCACGGACAAATCCTAGCACCAAAGACACCGTCACATTCACTATCTCACCAGCTGGGTTGTACGTAGTCACATAAGCAACCTATGGAGAGAAACATGTCTAATTTGTACAGCAGACGATTACTTTTTTATTTGAAATAGTTTTAATTTAATGCCTAAAACTTTAGATATGAATCTTAAAATACAGGTTGTGTGTTCGAGTAGACTTGCCTTCAGCACCACATTAGCACAGAAGGTTGTGTTTAGGAGAACAGGGTTGAGGTTTTCTCCTTCCCTGACCTTCAGCTCTGTTTGTGTCCCATCGACAGACTGCAGGACGACTGAAACCACCTCCACGGGAACAAGCTCCAACAATGTCACAAACAACCACATTATTCAACATTCATCAACAATTATTTCACCCAAATATTATTTCAGATTTACCCTTTAAGAGCCTTAAGAGGTTTTACTCTTGATGACAAAGTCAACGGATCAGTCGCTCCATCACTTTGGTCCAGACTTAAACAACTCTACTGAATGGCCATGACATTTTCTACAGACATCAGTACTTTTCATTTAGTGCAACCATCGGGTCAAAAAGTGCATGTATCCAATACTTTGGTTTAGACTAGTGGTTCTCAAACCCCCACTCCCACTCATGAGCCCACACAGAATTGCAACAAATATGGTGCATGCTGAATTTTTATTGCAATAACAACATTTTGTGACTCCTCCATCTGTGCTTTTATGAATACTAGAATAAATAAAATGGCAAGCACTTTTAAGTAAACCTGATTGCTCTGTCAGACAAAAAAAAAAAGCAAAAAAGTGCAATTACTTTGTTAGAACAATGCAAATAAACTTCTGTGCCATAAATAAGTAATATTTGGCAAAAAGCTTATTGTTGGAAAAAAAAAGTGTGAGCCATGATGTTTTATCATTATTATTGGCTGCAATGAGCCTGCTTTCCACTACAAATCCATTTTTCCCCTTCTTTTTATAAGAGATATGTTGTTATCGAGGGGTAATTACAACACAAAAGTGTACAAAACAAAGTTTGTCCTGCATTTTAGCAATGTTAAAAGGGGACAGGACCACTTTGAGAAATCTGAGACACTAACAGTTGGTTTTCATGTAATAGTTTGCAGCAATGTAAAGCAAAAACTAGGGTTGTGTCAATGCAAATGTGACAATCACTGAATACTTCCTTCTTTTCGGTAAGTGAGAGAAAGAAATGTACAAATGTTTTCGGTCCTTACATTGCTGCAGTCAACCTCAAGTCTGTGCCAACATTGCAACATGTTTTTGTGGTCCACGTATTCTTTGAGTCAGTGTCTTGATCATTTTCCTGGTTTGGTCGGAGACGTGACGGCATGTGAGTTTTTAATGTTATATCAACAATGTAAAGTAGTGTGAATACATCATTTTCAGATAATGGAGAGGCCGTAAGACTATATAAGATGATTTTGCAGAAATACATTTCAAGATGTTTGTTACAAGGTTGGATCATTTAACCTAATTCTGACTTCACTTAAATAATTAATCACTCAATTAATTTTTGGTCGATCACCTAATTTACTTACGGAGGTAAATACAAAAGTAGACATACTTACTGCTGCATCTTGAGTCTTGCCCTGTTGAGTGTAAAAGATTTGGTTTTTAAATTACCGTCAACTGATTCTGTGTTTTCAGCATTTCTAATTAACTTAGTTATCTTGAGCACAAACAACAACCTGATGGATGAACGGACTTCAGCAACCTCACTCGAACCAGGGAAACCAGTGCACCTTCCCGGAGCCAGACCCAGGAGGGGCGCTCGCCGGCGAGCGCCTGCTTGCCAGGCCCCCACCCATAGGTCCCAGTAGGGCACAACTCCAAGAAACAACATGTAGCGGCCCCCCTGTGGACTTACCACCCGTAGGGACAAGCATCCGGGTCGAGTGCTATGTAGACCGGGCGGAGGGCCGGGCAGGCGGCCTGAGCGGGGTGATCACCGGCAGCATAGACTAGCTTTAGGGACGTGGAATGTCACCTTGCACATTCAAGAGTGCATTAAACTCCCTTACAGTGATAGTGTTTGAGGGTAAATGTTTTGCCCAATAAATGACTCACTGCAAAGAGCCGGATGTGGGTGTAGGTGTCCATGCTGAGAGAGGGCAGTGATCCACAGTCCTGCTGCAGGACGACACGCCGAGAACACTGACTGCTCTGATCCTTTAGGAACGCTGGGGAGATAAAAAGGAAAAACAACATGTACGGAAAATGAAAAGTACAATTCCATTCAACTCTTTTAAGCATTTTTGAAATAACAATGATAAGACATATTTATAATAATAATAATAATTATGATGTAATTCCTAAGATGACCTTTTACATAATACAAGTAAGCAAATTGTGGATTTGAAAGAACTATAAAACTGATCCAGTATAAAACGTAACGGCATGAAAAGATAAAATAATCTTAATATGATTACATAAAAGTATGAGAGGTCTTCTTCACCTTATATTTGTGCTACACCACTCTTCTGAATGTAACTGTATAACCCAGATGTTATAAGTACTTATTAGCCATGTGTTGCTGTTTTTACTTGGGATGCACTTTGCACCGTGCTTGTTATAGGTCTTATGACAGCGGTCATGTGACTCATGTCCATAAATGAGACTCTGCAGGTCCCATCATGA
>NW_027175821.1:20788620-20816120 GCF_023055335.1 Clinocottus analis
ATATATATATATATATATATATATATATACACACACACATAAATATATACATATCTATATCTATATCTATATATTTTAAGTTGTCATGTCAAAATGTTCTGAAAACACACTTTTGCAAATGTATTCAACTATTGTAATGTCAGTTCTCTACATTACCTATGGTGTTTTTTTGGGGGGGGGGGGGGGGGGGGGGGGGAGGGGTGTAAAAATATCCCATCATGAGCAATTATTCAAATCAATCACTGAGTCAAAGTTTGTCAAAGGTTACTAAATGTGGCTTTTGTGCCAAGGAACCCTTTGTGTTATGATGTAATACTTAACTTGGGTGAACGCTGCCTTATTAGGTCATCACTTTGAATGTTTAATGCAAAATAATGAGCTGTTCAAAACAAAAATGCTTTTCAAAACAAAGTTATAAAGACATTTATATGGGTGAAACAGTACTAAAACATTTGATGACTTAAGACAAATAAAACCATGCAAATAAATAAACATGTTACAATAAAACGGTGTGATGAATGTATTATTATTATTATTTTTTAAATCTTATGGTTTTGAGATGTCATTTAAAAGATGTCACAGATTCTGTAAGTCTCAAACCATCAGGCAGGGAGTTCAAGAGTCATCTTTATTCTTGAGCCAGGACACAACCAGCAGAGCCTGAGCATCTGAGGCTTCATGGTTTCTCATACTGACTAGTTATTAACATGCAATTAAAGATGCAAGCAGAAATCAATCATGAATGCAAGTTGTTTAAGAACGAATGTAGTAAAACTAAATGTAGCTATGTAGCTCTTTAAACCTTTACATTACATTACATTGAGCTGACGCTTTTATCCAAAGCGACTTACATTTTGCTCTATACACCGTAGACACAGCAACGGGTAGCAATCTGGGTTTAAGTGTCTTGCTTAAGTACACATCGACATGGATTAGCAGAGCCAGGGATCAAACCACTGACCTAAAGACCGGAATGCTAACCAGTGAGCCACACTCGCCCCTGATGCATGAAACCTGAAGCAAACTGTATTCAAATACACACCAACTGTACTCAAACAAACTGGATTTGGGGTATCTGAAAGCCTCATTAGTCTGACAATCCAACAGAATTGACACCGTTTTCTAATTTTAGATAGATGTTGTGTGTGACAAATATGTGTGAGTCACCTTCCTGACTTAATGACTCTACTCCACTTGTGCTACAGTAACAATACTTTTTATCCTATGCATTTCACAGTTGCCCCAGTTCAGCAAAAGTGGCACTGTCCCACATTACAGTTACCTGCAGGACTGGTGTCCACACAGTCAGCAGTTGTACAAGGAGCTGGCAGCCAGAACATCCCTCGCTGTCCACTCTCTGCCGCTGTCTCCATCACATCCCCCCACTGAAACCATAAACCATCAGCAGAGAATGAACATTGCTCTTTAGCAATAATTACAAATAATCAGTTTGTGACAAACAAGACGGATTAACAGTTCAAAAAAGAGACTCGCCTGGTATACAGACGAGGCCTGGAGCTCTGCAGGGGTCACTGGACCAACGTTCTCCTCTGAGCCAAAAATAAAGCTGGTGAATTCCTTAAAGAGTGAGTCAAAGTCGCTGTCAGTTGGAAGAGCAGGAGAAGGGTGGGATAATCCATCAACACCTAGACAAAACAAATAGTTAGCAAATGAGACAAACTTGGAGATGGAGAAAGTGGCACCGTAAAGTACTTTGTTTCATGGTTGCATACCGAACCTACAAGTAGCCATACAATTAAATTATGCATAGAAATTACACAAGCCTTAACGTTTTACTTCAGCATAAAAGGGATGGTTTGGATTTTTTGAAGAATGATTGAGGTACAGTACTTATCCCTAGTCAGTGTATTATCTTAGCACAGCCCTTTTCAACGGCGGTATGTCCATCTCCAATATTCTAAAAATAGTGTACATATTTTAATTTCTTAAATATTTTGAGCGTCTTTCTTTTGAAAGCATATTCATTATTTCAAAGTCAGCGTGAATGAATGACATGAACACATGAGTATAACAATTTTCCATGACTTATTTTTTTCTAGGACTTTTCCAGAATTGAAAAAAAACATTATAAAATGTACATAACCGTAAGCAACCTGACTGTAGGTATTTCACTGGCTATGGAGTAGAACAACCACACTAAGAAATGCAAACAATTCAATTTATGTTCATTATGATGCAGTAAATGAAAAATTGGTGTAAGACTAAATAATTGATATCTTCTTAAAAGTGATATATTGATAGTTCATTTAAAATCCAAATGAAAGACCATTAATAACTTACGGTTCTGTGCCAGGATGCAGAAGAGGTCATAATTAGTTTCGTTCTGGACAGATGACTGGAGCTCTGAGTAGCCGTCAATCATGATCCCTAAAGAGTAAGTTGCTACATCATTGCTGCACAGCTGCTTTTTGCCACTGCAAACAAAAAGATACACCAAAGATGAGCCAGAAAACATATTGAACGTCTATAGATGTTACTTTGTTTATCTATTGTGAATAACCACCGGCCTCAGATCGCCCACTGCCCTCGGGTCAATTACCATTTCCTCAGTCTTCTTCACATTCAACAAGATGGTTACTGTCACACCATGCATTGCATAAATCTCTACATGTCAGAGTGGTAAACTGATTAACTATCCTTGTGCATGAGGCCCATAATGGCTGCATCATCTGAGAACTTGATGTTTTTCAGGGTAGATTCTGGTGCAGTCCTTTGTGTACTGTAAAGAGGATGAGAGTGCCGACACAGCCCTAAGGGGCACCAGTGCTGACTCATTCTGGGATATGAGGTTGCATTGATAAAACCGATAACCACAATGGGAACCATAAGGTAAAAAAGAAAAATGTAATTTTAAAATAAAAAATTAAATTAAATAGAATTTATTTTGTAATAGCCTAAAATCCCACCCATCTGTTTCAATTTCTGAATTAATATGTGAATATAATTCAATATGTCTATTAGAAAATCTAAAATCAACAAACAGTAGGAGTACATACACTTCCGGATGTTAAGTGACAATGTGTGTGATGCTATTAATAGCATCATCTGTGCCACAAACAAACTTGTTTTTTTTGGAACAGGTGTAGTTATTAATGTTTTTCAAAGGGTGGGGAAGATGTACATACGTATCCACAGATGGGACATCACTGATCCTCTGCACGTTTTAAGAAGAAATGCAGAGATGCCATCTTGCCCGTGGCCCTCTTAGTTAAAGGTTTGCCTGAAAGGTGATTTGACTTAATGAGGGTTAATCACCAGTGTTGCATCCTGGTCAGTTATAGACATCGTTTCTAAAAACATCTCTACATTCCGAGGAGAAGTCATGGCTTTTATGTACTGCAATTATACCTTTATCAAGCAGTTTGCCATTCTTTCTAGTTTCCCCGCTTTCCATATGTTATCGTATTTACCTTTTTGTCTTGATTAATTTCACATCACCAATCTGCTGCTCAGAAATATTGTTTCCAATCACGAGCTGGTGTCACTGAAACGACATGTCTCACACTGATATTTCATGTTCAAAGCCTTCTCGGGGCTCAAAGCGCGAAAGCCCTACCTACCCTTCTCAGCTTTTAATTAGGGCCTGAGCGCCGTCGTAGTCGGAATGAAGGACCTATTCATCTTCCAATGTCGATGATTATTAGTAGGGCCCCGAGCAATGACGTAGTTGGCGTAAAGGACGTATTGAACTTTTGATGTTTTTTATTATTATTATTATTAATAATAGTAGTAGTAGCAGTAGTAAAGCCCTAGCCCTTCAAAAAAAATTTAAAAAAGGTTTATGTTACGTGGTGTGATGTTTGTTATAATTGAAACCACCCTCTTCCCTTTAGGTGGGACACTTGCCTGACAGTGTCCACTAAGCAGCCTGTGAACAAAGCCACCTCCTCACTACATGCTCTATCACAGCAGCAGTTGATGTCACACACATCCTTGTGTATGTCACAGGGACACAGGATGCCAACTGAAACACACAGCAATGCTTAGGTTAGGCACAGACATTCTCACAACAAAGCCTGTTTATCCACCTTGGTGTGTTTGTAATGTTCGCAGAGAGAATCTACCTTTAAATGACATAATGTATCAGCATGTGCATTGTGTAAAGCCATGCAGGATATGTTCCAGTACCTTTACATCTTTGATGGGTTTGCACGTACCCAAGAATATTTGAAAGAGCAAATATGTTATGTCCAATTTTTTTCGGAAATATTTAATCTATGTTTGTGCATTTATAGCTGTAATGTTTAAATGTTGTTTGTGAACTTAGGAGCGTGTACAGTATCAATATGCATTAGTGTGTATGACGTGCATGTGTGTTTTTTCTTCAGTGAGAAATTAGAAATGGTATGCAAACAAAAAAAAAGTCGACCCATTTCTGGTATTTTAGACTACGTTTAAAAACATCTCAGTTTATAGTTGTGTTTTTGATATCACAATGACACATTTTATTTGAGTTTATTTAAACTATGCTGTTTAATTTTGATACTTAAGAAGAAAGTTAACGTTAACTGTCCCTACAATAATTTCCACAATATTTTTGTGGCTGAGGTTAGCTATTTAACATAATGTAGGAACTGAGGAGTACAGTCAGTGAGGTCTCGCCACAGAATAAGTTTGTTCGAGATGAGCCAGTTCGACGCAGAATCTTCACTGACTGCGTGGCCCAGTGCATGATGGGAAACGTCTGGCTGTCGCCACATCAGAGATTTGATTGGCTCTTAGATCTATTATTTATAGATCACACATCACAACTAGTAGTACTGTAATGTATTTCACAGGCAGACATAAAAATACACACACATTTCTACATATATACAGACACACACACATATATATATATATATATATATATATATATATATATATATATATATATACATACATATATACATATATATACATATACATATATACATACATACATACATACATACATACACATACATATATATAGATATATATACATATACATATATATATATATATATATATATATACACATATATATACATATACATATACATATATATACATATACATATATATACATATATATATATATATATATATATATACATATATATATATATATATATATATATATATATATATATATATATATATATATATATATATATATATAAGGTGATCTGTAAACTACTGGACTACAGAGCTGAAGTAACAGGAAGTCATTGTTTCTGTGACTTCCTGTATATACAGCTGAAAACTGTCCGACTTGTTTTTTTGTCAATGGCCCCTGCTGCTCCCGTGGCTCTCATCCCCATTCCAGGCGAGCAGCAGCTCTTTGTACGAGCTTTTTACCTTCAGTGACCGGAGGGAGCAGGCGGCCGATGACTGGCAGGGGTTCAGCGGACAATGTCGGCTGAAGACGCTCCTCTGTGCTACTGGTTTTCGAGTCAAACTCTGTCGGCTGTATAGTTGTATAGTTGTCCGTAACATAATATGTTACGTTCTGGTCGCCATATGTTGTATTTAAGTTGTAGCTTGTTGTATTACCGTGTGTAGTTACGGTAGTATACACACCGAATAGGTTTAAGGTGGACCAAAGCACAGCGGCTGAAACCGCCATCTTTGTTTTATGGTTCTACTTCTTCGTTTGTTCCGTTTACGGGTTACTGCCTTCAATTAAATATTACTGCCACCTGCAGTCCAAAATGGATTGTTTCAGTTAGCCAGGTGAAGGATTGAAGGAGGTTGCAGTTATGAGATAAACTCCTACCCCTGTCAACACACACGGTGAATGATGTTTTTAAGTCATTTGAATTAGGCCTTCATTTAAAAAACGTATATGGAATTAGTCTTTTCAAAAACACTGTCCCTAAAATAAGATAAGATAAAATAAGATAATCCTTTATTAGTCCCGCAGTGGGGAAATTCAGGATTACAGTAGCACTGCTCACAAGTAATAACATAAAAGAAACAAGTAACATACATAAACAGTAGAACGGTAATAAACAGATTAAAGATTTAAGAAGAAAAAATTAGCTGTAAAAAAGAACAATATTATATTTACAGATGGAATAAAAATATACAGATGGAATAAAATATACAGATGGAATCAGATACATAAAAATATACTGATAGAATAAAAAAAATGTATTTACAGATGGAGTAAAAAAAATTGTACAAAGTACTGAAATATACTATAGTGAATATTGCACAAGTGCATGAATTAAAGTGATCATTGTGCTCACAAAATGTTCGGCCTGCTCAGAGTGGTTTTGTGGCCTACTGGGGGCTCAGCTCGTACAGCCTGACAGCAGCGGGGAGAAAGGACTTGCAGTATCTCTCCTTAAGACACCAGGGATGAATCAGCCAGTGGCTGAAGGAGCTGTGCAGTGCAGCCAAAGTGTCCTGCCTGGGGTGGGAGGTGTGGTTCATCATGGATGATAGCTTGGTCACCATCCCCCTGTCCCCACCACCTCCACAGTATCCAGAGGACGCCCCAGCATGCTGCTGGCCTTCCTCACCAGTTTGTCCAGTCTCCTCCTGTCAGCTGCCGAGATGCTGCTGCTCCAGAAGACCACTCCGTAGAAGATGGCTGATGCCACCACAGAGTCATAGAAGGTCTTTAGGAGTGCTCCCTGCACCCAAAAATACCTCAGTCTCCTCAGCTACAATTAATATGTAAATTCCTCACTCACTATGAGTATTGGATACACCCAGCCTTCTGACGTAATTACTTGAAAGTCAATGTAGAATTTCGCTTAACTGTGACAATAGCTATCCCCACTATAGGAATAATAAAGGATTATCTTATTTTATCGTAATCCACATGTCAATATATGATATTTAAAGCTGCATTTATTTTTGTCTGTTCTCTGAAAGGCATAGGAACAAAAACCCAACAAAATATCATACAACAGTTGTCTGTAAAAACTGGGATTTGCTTTAATTAATATCTCCTAAATAAATAACAGTAACATTTACATAATAAAAAGGACTATGTACTTTTTTTTAATTACAGTGAGCTGAATTCAACAACTATTGGTTAATTATTAATTATATTTTAATATCAATAAAATGTAAAAGCAACTTGAGCATCCACATCACCAGAGATGCTGTCATCTGTTGTTTGATGGTGTACCTTGAGCAATCCACGGATCACTGCTTAAAAGAGTATGATGTAAGTTAAAGTACATGTTGAAATATAAAGAAAGTGGTCTTTTTCTCATCTCTTCTACCTTTTATGTATTGGGATGGTCAAATCACAAAATTTTGTGTACAGTCCGTAAATCACAATGTTTTTGCTATTTTAGGATGCTAATGAAGACAGTGTGTCACAGGACCTTGCCATGCTAAAGACGGAAATCTATACAGAGGAGGGTCCAGACGATGTCGGTATCGTTTTAGAAGGAATAAAAGTTCTGACTGCTCTGGATAACGTTCCGAGAATTTGCTGCATGCTGGTTGGGTGGCGTATATGTTACTGGCACCAGACCTCAGGGAAATCTGGACCAGCAGCAATGGTTACACAGGCTAGGTAGCACTGTGTAGTCGGCAAGTATAACTGTGAATGAACAAAGAGAAAACCAATTTATTAATCCTGCTCTGACTCAGAGCTGAATTTATTCTGCACTCAATGACATATCAAAACATTTACACATAATATACAAACACATGCTGGCTTACACTCGTTTAAAACCCATTTTCCTCTAACAAACTATGGCAGAGCTGCTAACTTTTTAAAAAACCTTGCCGTGAGAGAGTTTGTCGACGGTGGGGGAGAGAGAGGGAGGGGGGTGTCACACTTGAGAGCCCCGGGTCCGTGTACGGTCCGTGTACGTTTTGTTCGTTTGTTTTATCGTTCATTCGAGAATACGAAAATACGGAAAAACGGCCGTTTCTTCGTTTTCCGTTTCAAACCAAAAACGGGAAAACGGAAAACTACTTCCGTTTTCTCGTTTTTGCCGTCTGAAACCAAAAACGAGAAAAGAGAGACGATTATTTTCATGTCAAAATAAAAGCCAGTAATATGTATTATTATTTACGGTCTTTTAATTCTCATTTACAGTCTTATATGATGCAAACACATCGCAGAGTAATGTTAGAAGAAGATTAATTATTAAATATGAATAAATACACCTGGTTAAGTTAGCAACAGGAGAGACTACAGGCAGTTTAATATACATGTATATATGTACACAGCAAGAATCAACTGTTCAATTAATCGCTTTTTAATGCAACACAGTTCGTAATATAGTTTAATCAAGTAATTTGTGTGTGTAAAGTTGATCATATATTTTTTTTTATCGTATTGTGCTGTTTCTTGAGTGAACACAGAGCAGAGCCTGTATGAGACCACAGTAAAGGTCTTGCCTGCTGAACTCTTCTCAAGGGGCCCCACCACGTCCATACCTATTCTGTCAAATGGGGTAGCAATGATGGGTAATGGCTGAAGCTGCGCTCGGGCTACCCCCCTTTGTGACGTTAATTGACATTCCCGACATGATGCACAAAAACGTTTTATCTGGACATACATGCCCGGCCAAACAAATCTCCTGGCAATCCTGTTGAGGGACTTTTGAAATCCCAGGTGACCTGCCCAAGGGATAGAATGACCCAGCTCCATAACTTTTTGACTGAGACTCTGTGGCAACACCAAAGCTTCCTCCTTCCCCTGCCGCTGGTACAGAATGCCATTTTTAACTACGAAGGTAGCCTCTGCTAAGCAGTCTATCTTGCCTCGCCTCTCCCCCTCAACTTCTGTCACCTTACTAAACCACGTTTTTAGTGATGGATCAGCTAGCTGCAATGTTGCTATGTCCGACGGGATGTGAAAATCTAAGGACCGGTTGGGCTTTGTCACCATTTCACACTGCTTCCCGGCCGTAGCCAAAACCTTATCTGGCCTCCTCTGGGCCCTGGACTTAGGCTGCTTAACTGGCTCCGCCTCCCACTCAGCATTGAAAAATGGTAACTCCTCCTGATCATTCCTGATTTTCTGTGCCCTAGTAGTGACCATGTTGCATGCCGTTAATGTGAGTGGATGGTCCCTCTGCTGCTCCACCCCCTCTATTGGCGCTACTATCCTTTGCTCTACCTGTACCTCTGTGGTAGCTTGGCCCTCCCCTTTATCCTTCTGTATCAATTCTAACAATGTGGGGACATCATGACCCAGAATAACAGCGTAGGGTAACTCTGGAGCTAATGCTACTGACAAGAGGTAAGTCTGACCCCCTACTGTAAGATAAACATCTGCTACTGGATACTTTTTCTCATCCCCGTGGACACAACTAATGTTAGTAGTGGTCTCACTCCATAGTTCTCTGGTAACTATACTAGACCGAACCACTGACTGAAAACTGCCTGAGTCCAAAAGGGCCTCCTCACGCTGACCATTCACTAACACTGGGGCCATGAGCGCTCTTTTTTGCACCGGGCCTGAGTGAGCGGGTCTGGGGACTGAACACAACAGCGAAGGCTTACTTTGTCTAATTGCTGGGCATGTGTACTGAGTGTGACCTAGGGCATTACACTGATAGCACCGTGTATCTGGCCTAGCACTGGAGAAAGGCTTTTTACTGGTATTGGGATTATTGGGAGAGAATTGCCTGCTACTATATGGAGGCCTAACCTGAGCCTGACCACCCCTTTCACCCCCATTGGACTTACTGCGACTGGTGAAGTGGACATCACGGCCAAAGGTGGTTCTTCTGTTGCCGGCTCTGGCTGACAGGAACACTTCTGCGAGGCGGGAAGCCTCTTTTGCTGTACACGGATCACGTTCACGGATCCACACCTCCAGCTCCGGCTCAACCATCCTCAGAAATTGCTCTAGAATCAAACACTCAGAAATATCCTGTACAGTGGAGCTCTCTGGTTTTACCCATTTGGTAAACATATCCTTCAAACGCACATACAGTTCACGTGGTGTTTCACCATGACTAATGTCCAGTGACCGGAATCTTCGTCTGTAGGTGTCAGCTGTGATCTCATATTTAGCCAAAATAGCCTCTTTGACCATTTCATAATCTTCAGATTCTCCTACTTCCATAAGCACATAGGCACTGCGTGCTTTACCGGTGAGTAAAGGAACAAGATGAATAGCTCACTCTTCTTTCGGCCAATGGCAGACCGTAGCCATCCTTTCAAAAGTTGTCAGATAATGTTCAATGTCATCATCTTTTCAAAAGTTGTCAGATAATGTTCAATGTCATCATCTGCAAAGAGCGGTATCAACCTAGGATCTCTGTGGATGTGTGTGACTACCTCTGATTGTGGTCGCTCCTTCTGCCGGCTGGACATTTTCCCTGGACCTCCCTCCTTTACTTCATCCTCACTGCTTGGATTTTCGATTCTGCTCTCATACTCCTCCTTCATCTCCGTCATCTTCGTTTGCATCAGACGAACTTCGTGCTGCATACTTTCCCATCTTATGTCTTGACGTGTGGTCTCTTTTTCCATCCGCTCCTCTCTTGCTGCTTGGGCGTCAATCAGTGACTTCACCATACTAGTCAATTCCTCCATGTCCTCAGGTGTCCCAGCTGTTGCAGTCGGTGACTTCTCTGGCGACCCCTTCTCCGGGCTCTTCTTTATTCCTCTCGTCATTGGTTTCTTCAATATGTCGAATGGCCTTTACCACTGCCACCAAATGTTACGATGACCGAGTGGCAAATTCAAAATAAACGCACTCTGGAGAGACTGCAGTTGAGTTGCAACATCATTCTTTTTTATTCCCTTCACAAACAAATTAGGCTCCTTTTAAACACCCCTTGGTGACTAATTGGCCCAGACCATCTTCCGATAGGGCCGTCTCACCACCCAAAAATATGTGCTCTAAACATTTATGTTATTGTGATAACCCCGAAAATAACCCTACTAACTTTACTAACATTTAAACCTGGCATAACTAACATAACTTAAAACACTTCTCATTTACTTCAACCAACCCAACAGTAAAACCTTGTCACTTCCCCCCTTCCTTTTTACGCCACTTGGTCCCACCCAGAACTATACGTGGGTGCTTAGGCCTTGCAGTGACGACCCGTCGTCACAGGAGGGTCTCTCAGGGGACTCGTGCATGAACTGCGGCATCATGCTGTACGCAGTAAGGACCGCCAGATTGGCCGAGGTAGAACGCCTGATGGGCGAGGGTGACCTCCCCCGGCAGGGCAGCCGGATCCAGCCCAACTAGCCAAAGGCAAACGTCGGCTCTCGAGGGCCGCAGGGGCAACTGCCCCCAAGAGAGCTAGACCCAGCAGGCTGGCTTCTAAGGTGGATCAGCTGGCGGCTAAGCTAGCTCAGGTGAAGTCGCTTCTCCTGACCCTTCATCCTGGTACAGGGGGCACTGAGGCAGTGGCTCCAGCCCCGGCTGAGCCGGTCCCAGAGGAGGACATTGTCTCACTGGATGTGTCCGCCAATTTCTTCACCGAGTACAGTAGCGGGCGGCCTTCCCATTCTTCCAGGCCCGGTTCCCATTCGTCAGCCCAGACCCATTCGGAGGGGCCAGTTGACGACTCCATGGGGTCGGTCATGCGCATGGCACTGGCACGCCTGCAATTGGACGTACAGCAGCCAGAACCCGCACCTACTAGTGCGTTATTCAGGCGCGTTCCCACCCCTGCCACCTTTTCTGTTCCTCCCTCCGAGGAATATCTGAGGGAGCTACACACTTGTTGGAGGAACCCTAGGGCACACTCCCGGCTTTCGTCAGATCGCCGAATCTTGGCGTCCATGCAGGAGGCGGCAGGGTGTGGTCTTGAGCGCATGCCCCTTGTTAAGCCCACTATTGCGTCCATTATAGTCCCCCCGGAGGAGACCCTGAAGCCAGACGCCAGATGTCCTCGAGTCAAATGTCGGCTCACTGATGACATGCTCTCCCAGGCTTACAACACGGGAGCAAGCATGGGCCATATTGGCAATTCCCTCTCACATCTTATGCTTGCCCTCTCAGTTTCGCTGCAGCAGACTACATCCGATGCTACCGTCACCAGCCTGAGTGATGTGTCACTGCAGGCTTTTGCACTCATGTCGAGGGAACTCGAGCGAATGATGTCAACCCTGGTTCAGACACGCCGCCAGGTTTGGCTGGCGCAGTCACCCCTGTCCGAGGCATGTAGGCGGACTCTCCGCGCCGTCCCTGTCGAACCTGGAGAGCTTTTCGGCTCAGCCGCTCTGCAGGCGCTGCAGCTAACTATGCAGGCTGTTCAGACCAGGCAGCAGTTTTCTGGCCTTCGCAGGGACACGCCTGCACCCGCAGACCCTGGGGGCCCATGTCACCCCCCCGGGGCGATCAGCAGCCCCATGCTTACCCTAGCAGCCGCTAGCGGCCTCAGCGCCACACTGGGAAGCCGGTCCGCGTCCAACGCGACCCTACCAATGTGCCTCCCCAGCGAGCGCCGAATAGGGGAAGTAACAGCCGCCCCCCCCCCTCCAGAGCCTTCAGGCGCGGGGGGGCTAGGGACTGAGGTCCCCGGGTCGGCCATCGGTTATTTCTCCCAGCAGCACGTCAGCTACTGGGCAGCTCATGCTCCAGACCCCTGGGTGGTTTCCACCCTAACCCAGGGGTACAAGCTTCAATTCCAATGCCGGCCCCCAACCTTCAGCTGGGTGAAGGTGACCACAATCACCGACCCGGCAAAATCCATAGACCTGAGCCAGGAGTTAGCCCTGCTCCTGACCAAGGGTGCTATCGAGGTGGTAGACCCCCGGTCACAGCCCGGCGGGTTCTACTCAACCTTGTGAAGAAGAGGAACAGCGGACTGCGCCCAGTCCTAGATCTGAGGGCCTTAAACAGGTTCCTGAAGGTCCTACCATTTCACATACTGAGCACAGCAGACGTCCTTTGTGCCATCTCTGCGGGAGACTGGTTCACGTCTGTCGACTTGAATAACGCCTATTTTCATGCCCCCATTGTGCCTCATCACAGACGGTTCCTTCGTTTTGCCATCCAAGGCCATCATTTTCAGTTCAGGGTTCTTCCATTTGGACCCTTCCTATCCCCACAAGTGTTCACGAGGTGTGTCACCGCTGCCCTTCTCCCCCTGCAATCGCGGGGCATGAAGATACTGCCCTATCTGGACGATTGGCTGATTTGTGCGCCATCCCGGGTTTAGGCTGCACAGGACACAGCGCGCCTTCTCTCTTATGTGGCCCTCTTATTTCTGCAGTCCCTCCTCGAGAGAGGCCGGTCTCCCTCTACCCTGAGAGTCTATGTAGCTGCTATTTCGTGGCAGCAGGCAAAGGTCGACAATGACACCATAGGGAGCCACAAGCTGGTGTCTCTCTTCTTGAGGAGGGCTCAGTGACTGCGACCCCCGAACACCCCGAGGGCTCTCCCATGGGACTTGTCCTTGGTACTGGACAGCCTATGCTTTCCTCCCTATGAGCCCTTGACAGACGCAGAGCAGCTTTTTGTCTGCTATGGAGGACCGAGGAAAGGCTTTGCCCTTTCCAAACAGCGCTTGTCCCACTGTATAGTGGAGGCCATCGCACAGGCTTACAGAGCAAACAGCCGTGTCTTGCCACCTGGAGTAAGGGGCCATTCCACCAGGAGTGTCTCCATGTCATGGGCAACCCTGAGGGGTGTGCCCGTGTAGGATATATGTGCTGCAGCCTCATGGGCATCACCAAACACATTCACCAGGTACTACAGGGTTAACATTGCCACCCCTCATCCTCTGGGTGTGGTCCTTCGGCAAGATCCCTCTGCCTGAGTCTGACGAGGTGGGTCCCTTGACTTTCCTCGTGACTTTGTTGATATGAGTCATCCAGTGTGAAACACTGCCTCTGGTGGTCATCCAGGATTCATAGAACCGTAGTTACCTTCGTAACCTTCATTACGTCCTCCCTAACAGATCCACAGCAGCACCACACCGCCATCTGGTGCTGTGATTCATGTATTGAATTGTTTTTAGAACGTGGCAATAGTTTAATTATTTACAATTCAGAAACTCCTGGAGCTGGACTTTTCAAAGCTGTCCCCGAAAGTAAACAGCCTCAAGAACAAACTGCTTACTTAATAGAATAGACCCTTGCAAAAGAAATTGTTATGTCACTGTTCAAACTCTCATCTGAGTAATTCAGTTTAAGTCGTTCAATGCTTGAGTTTATTATTTTTTTTCACAGTATCTCACTGGGATCTATAGATCCCAGTGAGATACTGTATAGTGTTTCAACTGTGTACACTAGCATTGCAAATTGTGTTTTTTTTTTAGCTGTTTACACATTAAGAATTTTAGATCAATGTAACAAATAAATATTTACCTGCAGTACTTTGTTTGTATGATCTGTTAGCTTAAATTAATTTTAATGTGACACCAAGATGGCATAGTATTGAGTGAATTAGACATAGAAAAATTATGGCAACAAAGTGACAAGTAATATAGAATAGATTTAATGTTATTGTTCAGAAAATCCAACTCAATTTCACCCAGATAAGTAATATATATGACTCAATTTCACCCAAATATTCAGTAAATGTAACTCAATTTCACTCAAATATTCCGTAAATGTAACTAAATTTCACTCAAATATTCAGTCAATGTAACTCAATTTCACCCAAATATTCAATAAATTTAACTTGATTTCACTCAAATATTTAGTCAATGTAATTCAATTTCACCCAAATAGTCAGTAAATGTAACTCATTTTCACCCAGTAAATTAGTTTTTATGATATTCTAAGTAAACATAAATCATTCATCACATGTTTGGATTCAATTAATTTATTCAATAATTTTCATTAATTATATCAGTTGTCATTTTGTTGCCACAATTTTATTGAGTAACCATTGGTCTCATTTTTTAGGGTGTATTTAACATTCAAGTAGATAAAGCGTCTGCGTGATGGAGTCTGTTAATGTCCCTTAGCTCTCCTCTTAGCTTTTTCTTTAGCTCAGACACATGTTCTTGCTCACTTATTGCTCGGTGCCAGTTTAAGATCCTAAGATTGCATGTAAGGAAGTGCATTTTTTAATACGGCCTTAAATTTCTAGTATGTTAAAAATGTTGTTTGCAGTGTTTTTGTTATCCACAGGATGGCAGCACAAGACAGTGAAACGCAGAGATACTTAAGTTTAATGGAATCATACTTTCATCCGGAGAGCAAACAATTCACTGTAGACCAACGAGAATAGATATAACTATAAATGGCACAAATAATTGAGTGCTGATGTGCCAAATTCTCATCTATTAACAATAGATAGTAAAAATTATGATTACAATTTTCACAAAGATCATGTGATTACGTTCCAACAAGGGAATAATATAAAACAGAGAAATGCAGAAAATCCTCATCAGGAATGTGATCTATTTCAATAACTTTTGGTCATACATTTCTGTAAATGCCCTAAATATTTTAGACTAAACATACCTTCCAGGAAATACAGAGCACCGTTTCTGTCGGTTGCCAAATGTAGCCGCTAAATTCTCCATTGTTTTCACCTGCTGTTGGCTGCTGAGCAAGGAGTGTGTGTTTATCAGAGCCTTTACATTGGAACAGCTGCCTGCTGCAGCGAAAAATAAAGAATGAGAATGAATTAATTCTCTTCTAATAAAATAGCTGCCTACACTAGCTTTAAAACTCCATAAAACAGCCAGTTCCCTCCTCTGAAGCCACTCCCCCAACCACTGTAACACTAGCAGTTTGCTAAAGACTGATAATGTGCATGGGTAGTGTGTGCCACACACTCTATTTACAAGAGTAATATCATGTTTTGACTAATTTGGCAGTTTATAGGTAGCTAGAGTGAAGGGATGACAAAGGTCCCAAAGCTTGAATCAAAGCAAGGGAATTCATTACCAAGGCACTCATATACTTCTCCTTGTGAGAACAGTTGTTACTTTGAAATGAAATAGTTTAGGAGGATAGGAGATTGACATTAGCCAGTGTTGTGAGGACAGACACTTTCCTGCCGTTATACCACACACACACACACACGCACGCACGCACGCACGCACGCACGCACGCACGCACGCACGCACGCACGCACGCACGCACGCACGCACACACACACACACACACACACACACAGATATTATCCTTCAATTAAGCAAACTGTGAGCGACCTCAAGAAGTCAAATGGGGTGCGTCACCTTTTCTCGCTCTCCTGATTCAAATCTGACTCCTTGACCTCTGATCCCTGCTGTCACTCCCTGTCTTTATATGGACTTGTGCAGCTTGTGTTTCCTGTTACATTACAGCTCTCTCTGCCCGTTTCCTGCCCTTTATACTCATTAATTAATTCTCAACGATCATTAAGGCAGCGTGGGCCTGTCCTCTGATAATAATATTAAATCTGAGTCTTCGTTGATATGTGTGTGTGTTTGTGTGTGTATGTGTCTGGGGCGGGGGGTGGCTTGTGGTTGTAGCAGCCCTGCTCTATGGATGGTAATGTCCAAGGTTTGTGTGTGTGCTGGGGCATGGCCATTGAACGATGAACACAGGTTATCAGAAGGTCACCACCTCAATTGCATTGCTTGTGTTTGTGTGTGAGACCGTGTGTGTGTGTGTGTGTGTGTGTGTGATTGTGTTTGTGTGTGTGTCTGTGTCTTTGTGGTTGGGTGGCAGTGAGAGGAAGGAATTAGAGCAATTAATTAGAGCATTAATTAAGAAGCGAACGGTTTATTGAATAAATCCTGGGGTCATTAACAGAACACACAGCAGCCGGCCTCTTCCCCTCATTGTTTCCTCGCTCTGCTCTGATGTCACTGTGACAACGCTGCTGTAACTTTGTACTAATACACCACATATACTTAAGTCCTGACATACCTTCCCGTCCAGCCTCATTTCAGTCTCTCATTTAGAGGTTTCCTGAAAATCCAAAACATCTTTCCTGGGTTGATATCCCTATTTGAAGAAAATGAATACAACATGCTACATCACTCGCTGTTCTAAATAGCTGAGGGTATTCAATTAAAGAAAGAATTTATAAAGAATTTGCTCAAGCAAAGGTCCAGGACATCCCAATAATGTCTAACTTGAGCTTTGATTTAGTTCTATATTGAAGTAACTTAACAGTTGAATAACATCTGGATGGAGTCAACAACTGACTTTCATTTCAAATATAGAAAGTTCAATTAAATAATGTCTCATCAATGTGGTTATTAAACCCTTTTGTTTCAGTTCTAGTCTTCTCTGTTTCCGTTATTGTTGTGCAGTTAATTCATGTCTCAGGATTCTGATCATCTTGGGCTCAGGTTTATTTTCTGTGTCTTCCTTTCACATGCAAGTCGGTATGTTTGCTGAAAATATGAGTGCTTTGTCTCGTAGAGGCGCTTCACATTGCTGCTTGTAAAAGTCCCTGAACACATGAGACGTACTGCTTTGGAACGGTCTTTGGGAAGACTGAACATAAAGAGTCTTCCTTCTTGGTTAAAAGGCTCTGTCTCACTGACCACTGTTCTCTTTTTGGAGCACACGGCCATGTGAAATAACTTCTCTGACTCAGTGTGTTTAGAGTGTGTTTATCTCAAGCCGCGATGCTTATCGGAATACACATATTTGTTTGGCTTGGTTGCATCATGTGATGTGATTTACAATGCAAGTAATTGGTCGGTGTGACCGCTGAATGAGGTAAAGGCTAGAAAAGCTGCCTCGGTTAAAATAAAAATGCTTCGTCAAAATTTGCACAAACACATCATTGTTTAAATAGCCAAGCTGCGGTCATTAGCAATTTTTGTTATAAACTTAAACAAGATTTTAAAGAATGGACGCTCGCAAAAAAGTGCTGCTGTTACTTTGTTTAGTCAAAAACTCAAAGCACTTTACACTACAAAAATTCATACACTGATGGTTGGGTGACATGTAAGGTGCCACCTGTCCATTCGGACTAACTTATCATTTATTGCCATTCACACACAGATGGCACAGCCTTCAGGAGCAATTTGGGGTTGAGTGTGTTGACCAACGATGGACGATGGACGAGAGGAGCCGAGGATCAAACGGCCAATGGCCCCTCTGACTGAGGGACGGCCCGCTTCACCTTCTGAGCCTCTGTGAAAAAAGAAAAAAAGAGATGAAGATATAGTATCCATAGTGAGTCAAATCAAGTCGAGGTAAACAGAACCATGCAGCGAAAATGAGGCAGAAAACGTAGCCTCTGGTCATCATTTGATAAGATACAAAACAATGTATTCACCTCGGAAATAGCTGAAATCTTTGTACATATACTCTCTCATGGTGTGTGTCCTTTACTGTTCCTTGTACCATGTTCCACTGCTTCCCAGGAAACAGTGTCCTTAGCTGTAAATCTGCTGTATTCCTGCCTTTAACTGGCTGTAACTCACCATACAAAGCATGTCTGTGTGTTTGCAGTGTATCATGTCCCAGTGCTACTGAGCACCACCTCTAATCCTCTAATCCTCTCGGCCTACCCCTCTCTCTGTCTCTGTCTCCATCTATCTGTCCATTTATCTTTCCATCTCTCATCAGGTCATCGTCTCTACAGTTCCTGCCTTCAAAACGTCTCCCCTCCCTTGTTGTCGAGACCAGTGTCCTTCACAACCAAACGTGCACGTTTACAAACAGTTTTCAGAAGCCTTGGGCTACAGCCCACACCAGGATTCAGCATTTACACTTTGATACTTGTATTGTCTCTCACTGAACAAACACCATCCATCCATTATCCAAACCGCTTAGCCTATTTTAGGGTCGTGGGGTGCTGGAGCTGATCCCAGCTGTCAATGGGCGGAGACACCCTGGACGAGTCATAGACAGAGATCCATTTACACTCACATTCACACCTACGGGCAATTTAGAATCCAATTAACCTAAGCTGCATGCCTTTGGACTGTGGAAGGAAGCCGGAGAATCCAGAGAGTACCCACACTGACACAGGGAGAACATGAAAACTCCACACAGAAGGACCTGCCAGACCAGTATCTGAACCCAGACCGGGATTCCAACCCCGGTTTTATGTGGGTTGATGTGAGACGACAGTGCCAGCCGCTACACTACCGTGCAGACACTGAACAAACCCATTTTAAATAAAAAAAAATCATCATTTGTATAGTATTTAGTATAATTCAATGTATGTAACTCTAATACAAACATATTTACTCATAAAAGAGTATATGTAAATTAAAAAAGAAAAGAAAATGCAATAATTCAAATTGTTATTATCTGGACGTCTAAATCTTTCTGTCCTCTCTTGTCTGTCATTCTGTCATCTTTCCGTCATGATAACATCTTGTTATCTGCTTTCCAAATTAAAACACCAGCCTTATGCCCTTCGCTGACACATACTCGGTCTGTTTCTGTGCTAGTGTGTGTAGGTCACATTGTTTTACCATAGTCAAACCACCACGGTTTGGTTTACAGTAAAACATGGAACCATTGTTTTCTATCTTCTTCAAAAAGTAAAATAAAAAAAGAATGGCCTGAACTTCTATGCTAATTATTGCATAGTATTATGCTAATACAAAAGACATTGATAGGTGTTACAGTGTTTGGCCCACATTTTCCCACAACACAAAGAGGGAATTTTGCACAAGGAAGGCTCTAACTTTGGAAAATCATCTAAAATCAGTGACGAAATCAGCTGCAGGGATCGAGAGAACAAATCAGTCCTGCTGTAGAAGGTTCTTGGAATCTACCACATTTTAACTCGATCTTGTCTCAGTCTCAGACAAAAAGGACTCCGGATTTTATTTCAAAACCTGTTAAGTTCACAACTGCTGAGGTATCGCCAAACTGCCTGTACATTTTAATGTATTTGTTAACATCATTACTGTGATTGAATGTAAAACTGCCAGCATCAAATACAACCAATAAATTGCCTTTTTACTGTTAACTGAGTGTCACCCCTCCTTGCCCCCCTTCCTGCTGACGAGTGGTCGATAAAGAAGCTGTCTGAATTGTCACGAATAAATACACGTGTTTTTATGGTAATGTAGATCTTTCAGGTCAATTTGAAGAGTGACTATGGTTTGCATGAGCCACATTTTATTTGAAGTTGGGCGACTCGCACTGGTCTGGTCTCAACACCTCAATGTTTTGTCTCAATCTCGGTTTGGGTGGTCGCAACTACAACAATACTATGTGCTTCATATGAAGTGAAGAACGTTAATTTGACATACAGGCCTGGGTTGAGATCACTTTACTTTATAACAGCTTATACAAGAGCGTTGTAAAGGAACAGTGTGAAGCAATGTGTTCCCATTGGCTGTAGTTCTCTCACCCATTTGGCACACGGTAGAAGTTTTTGTTGGTTGCTATCTTAAAGTGTTTATTAATGTGAATAACTTTTGAACAATTAGAACCTCAACTATGAATATATCTTATAATATCACTGTATTTAACTATATTGTCATTCATTATTTAATTATTATTACCCATGTTTCTTGTTATAGTTGTGAACAAATACATTCATAAACACTTACGTGCTTGCAGCAACACACTGGGGCATTCTAAACGATTCGAAATATGTTGATAATACTATTTATGAATGTTAAATAGGGGAACTTGGAATAAAGTGTTAGCTGTTAAAGTGTTAACTTTAATATACAGTAGATGAACAGACATTCATATAATATTCACTCGAGAATAAGAATTATCAATCATAACGAAGACCTTGGCGTTGCCAGATTTCCATCCAGTTATTACTGGTTATTACTGCCAATGAAAATAGAAAAACACAACCACTGATTTATCCCCAGCAGCTGCATGTGCAGAGCTCAGCTCATTTCAATCACAAATGGCAGTATCTTGATTTACACCGGCCACTGTTTTAATAGAGCTAGCTATGGCCAAATTTAAACTAGCCCGATTAATCAAGTAAACATTCAATATCTCCCATTCAGAAGGCAAGCGGTGAGCCCACACGACTTTGCAATATGAATTTTCCGGGAGATTTCTCTATTGATCGACAGACAGATGATTTGTGAGATACATTGTGTGGAAATCAATAGGTGGTCAGTCAATAGCTCATGGCGAGAAATGAACTGTGGTGACGTGAAGGCCACAAAGTCAAGTCTACATGTAGTAATGTGAAAATTAAAATGTGCATGGGTTTCCAAAGACAACCAATCTCCCGGTGACAATCCGCTAAAACTGCTCCGCTACAGGCAGCCAATGAGGTTTCATAGAGCAGAGCAGCCCAGAGCCTGAGGAAACAGCAGGGTGGCTAGTGACTTTTACAGTAATCGAGCTCTTATTTCTACGACACACACACACACACACGCACGCTTGCACACACACACACACACACACACACACACACACACACACACACACACACACACACACACACACACACACACACACGGCTATTTTACAGCAGTTCCACTTTGCTGCTCTGCTCTGTAGGGGGGCCTGCTGTGGGTGTGTCTTGGGGGCCCTGCTGTGGGTGTGTCTTGGGGGGTGGGACTGCTGTGGGTGTGTCTTTGGGGCCCTGCTGTGGGTGTGTCTTTGGGGCCCTGCTGTAGGTGTGTCTTTGGGGGGTCTGCTGTGGGTGTGCTATATTTGTGCACTCTATATATTTCTCTTCATGCTGTGTTAAGCCGTTCAACCCACTGGGTTTGGCCTGTCTGGTGAATATGTGTATGAAAGAACAGTAAGGTTAGAGTAGTGTCAAAGCCAAGCGGATGATAATTGGCATTAGTTTAGTCTGTCATTACAGACTGATGTTTTATGTAGGGCTCAACTGTAATGGAGGAGAGGTGAGAAGAGGAGAGGAAAGGAGAGGAAGGAAAGGGAACAGTGCAAAGATGTCCTCTAGATGGTACCAAAGGTTGCACCAGCTGTTTGGAAAATATCTGTCCTTATATTCTTAGCACGTACTTCCTCTATTGTTTTCAGCAGATGTTTGGTTATTCTACTTAACTTGCAAAATCTACATAACTTAACTGAAGTAACTATTATAATTTAAGCCAAACTGTGATGTTAAACCTTACTGAGTAGTTGTGTTGCCTAAACAGTGGGATATTTTCAAATTCACGGCATGACGTTAAGGTCTGTAAGTGATGAATTGGGAAAGAGAATGGGTTTAATTTCTGCAGGTGTGTTATAGATAGTGGTTCTGATCACCTTTTTCCACACATGAACGCAGAAGGACTATGTGACAAAGAAGAAAAGAGGACAAGTAAAGGGAGCAGATAGAGAGAGAGAGCGCGCTTGTGCGAGAGAGGGAGAGATTTAAAAGACATACTCCCTGTGGTCAATTTGGGTGATGGGGCATGACTGACCACACACACACACACACACACACACACACACACACACACACACACACACACACACACACACACACAGCTAGTCTGTGTAATAAAGAGAGGGAGAGAGAGAGGGTATGTGTAGGGGATTTGCTCTAGTTGTTTTAAATTACATCTTGCACTCTCTAGGTGAATAACCCCTCACCTACACACTATATACATTGTCACAACACTTACACACACAGACACAGACACAGACACACACACACACACACACACACACACACACACACACACACACACACACACACACAATCACCAATGGCCAATGAACGCAGTAGCCACCTTAAAAAGGCAGACAAGCAAGCGACCAGTAGCCTGAGCTGCTGTGTGAGACTGAAACGCATGGGGTCCTGCTGGCTGACCAACCTTGTTATTAAGTCAGGGTGGCCAAACACAACCTAACGGTGACATGATTTAAAGTGGCCCCTCAGCAGCCTGTCACCTGGATTGCTGTTTTACTCAGGCCACACCAGATGACACCTTGATGTATTTTAAACCCTGAAGCGGGTCAACAACAAACAGTTGTTTCCAGAAAGCACTTCTGGGATGTGGGGTTACATGCGGGCATGAGACCTGGGACCTGCCCAGTGCAACTTTCATTACCACTTAGTTCCTGCAACTGGCTCAGTGTCCCCTCACAAGCTGCTGTTGACTTGGTATGTGTCAGCAAATAGTCAACATATAACAAATAACTCCGTTTTTCTTTATAACCATTGGTGCTTCTTCAAACTGTGAGCAACAAAGGATGATGTTATGTTTTGTAAGTCTGTTTTGATATGATGACGAACAAAAGCCATATGCAGTCAAAATTTCTCAGTAGTCCACAAACCAGTCTCACAGTCTCTCATCTTAAATTAAAAGGCCTGATAAAATCAATGTCAAATCAAATGTAATGAACGGTTTCAAATTTCCTGGCATATAAAATTGTATATTCGGTCACCACAAACCAATATGTTCTCACTTCAAACTCATCATCTACGAATTACGGTGCATAATGATTGGGTATATCTTCGAATGGTGGAGGCGACCAGCCCGCACAGCTCAACCATATTTCCAGCAGCAGGCAGCTATTTTTGATGAAAAATAAGGATTACAAACACTGTTCACTGCCTTCTTCAGCGAATAGCAGACATGGTTAGAAACTTGCTGGTGAACTTAGTGAAGTGTTTATTAGCTAAAGAGGCCAATCATTTGATTGAACTAGTTGATTGGAGAAGGTGGAGACCAAAACAGAACAAAAAGGAGAGGACATACAACCGTTAGTCACCAAAAACATGAATTCAACTGACTGTTAATTTGCTATCAAATAGCCACAACAATATGATATGTCATACAGTTTATAAAATCAATAAATATAAGGCTCTGCCTTTTCACTTTTGTTGACACGGTTACTCCACATTGTTGCTTGACCTGAAGTGGATACCTCCAATATGGCTGCCACAGGGTATGTCACCTGAAAATCATCAACATTGGCCCCATATGATGGCTCTTGGATGCGAGGTGCGCGTCCAGGGTGCTGTGTAGGTTAGAGTAATGTGGGTTCAAGCGCAGCCCTCAGCCCTCAGCCTTCAGCTGGATGTCATCCCCACTCTGCCTGCTGGGCTTCTGCAAAGCTAACCTCTGTCTGTGGTAGGTCCACAGGTCAACATGGTGTTTTACCAACAGGAAAGTGATTCTCCGCAGCTGTCAACATCTATCAGCCTCAATCACACACACACACACGCGCAAACACACAGGTCAGCCATTCACACACACACACCCACGAAAACACAGACACACTGAGGTCAGCCACTCATAAAGCCGTAAACAACAGAAAATGGTATGTGGCTGAAAACGTGTCAGCTCAATTGGATTCTGCAAACACTGATGTGTTTTTTCACAGCTCCTTTATTTTCTCTGTCCATGTTGATATGTCTTCTATCTTCTAGACTTGCCTGGAGGTTTTTACTCCATCTAGGCTATCTGAGCGCTGATGCTCATGGCTCTAGATTTTCCCCTTTCACTCATCAGTTGGCTCCTTCAAACTATCTGTTTTCTGTTTTATGCATGCTAAGAATGTTAGTACTTGGTTTAGAGCTAAATTAGCCACACGTTCTCAATTTCTACCTAATTGGATACTTATGGCCAACTTATGCTACTTATGATACTTATGGTAAACAAAGCATGCTTAAAATACAAATATTAGCAAACCATAGCAAATTTATTAATGTTTTCTTTTTTATTTCTTATCTTTTCTTCAGTCTAAAGACTACAGTCAAAAATTCTGTTAGAAGCTCTGAGAGACTACTGTGTGAATAGCCACTTAAAAACATACGGACAATTCTATTCCGATAGTCTTAAGCATTGGCGCCTGGTTATGTTTTAAAATGAGGGAGCAAATTGTCAAAAAAAAAAAACATAATTGGAAGGGGGGCCTATTGGTCTTTGTCCAGAAAAAAAAAATCTAATTTAAAACACATTTTCTGTATGTCTACTTTCAGCTCTGAAAAGTAAAGCCAATTTGGGAGCGCTTTAAACTTTCACTCTTTCTACTAGCCAGCAGGGGGAACTCCTCTGTTTGGAATAATACGTATATCGGATTGTATGGAACTCAATGAGAAACACTCAACTTTTCACTTGATTTTTTTACCTTAATAAACATTGTAAACTTTAATTTTAAAAGTTTATGGTCTCAATCGTTAGTTTCAAGTCTTCTTTAAACCAAATGTTCATTTAATAAATTATTTAGAGAAAAATAGACATGATCTAGGGTGTTAAGTCGTGGCTACATTGTGATAATAGTTTACTACCACAGCTTTGTTTGAAAGTTAATTGTGACTTTCAAAAAAAAGGTGGCACAAGATGGTGAACATGCTAAGTATCACCAATGTGATCATGTTACCAGCGAGCTTTAGCATTTAGCTCAAAGCAATGCTGTGCCTCTAGACTGCTGGCATGGCTGTAAACTCTTCTAGTATAGGTAATAGTTTTTGGACAGCAAATAGAGTATGTATCTTTGATTCAGATTAAACTTTATTTAATTATAATGACAAGTACAAGTACTAGGACAAGGAAATGTAGTTTAGCATCTGACATCAGATGAATAACAGATACATAACAAAAAAGAAAAATGTGAATGTAAATTTTCACATGCATGGGATTTGACGCCAGATTCTGCGCTTCATACTTCTTTTCAATGTAAGAAGTAGATATAAAAAAGATGAATATAAAAGAAAGACCAAAAAAACACTGTTATCTCTAGTCTTGGATTTGTTCAGCTCCAGGTGGTTCTGACCACACCAGAGGACCAACTGATCAACCTTCCTTTTGTACGCAGACTCGTCACCGTTCCTTATGAGGCCGATGACCGTTGTGTCGTCTGCGAACTTCAGGAGTTTAACAGACGGGTCCCCAGAGGTGCAGTCGTTGGTGTGAAGGGAGAAGAGCAGTGGTTTGAACAATGGTTTGAATGGTTTAAACAGTGAGGTGTAAGTATGTATAGTCAGTGGAATTCAGTAGGTTGACAGCTGAGAGGAAGAGGCTGTTCCTGAGCCTGCTGGTCCTGCAATAGAGAATCCTATAGCGCTGCCCAGAGGGGAGAAGGGCAGACAGTATGGTTGAGGTGTGAGGTTTCCCTGACACTGCTGTGCGCCCTCTGCAGGCAGCGCTTGAGGACGATGGTGTTGAATGCTGAACTAAAATCGATGAACAGCATTCAACACTTAGGTGTTGTTGTTGTCCAGGTGGGAGAGGGCGGAGTGAAGCACTGTGGAGACAGCGTCCTCTGCCTTCCTGTTATGCCGGTAGGTAAATGAGTCCTTGGTTCGGGTCTTTTCATTGGATCCACAATTAGACAAAGTAGAAGATTGAGGGAACGGTCATGTCATTGTAATGTATTGTATCAGTCATGAGTCTTTTGCTGAAACTTATATATTTGAACTTTGAGTACAGTAACATTTTCACTGTAACAGTGAAATATGTATCACATGGTTCTCACTGCTCTCTATATTATGTCTTATCAGGAGTGTTCATGTAACATATGGATCTTATTGTTACTGTATGAACTGTATGTGCATGTCTCTTTGTGTGTATATCTGTATTCACAGGATTGGTTTCAGGGTTACATGTGTGTAGTCTAATCGGAAGAATTGTACTGTGAGTGTGTGTGTGTGTGTTTTGTGATTTAGAAGTGCGGCCCTATATTCTCTCTGCCATCTTCATTGTTTTATCTCCCACATAGACATACACACACCTGACAGGCCTATCCGGGCTAATAGATAGTATTTTAAATCATATTACCTCCATTACAAACTGTTTTATTGTCCGACCACATCTGTCAACCTGCTGAGTGGCTACGATGTGTGTGTGTGTGTGTGTGTGTGTGTGTGTGTGTGAGAGATACCAAGAAACCAAGCTCTCTCCTCTTTTCTGATAGTATCTGTTTAGTGGGAAATGAAACTATGCTGGAGGACAGCATGTTGGTCTTGGTGCTGAAAGATTGAGCTGTAGGACATAGATCAGAGAGAGGAAAGAAAGGGACAAAGACATAAAGACACTGAGAGAAAGACGTAAGGAGGAGACAAAGAATAACATATAAACTGATGATACAACCATTGGTCTTGACCCCACTTTGTCAGCATCGTGTGTGAGAGACATAATGAGAGAGAAGGATAGCATGTTTGGCACATCTGAATGCAACATCTGTAAAGGTTATAGGTTGATAACTGCAGACAAGCAAAAATTGTCGGTTGACCTAGGAAACCTGGTATAGTATATTCTGTAATTGCAGAAGGAAACTGTGAATTTGTTTTGAAGTGATGCAGCCACAATGACTGTGGTTTTTCACAAGTCTAGGATCCGACGGGTTCAGACTTGTTCTGCTTGTCCAGACAAGCAGATAAAATGGAAGGATGGATGGTGCGACAAAAGCTCCATTGACAAATTTACCATGAGCCCCTATTTATAAATGGTTTAGCTTATGGTGTTTAGTATTAATACATGGTTAATAAATCATTAATCATTATTATAATCAGAGATAATGCATATGTTTTAAAGGAGGGTTGTGTTGAGTTCTTATCTACAGGAAGTTTTTTGCCTACAGTAGATAGTGGTCAGCACTTCCCTAGTTTAGAGAAACCTAAAAAAAAAAATCAACATCTGTTTAAATGAAGGCTATATTTAAATCTTTTCATCCCTTCCGTCAGACAGCCATTTCTGAAGCCCTTTCTTAGACATATATATTCAACTTCATAAGGCTCCTTTGACAAAAACAACAATTTTACCTCTCAGAACATATGAGTTGTGAGAGTTTTTTTTAAATTG
>NW_027175821.1:20818620-20826120 GCF_023055335.1 Clinocottus analis
AAAATCCCGGACATTTTGGAATCCCTGCCGGACATATTTTTTATGTCTGGAAAATAGGACATGTCCGGGAAAAAGAGGACGTCTGATAACTCACAGAAGTCTCATTACTCACAGAAGTCCAGTGATCCCTGTCAGCGCCACATGATCAGCCACGTCATTTTCTGTTTTGTTCTTTCCAGCTTCATACAGCTAGTGGAATTTTGTCATGATTGTGTGTCTTTGCGGTGCTTTGATGCTCGGTGAACCCCTCATCCTCAACAATATTAATTGGTCAACAGATTTTTGGGATCCATTCTGCAACTGTGCTGCTCAGCTGGTCTCAGGCAGACTTAGTGAGGGGTCGTTGTTGTTCAGTGAGGCTGGTTTGACGCATTCCTCTTGAACGCCCCTCGCCGACCAACGCATGCTTCGCGTTGAGATGTTAAGGCTGGTTGTGCTGGTGAAACGTCAACGTCTTCCTGCAGAGTGTACATCTGACATCTACGTCTAACTGCATTAGAGCGGAAATAGTTGAATAGGTGTATTGGAAGCTTATTCTGCGAATGCGTTAAAAAAAACCAACTAATTAATCCTGTAATTTAATCATAACGCGTTAACGCGTTATTTTTCACAGCTCTTTATTTTATATTATAATATTATATGGTTTTGTAACTTTTGAAAAGGAAAACTATGAATAAAGCCATTGTGAGACAGGTACATAAATGAATAAACAAATTAACTAACTGCTGATATAATTTAATCTCATTCAATGTCCCATGCATACATCTTCCTGATTGGTTAAACAGTTTCCTCAATCACCAAAAATAATGCATCTGCTTTACTGGTCTGCTGCAGTGAGCACAGGTAGTGTTATGCAGTGACTTCAAGGGTTCCATTCAAAAAGAAAAAAAACACAATGCAGGGCTTACTGAGGTGACCTTCCAGTGTAGAACATATGATTCAGTCAGTGCGGTTACATGCATTCGAATTACTGGCTTAATCGGACTAAAATCAAATTATCCCGTTCATGTAAACACCGTTGTTCGAATAATTGCGGTCTGACTACGATCCGATTAACACCCCTGGATAACTCGATCCGACTCGATTGATAATTCGGACATCCCGGCATGTAAACAGTGGCTGCGGTCCAATAGTCCTTTTTGATTAGGAACCTTCCTAACTGAGGGAAATGACCCGGAAGTACCTAAGTGGCCGCCATGATGAGTGCCGGTCGAATTCTCTAAACGCAAAGGAAAGGAGCTTCATGCCTCCTAACTTAGCACCTTTAGCTTAGGAACCACTGGACCTTCCTTAACGAAAGGAAAGGAGAAAATGCTGACCCACAATCCCTTGCGGCGGCAACATTTAAAGTGACGTATCCTTCGGCCGTTCATGAGAACAAACGATCATGACCGACAAATGCAGATCATGTAAATAATAAGTAGCGTAACTTGTAAATACTTTCAATAATCTGTTAAACCGGCTGGAAAACTATGAACGTTACGTTGCTGTTGCTGAACACGACTGTAAAGTGATGAAACAGCTCAGCCCTCATTCTTTTATTTTACTTTAGTTACAGAGGTTTTAATGAAAGTATTAAACTGGTCGAGCTCTTTAGCCTGACTCATGTTTATGATTATCATCTTTTTAATCCACTATTTTGTTACATTACAATTAAGCACTATCAAGTTGTGTGGTGTTTCATTAACGGTTGTCTGCATATTTTTATGATCAGATTATAATCTGCATATAAATTATAACAACAACATAAATGGATATGAGACACACATATGACACACATCGTTAGTGGGATAACATATTTAATTCAGCAGGTTTGAAACTGAGCAGTTTAGTAGCTTTGTACTCCGTGAAAAATCCCTTGGTTTCACTTTCATATTCCTTCGTTCATTTCTATTCCAACCTCGTTGATAAAGTAATATATGAACCGAGTTGTTTAATCGTCTGCATGACGCAACACTGTCAGAACATAGATGAAGTATTTAAGATGCTTTATTGTGGTCCGAGATGGACTACAACATTGTAGTTTCATCGATGCAGACAAACTGACGTCACTAACATCGCCTGCTGTCGCCTCATAACTACGTCGCTTTTAGTGAAAGTGTAGTCGGATTCTCTAAACACCACGGTTGTCTTTTCCTAACTCCTCATGAATTCTCCTTACCATCTTTCCTTGACCCCGTGACGTTTCCACAGAGGTCAAGGAAAAGTGCTTAGGGTTAGACGTTAGGAGGTGATTATTTGACTATTGGACTGCAGCCAGTGAATCGGATTAGGAACTGGACTATGCGCATGCTCAAGATCCCACTGCTCCTTCCCTCCTCCCTCCCTCCCTCACTCCCAGGTCGTGACCCGGAAGTCGAAAGAGACGACAAGTTGTCACGGCCGGCAGAAACAAACAAACGTAAAAGTCGGGTTACAAGACGATACTACCTTCGGTGGGTGTCCCCGCTAGCTCCCTCCTGGCTGTATCACCACTAGATGTAATGAAAACAGCGCCACCTATCGTATCGGATATGACATGCTTTCGGCCAATGATTTGATTTATTCACTGCCATGTATATTAGGATAAGAGAGCATAGTCCGACTAAAGCAAGATTTGAATTAATACCATCATGTAAACGCACTGAGTGTGGCCCGACAAATACGGGCCACATGCCGGACAGCTCCAGTCCTGCCTGTCCCGTATTCCAATCACAGCCTTTTTTATTTGTATCCGTGAAAAGAGAAAAATATAACAGTTAAGTCTGTGCCCTGGAGCCTGGCGCCTTGAATCTCCCTGTTACAGTTGCCTCTGCTGAGTGATGTTGTTCAAAACTAAAGCTCATTAAAACATACCTGCATTTAACAATGGGGCAGGGACGTCTAAGTGGTCTTGCTGTCATCAGCATCAATGGTGGAGTGGCTCAGAAGCTCATATGATGACCTAATTAGTGATTTTGCAGCAAAGAAATGCAGACGTGTGCCTCTATAGAGCCTCCCAAAGCTGATAAATCACAGCGCATGTTAATGGTCGCGTGGGTCCTGTGACCAATCACACGTCCACGCTATGTTGCAGGCCTGGTCCATAAAAGAATTCGCCCAGCTTGTCAAAATAAGGCTCTGATTTGTTGAAGTCAATGACAATCAACCACAACATCCAATCCTGTAATGGTAAAATATAATATAACCTTATCTTATGTAATATAACCTTACAAGCAGGGCTGTAGTGGAGGGTAAACGCACGTAAACGGCGTTTACGCACCTCTGGAATTTTAGAAAAATGTTTGTGTAGCGTTTATCGTTTTGCTTGCTTTTCCACTGAATTTAAGCAGCTGACACTGACGTGAAATCAAACGAGCGGAAAGAGCCACGGGACACAAGAACCGGTTTTTAAAGTAATGACTGATATGGATGTGTTCTGAACATTTCTGAAAACATTCAAACATCTTAACTGCTCGTATAGAAATGTTTTAGTATGTCAAACCCAAGCGTACGATAGTTCTTAATCTAGCAATTGTCTTGCTGCGTTGTGTTGACATACTTTTCTTTACTGTTTTCTTTAAGTTTAATAAACTACAAACACATGTATTCACTGTCATTGATTGTATATGACTTTTTTAAACTGAAAACATAATGCAATATAGCCAGGACAGCCTTAAAGAGTTGCGATGCTTTGTGTTGCGTTGCTACGCATCGCGTTGCATCCCGTCGAGACCTGTATGATCACAAAATTCATAGTTTACCCACCTCTAATTTTCCCACTAAAGCACTGCTTACATGTGAAGGTTATGTGAAGATAGAGTCTAAACTGATTTAAATGTTTCTCAGAGATGGTTGAACCAAATGGTGTAGGGGGAAGGAGATCAAAGGCCGGTTTTCCTTACTTATGTTTATGATGGGGGTCGTAAACAGATAGGGGGTTGATTTCTCAGGGCAAAGGAAAATGTAACTTCTTTGATCTCAAGGACTAAGGGACAACAGGTAAATCACATACCATGACTCAGCATTTTTCTGTGCATCATCGTGGTTTGGAGGCGTAACCCTCATCATGTTATGAGTAGGGTTGTGACTGTTGTTTCATTGACTCTTGTGTCACAGACTGCTCTGAGTAGCTGCTGCATACTTTTCCTTTTTGCAAGAATAAACAGACGAAAGACAACTTTGATTCAAAGACTCCATTCCTCTTTAGCAGATCGACAGAGAAAATCTTCCATCATAATCCCTGCGTTGCTTAATCTTCTTTAACTGCTTTGCAGGCTCAAGGCTGCAGGCTGCAGGCAGAGGAGGACAAGAGCTGTACAATGAGAAAATAAAGTAATAGGGAAAAACATTTATAATACATGTGTATTTGTAAAAACAATTACTTTATAAAACAGCTGTAACTTTTAAATTATTTGAGAACAATATATATATTTTTCATGATAAAATAGATACAATTTTGTGATTCTATTTAGGCCTGCAATGAAGGCTTAGCAGGCCCTCAAGTACCGTCACTGTGCAGTTGCTTGATGTCAGTGGGAAGGCAATTAGGTGGGAACAGGGGCCGAAGTCACTCAGTGCGGTTACATGGATTCGAATTACAGGCTTAGTCGGACTAAAATCGAATTATCCCGTTCATGTAAACACGTTTATTCGAATAACTGCGGTCCAATTAAAGGTGATATATAAATATAGTTTTGCTATTTGTGCTGTACCATCTTATAGATACTACAATGGACCCAGAGGAGACGCTGCTCGGAGGCTCATCTGGATCCTCCTCAACGAGGTCGGCTGTTGGTTGCACTCCACCACCTTCAATTTCAGCCAATCTACCTGGTAAGTTCTGCAATATTATAACTGCATCAGCATATGGGCATCACAAAGAATCTTCATGCGATGCATAAATTCATCCTGTGTAGTAGTAGAAGATGGTTACTACCACATGCCTAATCGGTAGGGATACAACTGACTTTATATCTGCCATATCTGCCAAGGTACAAGGACCCAATCATCAAGGCGAATGAGAGATGTTGATGTGCTCGTGAGCCAAATGCATGCCATGACCCAGGAGTGGAAGGCGGACATGGCAAGAAGTGAAGCCCGGGAGGAACGTTTGATTGCCAGCATCCTCCGCACTGATAATATGGTCGAGAGGCTGATGCAAAGAATGGAGAACATTCAACCTCCACAACAACAAGAACAACATCATCATCATCATCATGATTATGGATTCCCGTCCACCTCTAAATACCATCAACTGAACTAGGCTCATGCAGCACTTTTTGCACCTTGGACTCGACCTGCACAGACCTCACTTTAACAGTATTTATGGTTCTCTCATTCAGCACTTATCAATCTCTCATTCAGCACATATCCAATCGCCATTCTACCATGTCATGGCCTTACTTATTTGCAGTGCCGCATGAAAAGCACCTTGCCGTTTACAGCTGTTATACTTCTGTGCTTTTTTATATTTATTTTTTTTATATTTATTCACTGCCATGTATATTAGGATAACAGCAGTGGCCCCCAAAAGAGAGCATAGTCCGACTAAAGCAAGATTCGAATTAATACCATCATGTAAACGCACTGACTCTGTCTCCACTGTCCTTGGGGTACAGGATGGTGTTCATGGTGGTTCCCCAGGGATGGTTAACTCTCCCCAGTTGTCTGAGCTGAGTGACATGTTTCAACATGTCACAGTTAAATCAACTTACTCACAGCATTGCTCTTTTGCAGAACTCTCAACAGAGCAGTCAGCCGCCTCGTCAGGGTCCCATAATATGTAGGCGTTGTCAACAACCTGGTGACTTTGCCAGAGAGTGCAACGGGCTGCGCACACCTCCCCACCCTCAGGCACTACCGGCTCCGCTGCAGTCTGGTAGGCAATCCCAACCAGCCCCGCCTTCGGGAAACTAGCACCCACCGGACTGCAAAGCCACAGTTCGGTTGAGCCCTTTACTGGCTCCAGGTTTGTTGGGAATGGTACTGTGGAAGCCTCTAAGTTAGTGTCCTTGTGTCCACATATGGTTGTTGACATGGTGGGAATTAAGGTACCTTGCTTGGTGGACACAGGTTCCATGGTGTCCACTGTCACCGAGAGTTTCTTCCTCAGCACTTCGAGCTGTGGGGGCAGGACCGACTCCAATCTTGCCACTGGCTCGAACTTAGAGACGCTAATGGGTTGCCTATTCCTTACATTGGTTACCTGGAACTGGAAGTGGAACTCTGTGGCAAATTGATGCCACGCTGTGGGGTGTTAGTCGTAAAGATCCCCCCCGGTGATTTGTCCTGTCCAGTCCCTATACCGCCCGTATACACTCGGACCAGGGCCGCAACTTCGAAAGCTCTCTGATCCAGCAGCTGTGTGGCCTTTACGGCATTGAAAAGTATTGCGAGGGCAGACCAACCATCTACATCCTGGGCTGGTCCGCCCTCCAGTCACTCTGAAAATGGTGAGGTGGCAGCACGTCGGACTGCATGGTCAACTGCTGGTTACCATTCAAATGTACACCATCTCCCAAGAGCAGTGCAGAGAGTTGCCGAAAGGCCTGGAGACCCCCGTGGTCCGGTTACTAATGCAATGTTTGCTGGATTTAGGCCTTTGAGTTAGTTTAACGTATTTTCAGTCTTGCCTATTCCATCGTCAGGGTGACGATATAAGAAGAGGGGGTAGAATGTGGTAGAGGGTAGCCTCACTCTCTGGGCATCAGCACACCATGTTCTTGGGAGCCAATCATGGTGACAGGGATGCGTTTGGTTCCCCCTTGGCATCAAGCACGGTTTCCGTCGGCTGGACTTCGCGGACATTTTGGGCTCCCCACCTCTGGTACAGGAGGTTCATCTTTCGTGCGCTGGTGAGTTCCGGTTCACTCCGGCTCTTATGGTCTCTGTGACGTGTTCCTAACTCGTTCCAATTTTTATAGAGCCGGCTTGACGTAACCTCACGGCAGCTTGCCTCCTTCCACAGCCAAGTGGAATGCTTGGACTGCCTGCCTGATCAGTAGGTGACTTCCGGGTGCTTGGTCATGTGGCTTAAGGGGAGGTATAACTATTTTTGATGGACTTTCATTCTTTATTTTAGGAGACTGTTGGCCGGGTCGGTGGAATGCTGCCACTTCATGTTTATCCGTTGTCTTTTGCCTCTGATTTGTCTTTTCTTTATTAGGTTATCTTGTTTTTATCTGGTGTCTTTGGTTTCTCATTTGTCTTCTGCTTATTATGTGTCTTTTGTTTCACTTTGCCACGTGTGGTTTTTCCTTTGTGGGAAAACCCGGTTTTGTGATTAATTGAGTTTTCTTGTTTGTAGGTGCTAGCAGACCAAGGTGGCGGGAGTGGTGCTTCCGGGATTTGGGGTCTTCCTTTGTGTGCTGTGTTTTTAAGTCATCTCCAGTGCGGACCCTCACGTGTGTTTGTGTGAGTGTGTTGGGGCGTACACGAGTGATTAGGGTGCTTACCTTTCTTTTGGGACCCCACCCGTGCTGGTCTACCTCGCCCGCCACCGGTCAGTCCCGGCCCTACACCTTTGTTTTCAGTATTATC
>NW_027175821.1:20831120-20943620 GCF_023055335.1 Clinocottus analis
AACTGTTTGCACACATGTTCTCAAAATCGGCCTATTATAACTGTAACGCTCTAAAAGCAACAATAGGTGTTGGTTCATTGAATGCAAATACATGGCTCTGCTTAGCAACGAGTATTAAAGAAGGGGTTGAACATCCAAATAGCCCTATTATTTGTCAGAGATCAACTAAGGCTAAACATGAACAAAATGTTCCGGGCTGGCAATCGAAAATACACTATGTGGCCATTGTTTGACAGACGAGGTTGAGACGGTGATGCAGTTCCTCTTAAAATGTAATAAATATGCTGAAATAAGAGAAAACTATATGAACCAGATCAACTCCACAGTCTCTGGTTTCAAAGAACTAGACAACAGCTCCAAGCTAAGAGTGCTGCTGGTAGAAGGTGACACAGCCTCACAGTATATCCTGACCTGTTAGAACCTGAGGGACTGCAATTGACATTCGGGCCAATAAAGCTCTTTGAGTTGAGTTGAGAAAGAGAGAGAGTGAGAGAAAGAGCGAGAGAGAGAGATGGAAAGTCTTTGGATAGAGGAAATGGGGGAGAGAAAGAAATCAGGAAAAGATGAGCAAGAGATGCCATGTCCTGTCTCACATCTAGGAGAAGAAGAGGAGGAAAAGAGGAGAAGAGGAGGAAGAGAGGAGGATAAGATGATGAAGAGAGTTGATGAGAAATAGAGGGGAAGAAGATGAGGAAGAGAGAAGATAAGGAAGAGAGAAGATAAGGAAGAGAGGAGAAGAAGATGAAGAAGAGAGAAGATGAGGAAGAGAGAAGATAAGGAAGAGAGGAGAAGAAGATGAAGAAGAGAGAAGATGAGGAAGAAAGAAGATGAGGAAGAGAGAAGATGAGGAAGAGAGAAGATGAGGAAGAGAGGAGAAGAAGATGAGGAAGAGAGGAGAAGAAGATGAGGAAGATAGGAGACGAAGATGAGGAAGACAGGTGTGTCCATCGTGTGTCACATTAAGACCAGCAGTTCTTACTTCTATTTCTGTCTCCTTCTGTTCCTCTGTGTCTGTAAATGGCTAAAGACAGTCGCAAGGTTCAGTGGCACTTTCATGGAAATATCGAAGCCTGCAGCTTTTTTTTAATTTTTAATTTTATAAAATAATACAAAACAATGCATGAAAACAAAAAAGGCACAGCTCTAATTAAAACCAGCAGAGGGTGCTGAAAGTGCAGTCAGAGTATAATGACTTATGGTTAATGAGACATTTACTCCACCACACTGTTTCCTATTCATATCAAACACAATTGTTGTTAGTGAATAGTATATGGTATGTATATATACTAACCCTATATATAATAATAAAATGACTGTAGCATAATTTAGATGCATGTGTCACAATTACATGTGAGCTTGTTTCAGGATAAAGAGCCATCTAACTTGCATCTGTCCAACCGGCTACAACTGATAATCTTTAAACCATGCAATACTTTAATAGCTGGACCATTAAAAAAAAAAAAAAAAAAAAAAAAAAAAAATTCTAGCATAATTACAGCCTTATGAAACTTTACAAGACAGAGCTTGTGCATTCAGAGGATGTATGTCTTTCTCATGGTATATTGACAATAAGTTAAGAAAATGCTTGCCATCCATATGCTGAAAAATGTAATTTCTGCAAAAGCCTAAATATGTGGCAGCAACCTGAAAATACATAATTTGTATAACATTTTTGACGAGAGTATTTATACATCTAGCAGACAGAACAACTTTAGCATTGACCCAGGAGATTGCTGTTCTTGTCCTGTCATGAAAACCAAGATTGATTTATTTGACTTTACTTTTGTTACGTAACTTACAAAGTATCGCTTACTTAGATAAGTTACTTATTTGAATTATTTTGCATTATTTTCCGCACTTTCATTTAAATAAACATTGTCTCGTAATTATGTACAAAAAACATGCAGCTTCACTTTCATGACACTTAAGCAACTGGATGATGTGTTCTTTTATTCCATGGATTTGAGATTTTATTTGGTTTGGGACTATTTAAAATGAAGAAATATGCTATATTTGTTGTTATTGCTGTTGTTGTTTGCTGTATGTTTGATTCTGATCTGATACCTCATCTGACCCACAATGTTGGGCACATTGGAATATTATTTTTATTTTATGCAAAGGAGATTTAATGCCACGAGAAAACACTGTTCACATCTGCTTCCAAATGAACACTTCAAATCAAATCCAATCACCACGCACTTCAGGTTTTAACCAACTAGGATTGGTCATGTTTGCACTAAAACCCAATGTTGGCTGCCACAAGTGCTCACTGCTCATGTGAGCGCTCTTCCCAGCTGTGTCCTATAATAATTCCTGGTAATCTCTTGGGTGTCAGAGCAATTCCCCATTTAAAGTTAATCTGTCTGGTGTGTTATGCACCAAAGGAGCTGCAGCGTTCCTTTCATGTGTTTCAACTAAATGGCTGACTGAGCACTGAAAACATAAAACAGATAGAGGAGTAAATGATGTGTCTCCATTATAATTTAGTCGGGAGTAAAGAATCAGAAGGCAGCATAGCCTCTGAGGTTTCTTTAGTTCAGTAGTTACTGAACCAGCAAACTGAAGAAATCTGGCATTACTGGGCATGCATTCTTTCAAAGTAAGACACAATTATATTAAACAAGTAATGCAAATGTCATTTACATACATTTAAATAATCTACAACTAATAAAATGTGGTTAAAAATTAGTTATTGTGCTTTTGATAGATATAGATATAGATATATGCTGTTTTTTTGGTACCAAAATACCAAAAAAGCAGCATATATTGATGTCCCCTATAATTTAGACATTGTTATATTGTATATTTTGTTGGTATGCCTCTCTCTCTTCAAATACCCTTCATTCAAATATAGAACACTGGATGTTAACATAACATCATTTCAGATCATTGTTCCTCATTAATCAGGTTCACTGAAACATCATCACCTTTCTCCAGTCAATGAGTTGTTCTATTAGAAACAAAAGTCTTACTGTAAAGCAGCACTCCATCATTTTTATTTGACATAAGCATTAGCTGAAGTTTTGACTTAAGGGTATACTCGGGTTTTACGCAGAGACGCAAGCATGCAAGACCCACAAGGGCCCCTTGCATGGTCCCATGAACCCTCTTGTGTGCTTGCTCCGCCCAAATTTCTGACTATCCAACAAACCTTCGCAAGCCGTTCCCAGACCGCAAGGCTGTGATTGGTCTGCTAACCACGTCCTTTCTGAGTCTCGCATTTCCGGTTTCATAGCATAATACCGCTGTTTTTAAAAGCTATAGCAGAAACACGAACAATGGATCCCATCTTTGACGGAGTATAAGTAGATGCAGATGGCAGTAAATTCCGAGAGGGAGATATCGGTGAACGTCGGTGTGCAGGTTGACTCCAAATGGTCGTTGCCGTATGGAAAAGGCGGGAACTTTAAACCAAAATGAGTCCGTCGATGCATCTGCGTGGCCAGCTGCAGTTGTAGTTGCAAGAGTGTATATTGCCCTTAAGTGTAAGACAATAAAGTAGTGATGTCATCCACCTTATCTCCGTTTGGCCTTGGTAACTTCAGGTTTATAAAAGAGAGCCTGTGTCAGGCAGAACAAAACTGATTAAAATCACACTTGAGTTGCATTTCGAGAAGTGTAAGATCCAGTGTTTTTAGAGGTTTACCGACAGGCTTATGAACTTTATTGTTGATTCTAGTTTTACATAATTTGTCTCTTGACCACTCTAAGTGTGTACACATTCATAAAATAATCCCATTATTAAAGGTCATGGAGCAGCAGGAGCATTTCACCACTTTGTGCAGTTGACAGTGTATGATAGTGTGTTTTTTTCTGCTGCTTCAACAGTTATTTTTAGAATTGCTGCAGTCAAAGAATAGAAGTGGGTGCCTGTTTATGTGTTGCAATAATTGAGTTTATATCTGTTTGCATGAGAAGCCAGCATCATTAAATATTGTATGCAGGTCTGCAGCACAGTGGCAGTGTGTCTGAAGCTGCCACGCCATCTGGATCTCATCACACACACACACACACACACACACACACACCTTCATATAGTGTTCTCTGGGCTCGGTGCCATGCTTCTCATCATGTTTGTCTAAGCTAATCGGCCAGTCGCCGCCTCCTCCCTGCATTAACGTTGCAAGAACAGAGACACCTCCTTAATGACGCTGCTAATTGAATGAAATGGCCATACTAACGAGCATAAAACCTCCCACTCACATTTAGCTAATTAACAACACACTGGCTTAATTACAACAGTAGAAACACATGCAGCTCTGCCTCGTTACTGTTAATTGCCGTGGCTAACAGGGATTTATGGTAATTGGCTGTATAAGCGTTGTTAACGAGAAGCTGAATTAGCTAGACACAGAGACAAGAGCAGTGCAGAGATGTTTAGCGCTAATTAACACTGGGCATACGCATCTGCTGTATTGGTTGGAGCTAAGGGGTCTGCAAGGCTATTGATCATTCGATTGGCCATTTTGATGTACTCTCCTCTTATGTTGACGAATGAGTGGGATATATTATGCAACAGGAGTAAGAATGCCAGTGTACAAAAGACATTTTCAACCCCAGCCGTTTGATTAGAGGAACCTAGTCAACTGCTCTTACTAAAATAACTAGTGGTTTATTGTTATTACTACTTATGTATTGTATAAACTGTCACAAACACTAGACACACGCTCCTGCAACTTTTTACCTTAGCAGTGGTTCTCAAACTGGGGCGCGGAGGTATTTCAGGGGGCCCGAGGTTGAAAACAAGGTTGACACCACATACACAAGGGTGACTGTACTATATAAGTTCAACGTATTCCAATAGTCCATGCGGTTGATGAGCTGGACCTGTGTTAGTATGGGTATGACCACTTTTTCATTTTCGGAAAAAAGGCCTGGTTCACCTTTTCGAAAGCCCAATACCACAACACTTGTGAGAAGATACATCTAATGTAAAACATAATTAAAGTAACCGCTAAGTTTAAAAACTAACGACTCCACGGCAGGTCCGTCAGCTTGTTGCGGCGGCCGTAAGCTTTCACCAATTCTGTAATAAGTATCCTTTACAAAGACGCTTTTCACTAAGAAACACATCTCAGTAACCGTCCAGGCTTGTGTGAGTCTAACAAAGCAATACAAATCCTTATAACCCTTATTAACACTTGAACAGTCACAAGATTCTGATTCGTTAGGTCCTAATCTCTCCAAAAACGTGTTTTAATAGTATGTGTTGAATCTTGCCTCCACGTCCCCCCGTTTGCAGAGATTGAGAGAGTGAGAGAGAGTGAGAGTGCCTGAATGCTCTTCAAGTGAACACATAACAGAATCACTTAATCAGAGGGTGGGAAATAAAAGCCAGTGAATATGAAGAAAGGGTGAGGGGGTGACCTGAGAGGGAAAAGGAGGAAGGAGCAAATTAAGAAGTTAGGAAGGGAGGAATGGGAAGCAATTATGGAAGAGAGAGAGATTTTCTTTTTTGATTTTTACAAACACTCTTTATGTACATGTTTTTCAAAACGTTACAAGTATAATTAGTGTTCTTTGTATACAAATAAATATAAAAGAACTTGTTTTACTATTTGCCTTTTTTTTCAATTATCAGTCGGTTAGGACATCTGTACAAGACAGCTGACCATTTAAAACCTTGCACAAAGCTTTTTTTAGGCACCATTGTTCCTTAAATGACTCAAGATCAGCAATGTGGTGATAAAATCTGAACTCGAGTCAGAGTCTCGCCCCGAGGTTTGTCCTCCACGCTGCGGCCGCTTCTTGCCCAGCTCTCTGCCCAGCTCCCTGCCCATCCCTCTGCTCTACCTTCCTCTTCCTGCTTGTGTAAATGGCCAGTTTGGCTTTGGCTGAGAGGAAATTGAGGAGCTGCCACTTGTTTTTGTAACTTTTGTTGTAGCCCACTTCCATAATAAAAATCTTGTTGGTAAAAGCAACGCTAAAGCGTGTAAAAACCAATGTTAAAAGAGAGAAAAGACTGGTAAGTCTCTTACACTCAGTAAAAATGTGGTAAATTGTTTCACGTTCTCCACAAAATGGGCACCCGTTAAGAACAGTTGGATTAAGAACAGAGATAAAAGCGTTAGGAGAAACGGCACCGTGCAGGATCCTCCACTGGAGGTCACCTGTCCATTTTTTGAGGGGGACTTTGTATAAAATCCTTCACTGAGGGCTGGGTCCATCCTGTCCCCATTCCTTTGACTAAGCGACAGTTCGCCGCTCAGTCCGACCTGGTGGATGCACTTCATGCAGCTGCGGTACACAGTCTCTTTGTCTGCGTTGTCTACCGTCAGTTTAGCAGTGTTGATGACTCTCACAGCCCCAGTCTCAGGATGATGTCCAGGTAGAGGTCTGCAGTGTCCAGGCTGTTCCCGGTATAGTCGTCCCTCAGGAGGCGTCTGTCTTTTTTGATCAGCCTTTATGACCAGAGTGCGAGGATTTTTTCCGCCACCCAGAGAGACTGGGTGTCTGTCAGGGCCGGCCCAACTGCATCCACCAGGTGCTGCAGGGTCAGTGTTCCAGACTGGATCAGCGCCACCGTGTGTGGTGTGGTCGCTGACGTCCAGTCTGGCTCCAATGATCAGTGGTTCTCTCAACAACCAGTGCAGAGAGTTGGCTTCAGGGAACCTTTTTATGGTTAAAAGGGCTCATGACTTAAAAACACCTTGATAAAAAGGAGGCAACATAGTTAAAAATTAAAATCTGTTAATAAAAGAGCAATAGCCAAACCCAGGTTATTGGCACGCCTTAGGATGCTGATCGTCACATTTCTCCACACGAGATCTGTCCGGCCTGTAAGAATCTTTGGATGAAATGTAGTCTAAAACCAGCACTCTCCCTCGAAGTGACATTTGGGGTAGCGGCCATTTCCATTTAAGTTTGTCATCTACCTTTTCTATGACAGTCTTGCAGTTCTTTTTCACTACATGGTCTACTCCTAAAAACACCCCGAGATACCTACAACCTCCTCTCTTCCACTCCAGGTTTTGGGGAAGAACTGGGAGACCACTGCGCCACTCGTCGACAGCGAGGGCTTCACTTTTTTTCCAGTTGACCCTTGCTACCAAGCTAAAATCCTTTATGATGCCTGTTAAAACATCGACCTCGCTCAGGGTTTTAATAAAAAATATAATATGGTCTGCATAAGCAGATACAATTATTCCTCTATTAAAACCTCAACTTTTTTTTTTTTAAAAAAGCTCAACTTCACTTGCTGGTTTTTGTTTGTGAAAAAAACGTTTTCAGTTTCTCTGCTGTATATCTTTGTTATCTTGGCTGCTGCTAAAAAAACAGGGATATCGCTACTATCAGACACATACTCAAGCGCACTCTCATCAGTCACACACTCATTCAATGCAGCCCCCCTTCTCGACTTCCTGCGCTTTGCTGCACTTTTTAGTTTTGACTTTGTTTATTTCCTCCAGTTCCACTTCTTCCATCTCTACTTCTTCCATCTCCGCCTCCTCCACTTGCTCACTTCACAGAGCGCTGCGCTCCTTCCCGTCCTTTCCTTGCTCCTGCCTTCACCCCATCCTCACTGGTCTTCATCTCCTCCTGCCTCACACACCACCTCCTTCTACCCCACCCAGAGCACCTTCCCCACCTGTAACAATCTCCTCACCCAACACCCCTTCTTCACACAAGATATCATTACACACACTACCTTTTTCCCCTGTGGCTACCTCCCCCCCTGGTGCATCAACTGAACTCTGCCCGTGTGTCAGGTCGGCCACAGTGGCAACTACTCTTTACAAACGAAGCACTTCATACCTGCCGAAGTGGCAAATATTTTGTAGTCATAATCATCTACGTTCACAATGAAAAGGCGGTTAAGCTCATCGTTCCGATTGTTCAGTATCATATAGAACTGTCTGCGATGAGACACCACATGCTTCAGCAACGACCTTCTTCTCCACAGAGAGGCCGACTTCCTTCACACTGCTGGGGTGCGTAGCACAGGTCTGTGCTATGTTCCCTTGCAGCTTCACCTGGTGTTTTCTGGTTAGGTGCCTGGAGCTCGGGCCGGCATGCTGCCAGCCAGGCCACCGGCATGTTGCCAGCCAGGCCACCGGCACCACACCGGGAAGAAATAGAATAAACCCACCAAGCACCCAAAACACCAAAGTATATAGAGATCGCTCCCATAGGATGGGATGTGTTCAGAATTAACAACATAACAGAGTATGTTGGTTCTTCGAAGGTGGATCCTCCCTCAAACGGTCTTGTTCATTCGAACCAGACGCCAGTCCTCAGGATAATTGCGCATGCCCGCTCCTCTTTAGAAGGGAGAACAGTCAAACTCCAAATTCATGATGTTCTCTTTCTACAATGGCAAATAAGATCAGAGAAACAGGGTCTCTTTTTTCTGCTGACGAGCAGAAGATGATCATGACAACATAAATTTAAGCCCATAATCATGGCAAAGTCTAATGGTACGTTCACATTCAAAGCGTAGCGAATATTCGCAACACTTCCTGTTGTGAACGCAGCTTAACGCCGCCTGCGCTGGTCGGGATAGTCACATGAGCATCACAATATATAAATTAAATGTGTCAGTGTTGGGAAAATGTACCCCAATCAATCAGATTATATACATTTAAATGTGTCTGCTGGCAGTGGTATACAAATGAATAGATACTTATGAGAATATATTTAATGTATATGCGCGTATCATGTATATATTCACATATGCGTGTGTAGATCACCATAAAACTAGAAGTTTGAATATGTTTATGGATGGAAGTATGTTTGTATTATTCATAACCTGAAATGTAATCAATTGAAGCAGTATGAAAATGTGTGATTCTTTGTATTCTTCTTGTAATAAGTCCACCTTAATTATGTTCTACAATAATATGTATGGTGCACTAATAACACTGCCATTTATAGGGGAATCTCTCTCTATAGATAGATAGATAGATAGATAGATACATAGATAGACCAACCAATAAACCAATATATAAACCAACCTATGCCTGTTAGAGTTTAATGTTTTATCTTTCCCACAGCAGAACGCATGTTGGACATTGTTAGATTTGGGTGGATATCATATCAGACTATAACTTTATCTAAAATATCAATTCAACCCCCAACAAGTTAGTTTGTGTGTGTGTTTGTGTTATAGCTCCAGGCTAGAGCGTCAAGGTGGCTCCTGGCCTTTTGTATATGTTGATGAGCCATCAAGATACACAAAACATAGTTTTTTGTATCTCTCTTTTCTTGTCATAGTGGAGTGCTATTTGAATCGCGCTGCCCAACCGTTCCCAACGAAAAAAAAAAAAAAAAAAAAATGGTACCGCAGGTTTACCTCCTCTTCCTTCAGGGGCTCTTCTCTTTTCCTGTCCAGTCTGTCTGTTCTCTCCCCCTCGCTTCTCCGGCTCTCCAGACATAGTGTCTGGTTAATTAGGTGATGGCCTGCAGGTGTGTCCAATTGCCAGGTGCCAATTAATTGCAGCATCTGCACTGGAAAGTACCGCCCCTTAATCACCTCACCCAGCCGGAGGATCCGCTTCCTACGTTGCACTCCTCCCCTTGGTCTGCTATAGTGTTTGTGTGTGTGTGTGTGTTCCTTTATGCCTTTCCAGAGCTCTCACAGCTCATTGGGTGTATATGAGGAAATGAAACTTAGCTATTGGTTAAAAGATCTGGTTAACATCAATAAATCCATTCCATTCCATTATCCAAACCATTTATCCTCTTCAGGGTCGGGGTGCTGGAGCCGATGCCAACTGACATTGGGTGCAGTGTCCAGTTTATCTCAGGGCTCATATAGAAAGAGAACACCATTCACTCTCACATTCACACCTACGGACAGTTCAGAGTCTCCAATTAACCTGAGATGCATGTCTTTAGACTGTAGGAGGAAGCTGGAGAACCTGGAGGGACCCAATGCTACCACGGGAAACTTCCCCCGAATCGGACATTGAACCCGGCTCTTCTTGCCGTGATAGCCACTACACTCACTACTGTGCAGCCCATCAATAGATCTATGGATAATATTTACTGCCCACAGTCAATGACTACAGGTATTAGTTTGTGTGTGTATGTGTGTTACGGTTTGGCGGGATAGTTTGAGAATATACAAGATGGCTCTCCGTAATGCCAGAGGAGCCTATTACTCATCATTAATAGAGAAAAACAAGAATAACCCTAGGTTTCTCTTCAGTACTGTGGCCAGGTTGGTTGAGTCACAGCTCTGTGGATCCGTGTATTCCTACAGACCTCAATAGTAATGACTTCATGAACTTCTTCAATGATAAGATTATGACTATTAGAGGCAGGGTTGATGTTCTCCTGGCCTCGGCTATTGCCGGTCTATCCTCAGGTGGTGTGGACTTGCAGGCGGCTGTGACCCTTGATGTGTGTTTGGATGGATTTTTTCCCCATTAACCTCCACCAATTGTCTTCAATGGTTTCTGCTTCTAAATCTAAATCTAAATCTTCTGGACGCCAGGAGACAATCTTTTAGTCTCCTGGACCCTGTTTCGACGAGGCTGCTTAAAGAAGCTTTACCTTTAATTAGTGTCTCTCTACTAGATATGATTAAAGGGTCTTTATTAACGGGTTATGTACCACAGTCTTTTAAAGTGGCTGTAATTAAACCTCCTCGAGCCCCTTATAGGATTTAGCAGCTCTGTGTTCAAGTAGTGATATAAACCCCAAATGAGTTACAATACTTATGTTATTTTATATTTTTTTTTAGAATTTATTTGTGAAAAAAAAAAAAAAAAAAAAAAAAAAACATTTACCACATTTTAATCATTACTATAAACACCAAGCATTATTCAAAAAAGTTTTCCCAACAATGCGTTTTCAAGCTGCTCCGAGTGTTTTGAACTCCAGAGTTGAAACATCCCTCTTTGGAAAGATAATGACCAATGACAAATCTCAATGAAACAAAGCCTTGGCCTGTTACCAAGGATTTTAATTAAAATAACTGTGTCATTCAGTTCAAACATGTAAAAGTTATAAGCTCTATGGCTAAACATGCTCTGATTGAGGCTGCCTGTATTCAAAATCTGCATATTTCCCGCCTTGTGTGACGAGTTCGGAAAAAGGACCATAGTTTGCAGTCTGAAGGAGTAGGAAAACGAAACAGCCCGGATTCACTTGGACTTTTCATGTACTAATATAAATCCATTAGATTCTACCATACCTTATTAGATTTGTACAGGCTCGGAGAGTTACGTAGTATTTATTAACACAAAGGTGAAAATTTACGTTTGCGCAAAAAAGTGACGGCAAGGTTTTTGAGTTTACGGGGTTCATGTAATTACATAAACTTACGGTAATTTTTTTAGTAATGTATATGAAGTTAATCCACAATGTGGTTCCGGAGATCCTGTACTTTTTTTTTTTTTTTATCATTTCTTGTCTGATAATGGGTGTAGCAGGTTTTGGGGGTGTTTAGTGTGCAACGGGGCTCAGAAGGTTAAGAAGCCCTCTCTCGATCCAGAAGTATTGGCTAACTATAAACCTATTTCTAACCTTCCCATCCTCTCTAAGATCCTTGAGAAAGTAGTCACAAAGCAATAGTTTATTTAAGGACTTTTAGTCAGGATTTAGAAAGCATCATAGCATGGAGACGACACGAGTGACAATTACCAATGACCTTTTCGTTGCATCAGATAGGGGGCTTATCTCTGTACTTGTCCTGTTATACCTTAGTGCCACATTCGACACCATTGACCTTGACATCTTATTACAGAGATTAGACCAGTCCATTGGTATTAAATGTACGGCACGAAGCTGGTTTATGTCCTATTTATCAGATCGATCTCAGTTTGTATATGTAAACGATGAAGCTTCGATGACCACCGCCGTTCGTCATGGAGTTCCACAAGGTTCTGTGCTTGGACCAATTTTGTTCACCTTAAATTTGCTTTCTTTAGGCAATATTATTAGAACACAGTCAATAACCTTTCACTGCTATGCTGACGATACTGACCTACTGAACTGCCGATCAGGCCAGATAAAAATCCACCAGGTCGCTAAACTTTAAGTGTAGAGACATATAAACCAGGATGACCTGCAACTTCTTGCTGTTGAACTTGGACAATAGTTAGTTTTGACCAGGAACTCTCCTTTGGACCACACAAAAAAATAAATCTTAAGGACTGCTTTTTTTCACCTACGGAACATTTAAAAAATCCGGCACATCCTGTCTCAAAACGATGCAGAAACGTTGATCCATGCATTTGTTACTTAAAGACTGGATTACTGTAACTCCTTATTATCAGGCTGCTCCGGTAAGGGCCTTGGGTCTCTTCAGTTGTTCCAGAATGCTGCAGCTTGTGTACTAAAGAGGACTAGAAAGAGAGATCTCATTACTCCTGTGTTAACTGCTCTCCAAGATCAAAAATTATATTTAAAATTCTTCTCCTCACCTACTAAGCCTTTACTGGCGATGCACCATCATATCTTAAAGAGCTTATCGTGCCATATTGCGCTCACTGAATGCGGGCTATTTATGGTTCACAAAGTCGTAACCATTCCCCCAGTACTGGGGGAGCTTCTCAAGTTCAAGTTTACAAGTGGTTGTATGAACCCCAAATGAGTTTTAATACTTGTGTTAATTTATATCATTTTTTTCAGAATTTTCTTGTGAAAAAATTAATTTATTAAAAAAACAAACACGTTTATAACATAACCTGATCATAACTATGAACATCCAGCATGATTTAATTAATACTAGTCAAAAATGCTTATAGAGTGGTTTCCGACATGTTCAAAATGTGTGCTTCAGACCCTTAATAATGTGTGCTTTAGTCCCACATACTAATAACGCCCCTTGTTGGAAAGAACAGGCCCTATAGAAAGCCAAATAACTGTGTACATTGGTTCAGAAATGGAAAAGTTTTATGAGAACACTATATTCCTCAGAGGCATGGCTAGATGTGTTCTCTTCAGTAGATTGCGAATGTGCTCTGTGAAGTAGTTAAAAGGTCATGTGACAGGGAAATGGCGTAAGATCAAAATGTAAACAGAAAAAATTTCCGGCAATTTTGGGAATTTTAAGTTACTAATAAATGAATTCGGATTTGCGCCGTTTGACTGCTACAAGCACGGATGGTTACGGGGATGCGTTTCTTATTGAATTCCGCTGCTGCAAAGGATACTCACAGGCGATTTTGTGAAACCTTAAAGGCCCCACAAAAAGTTGACAAAGCTCACGGCGAGCTGTTGGAAATTACATAGTACATAAACTTAGCGGTTACTTTTATAATGGTGTACTGAGTCGATGTCTTCTCAAAAGGGTTGCAGTATCGTACAACGTGGAATGAAATTCAACAACGATGTGGTTGTGGAGATAATTACGGATAGCGCTTATAGTTAGGGCTGGCTCAGGCTGGCTCAGGTTAGCCCAGCTCCAGCCCCTAGATATGCTGCTATATAGGCCTAGACTGCTGGGGGACATCTTAAGATACACTGAGCTCCTCACTCGTCTTCTCTTCTTTATTCTCTCCTCTCTCCTCTCCTCTTCGCCTGTTCTTTCCCTTCTTCTGGATAAATTATTATCTCTTCAATGCACATAACTAATTTCTTTTTGGGTGTCTCTGTGCTTCCTTGCCTCAAGTTTTCATGGATCATGGCTGTTTGGAATCGATCCTGCCTCCTGCCATGGCCCTGCTGACATGGAATTATATGAATAATTTATGTCATGTTCATGTAATGTGCTGTAACTCTGTTACTCTCCTGAAGGTTTCTTCCCTTTTTTCCTCGTGAAAGGGCTTTTACTATCTTTATTTGGGAAGTTTCCTGATCCGATGTGAGGTCCTGGGACAGGATGTCATGTGTACAGATTGTAAAGCCCTCCAAGAATAGTTTTGTATTTGTGAACTTGGGCTATATAAAATAGACTAAATTGAATTGAATCGGTCCATGCGACATTCTTAAAGCTACCTGGGATGCACCTTTATGAACGAGGCCCAGAGCATCATTGACCATCGCTTTTATAAATGTCCTCAGTGACCATTCTTTCACAAAAGGTTCATGAGATGAATTTCATGATCAATTTTAGCCTGAAGATACTTTTGGGAAACAGGGCCCTGGATGGTTGTACTTGAACAGTGATTGCCGAACAGAGAAATGAAAGAGAACTTAAACTAGGTGATCTGTGAACAGCATTACAATGTGCTAAGCAAAGTGAAAGAAAAGAAGCCAGAGAAGGAAACTAGCAGTGATCTGTGAGCAAATTATACGTAAGAGCAAAGAGTTCAAAGTAAAACCGTGAGTCCAAAAAGAGAGCTAGTCCAAATTAGCTCCTCAATTACAGTACCAAAAGCAGATTATATGTAATTTGTTACTTTCGCCCTTTCTCCTTGCATATACAGTGATTGTGTGTTGTGTGCATATGCAGATGAGCTGAATGTGTGTGTGTGTGTTGCGTTGTGACAGGGACTAATGTCTAAATCAGCCAGACTCCATCGCCCTGTCGCCCCGCTCCCCTACAAATGTCACCTGTTCCCGGCCAGTGATTTGCATAATGCAAAGCTTCTCAGTCGTAACGGTCCGATTAGCAGCAGGGAGCGGCAGGACCATTCCTGACGCACCAAGCCGTTAACGGCTCCTTTTGCTGGGAACAACTGTGATTAACTCAGGGGGCTATGGGGTGGGGGGGAGGAAGAGAGAGAGGAGCTGGCCTGAAAGTGTTCACTTTTTGGTTGTATTAATTACAGACAGACAGGTCGGCTGCAGGTGACATAACCAACTGATGGTTAAATTGAGCGCTGAGCCAAGAATGAAAAGATGAGGGGATGAGAGGAAGAATGGAGGGAAGGAAAAAGTTTACAGGGCTTAAATTGGGATGTACAATTTGTTTACACAAATATTTCAGTTGAGCGGAGAAATTAGGTGGAATTAAATAATTGGAAGAGGACCAATGTCTCCATTTACCCCATCATTACTACTAAATTACTCAATTTGAATAATGGTGTCTCTAAAAATGTTTTCAGAGTATTTTCTCTATAAAATAGTGTTTACATAGTTCTTTATTATTACAAAGTTAAATCACCATGTAAAGCACTGCAAGAAATCCAGTTCATTCAAAGTCATCCCCAAACATATTTTTACAATATAATCATCATCACTTCTGAAACTGAATCTTGTATTCGCCGGAGGTAAAACGCGAAGAGTAGATAATTTACCAGTGGGGTGTTTACAGATATATCGTATACATAGAGAAAGATTCATTCAAAATTTACTCAGACAAAGGAACTGGAAGTTGAAAAAATGCAAACTCATAACCAGATTTTAAGACTCATTCCTGCAGCACTCCATTGTGCTTTCATGTCATTAAATTTTAATTTCCCTCACTGGATGTTACATAATTTGTTTTACAGTTTTTCACAGTTAACTGTCTTCCAAGATGGCCGACATGACCTGCTGGTACCACCTGGCCAAATAGATGACCAACAGCGGGTCATCTATTTGGTGCTGCATATTTGTGTGCTGTTTTATGTTTGACTATGAAAAAGTAGGCCTACACAGAGACATTGTACAAAAGGAGAAATGGCTCATTGTCCAGAGTCATTGTCATTCTATGGTGTGTTCCATTTCGATGATTGTGTTTTCAATTTTGTCCTTCTGTTTGCTCTAAATGCCTGGTAGTGTGCAGCAAATGCTTAGTTGTGTGTACCCAATGAATGTATGTGTGTGTGTGTTTTGAAAATATGGCTGTGTGTACCAAATGAAACCAGGAGTTCCATTTTGTGAACAGTTAAGAGATTTGATGGCAAAGAGTCATCTTGCAGAGGGAGTGTCAGGTTTAGCTTTTTGTTTGTGAGGTTTTCAGTTTTCTGTGAGCAGGAGGGGTTTACTACTGTTAGAAAAATTCACTCGACCCCTCGGAGTAAAATCATGAAAACAGGAACATTTATTCGTTGCAAGGAAGGAGTCAGACGTGCAAAGTGATAGACAGATTGCATATCCAAGACTGCTCAAAGATCTCTCAAAAGAACCACCTCTTAAATACACATCATGACCACTAACAGAAACCCTCATGACGTCTTTGGCCTGATCGTGAACCTTTCCCCTCGTCCCATAGAGCGGTTTGTAAGAAATGGTCATGTGATAACAAAGGAACTGCACGTTCTTTTAGACAGAAACATACAGATTCAGTCTCCCTGCTATCAGGAGACATGCTGAGTTTGTGTGTAAGATTAAACAGAGACAGTAAGATGAGAAGTCTGAATATAACATTGAAACAGTAACTGATTAAGCGTGAATAATTTTTTCTTGTAACAACTACACAGAGTAATGAGATTACCCTGCTATTATGATCAGTTGTGGCATTATCAATAGTCTCTTGTTTTTTTTTTTACGTTTTAACAGTTATCTAGCAACATCTCTTTCAAATAGAGCTCTGTCTCCCTAAAAAGGTGCTGAAAATATCTGCCATCTATCTTTCTTCTTCCCTTTTAGGTTCTGTTCTCTTCTTCTTTACGTCTCTGTGTTTAACAAATGAGACAGGGATGAGAGGATGAGAGGGGAAATGTGTTGCACCTCACTTCTCTTTCTAATGTCTCTGGCTTCTGGGAAACCATGTGGAAAACTAAAGACTATTAATGCCACAAACAAATCTCTCCCAGAGCTCTCCTTTTACATATTTTAGTGCACGGGCGGGCTGAGGGCTTAATGACATGGGGAGATGAGGAACCGGAGAAAGAGGAGAGAGAGAGCTAGAGAGGTGGGTGGATGAGGAGGAGGTTGGTGAGGATGAGACAGGAAGATGAAGGTGGAATAGAGAAAAAGAGAACAGAAGAAGGGGATTGTTGATAGGAGATGGATGAACTTCATCGTGATATATTATGTTCATTCACAGGTTCATACTGGTATTTGGGTTCTCCACTAGAACATGTCTTACTTCAATGTTCAAAAGTGGCTCCAACAGAAGCTGCATCTTTATTGTTCTCACGCTGTCTCTGAGATTATACCTGTGTGCATGTTTTGAAATGCTGTTTCTTTAAGTCACTTGGATCGATCCAATTGTTTCCTGTCTTCTGCTCATGCTCTGTTGGCATCTTTGGAATACTACTTTGACTATTGACACTTTGAGTGAACGCTAATTTTAATCTACAGTTTGGTTATTGGTACCAAATTCTAGGGTGGCACCCCTTTATTATTAATATTTATTAATTATTGTATTGATAGTAATGATCAATACTAGCTAATAACCAAACACACTCCTGCCAGATCTCAACACCATCAACAAAAAATAATAGTTAGCAACACGAGGCTGGGTTTTTTGGTTACATTGTATTGTATTCTTGCTAGTTTCTCAACATTACCAACCCTTTCTTTCAGCTTAATGCTAACCTTGATTTAGCAGACAAAGTGCCTATGGTTTATTAGATTTGGGTAACATGCAATTTACCTAAACCAATTCTCAGACCAAACCTTAATATTGTCGACTTAACCGGTCGACAGTATTGTTTTACAGTGTTTAATTAGAATGAAAGCATGGATGACACATCTTCCTATAGAAGTTTGAACTTACAGATGCGTTTTAATAAGTTGTTGAAGCCTTGTATTTTTGAGTTATATTGAAACCTGGAAGTAATTATCATCCAGTGCATGTGGATTTATTAAAACTCAGCTTGGATGAAAGGTTTCAGGGGATGATTGACGATAAAACACACCTCCAACTATTGCATTGACATAAAAACAGAGGAGCCTCCACACCCTTAGTCAAGTCTAAATTGTTTTTATGGGTTTCAGAAGTTAACAACAATTCCAGTTATTAACCTGCACCACTCAAGATAGCCCAAGCCAAGCAGTCCAAGTCTTAACCAAGCCTTCACTGATAGGATCACATTGTCGGAGTGAAAAAGAAGCGCTCCCATTAGATGTCCAGCTAGATAAATAGACTATAATGGGTTACTGGGGGTGCGTTTGGTCGTTTGGCTTGACGCTCCCATCAGATGTGATCTCAGGGTCGCCGCCATGAATCAGGCAGCAGTGCAACGTCATTGGTCATCCTGACAGCTGAACAAAGCCTAGGAAGTGGGGAGGGACAGACGCTGCTAATGGAGCCAGATTAGGATGGGTGTGCTTTGTAACTCGTGCTGGCACTGCCGGAGTTGCTCAGTTAGATGTGTGGGGTCAGTGACTTCTTTATGAGATACCTGAGGCATTGTGGGCCATTGGTGCTATGGCACTATGGGTGCTGTTTCTGCTAGGCTGCACTGCATAAGCTGTGTTCGCTGATTGTTTTTAGTTTTTTTTGATGTGTGTTCATTTTGTGAGTGTGTGAGCACAGAGCTTGGTGATGTGGTGGTGCTGGGGCTGATAAGAGTCAGATAAAGCTTTAAGGGCTAATGGTTTCCACTAATGAGAAAACTGGCTGTGATTATGACAAATAGCTGAGAGCAGCAGGCTAAGCAGCGACACACAGCAGCTATTGTTTGGCAGCCGAGCCTCAGCATCTCATTACACCTCCAGCCTCCTCTCCTCTTGATAGACCTTTTCTTTTCCTGAAGATAGAACGGCCTCCTCCTCTTCTCCTGACGATAAATCGGCCTCCTTTTCTCCTAATGATGAACTGGCCTCCTTTTCTCCTGAGTATAGACTGGTCCCCTCTCTTGATGGTAAGCCGGCTCCTCTTCTCCTCATGATCGCCTCCTTCTTTTTTGATGACAGACTGGCCTCTTCCCCCTCGCTTGACGATAGGCCAACCTCCCTCTCTTCTCCTGATAGGCAGACCTATGTTTCAAGATATACAGGTGCCACAAATTCAATTTCCTAATGAACGGTGATATATTTCTTGCCTCGGTGCATTTTGTGCAGGTGAAGAGACACTGCTTCTTGTTAGGACAAATAACCTGCAGTGAATCTCAGGAACTGTGTAGCACTATGTCTAAAAATACATGGTACATGACCGATATAACCAATCCTTACTTTTCAGTTAGTAAGCAAAGTTACCTTCGCCAGTATTGCCTGATTGCTACCAAGTTTACTGCTTGATATGTGACCGCAAACTTTACAACATCGTGAAGTAAAATGTAGGAGTTCAGGCTAATATCCCAACCAGATATTGTTGCTCTTATTACAACTCTGATCCTCCACAGATCTCGTCCTCGGACTGAAAAACAATTAAGCGCCACCTATTATGTTCAGAGAGTGAAAAACAAAAAAAATTAAGTTTATATTCTACTTTCAATAAATCATCATAACTCAACGTTTCATGATTTCCATTTTCCTTCATGGATTGAATGTTTGCCTCTTGATGTTCAATCATTACATGGACCATGAAACCTGAGAAAATGAAAAAACGGTCTTTATTTTTTTTCTGCTGATATTGCTGTATTTACAATGCCAGTGGATCTTATGACTGACTTTTAATAACATACATGATGTACTGTATGGTGGACATTCTTTCTTTGAAGCCCTGAACATATTTTCCCACAAGCTAAGAAGATGAGAGAATAAAATCTTAAAAGTTAAAATAACCTTATTTTTTGTCCCAGAAATGCTTCTGGGAAAATCAGGTATGTTGTGGAGCTTTCCTGAAGTCACATCATTTCTGCTTCTTTTTGATTTTCCCCCCTCACCACTACAATAATTGGAGCACTTATCTCTGAGCTTGCAGTGCATTAATATAGTTTAATAGCACTAGTTGTAGCATATTAATATTCCTTAACCTCCACTCCACCCTAAAATCCCACCACCACCTTTTCACCTTCCCTCCCTTCATCATCCCCTGCTTCCACCCTTCATCCTTTTTTTCTCCTTCTCAATCGCCTCGTATCCTCTCTCTCTTTCCTCCCCCTCCTTCTCCAAACTCATTTCAGCATGAGATTATAAATGGAGCCTTGGGAAAATGTGATAAATCAATTAATCATTTCTCGCTGTGTAGCTTAATGAGTGAACTGGGGTGTCATAATTAGTTCTTCCAGTATCAATCATTAAAGTGCAAGTTTGCTGATAAACAGGCAACTGATGAGAGTAGAGACATGGCTGAGCCTCTCCTGCTGTTATTGCTGTGAAATCACAGGATAAGAGGACTAAATGTGGAGTAATGAGCTCGGGTTTACACTCTTTCATTTCTGCTACGCTTCACTTACATCCTAACTTTATCCCAAAGCAGACCACGCCCCCTCTTTTTGACATTTTTTGATTGAGGAACAAGAAAAATACTTACTTATATTTACTTACACTTAGATTAGTATTTGTCTGCTTGTACTATCAGTGCTCGAAGAGATATAGCTCCTTGACATAGGTGTAGTAATCCCAAAAACTAAAGTCCAAATTGTGTTCTGATTTTGTTGAAGAATGCTTCCACTTCTTGACTTTAGCAACAAAAGTACAAATGCTTCTGTTATAGATTAGAGCAGCTACAGTCAGTGCATTGAGTGTTTTCTGAAAGGAGTGAATGGAGAAAACCACCCAGCGGTCCAATGAGTCTGAATAACACAAGGTATAACTTAAGTAGCTGGTGTCAGCAAGAAGTAGTTGGAGAGCTCCATAATGAAATGTGTATGTGACCTCAAAGCCTTTCAGGTGGTGTTGCTGAATCTAATTGAATCTGGTATAAGTGTGAGAAGGCAGCCCACAGTATGCATCTGAAGTGGATGTGTGTTGTAGCCTACTTCATCAGCACGGAAGAAAGTGCCTTGGCAGAGGTTAAATAAATGAACTGCTTATTACAGGCCTCGCTCCGAGCAGTTAAGCTAACCCATGCATATATAACACTTGCATTTAGAGGGGGCGTGACTGTGTGTGTGTGTGTGTTTCAAAGAAAAGAGGGGTCAGTCAGGAGGTCACAGGCTCATACTTGTGTGTGTATGTGTGTGTGTGTGTGTGTGTGTGTGTGTGTGTGTGTGTGTGTGTATGTGTGTGTGTGTGTGAGGCGTGCTAATGGTCTTTCTAGCCTGGGAAAGGCCCCAGTGAGCAGCCTAACTTATGGAAATCATAACCTCAACGCTGGAAGCCATTATCCCACTAATTTGCATAAAGACTCTTTCAAATAGGTTCCTGAAGGCCGAGAGCCCCCCACTCCTCCCCCGGCCCCAACCACCAAACACGTGCAAGTGTTTGTGTGTGTGTGTCCGTGTCCAACATTAAGCTTCCAGTTAGGTTCAAACTAAAAAAGTTAAGCCTGACATGCATGTTGCCTCCCCCTATCAATACGCATCACTCAGCCCAATCACCCTGATATATGCACACAGTGTGTCTTCTCAGGAGTAACACAGGCAGACAGGCCACACATGCACACATTTACACACACCTTTACAGGCACACACACACACACACACCCTTACACACACACACACACTCTCTCACACACACACTCTCACACACACACACATTGGACGGCAACAAGCCATTAACAAAGCCTTAATTGATGAGCTCGTTAAGATCTGTTATTAGAGAAATTGATTTCAAATAGCCACTTTAATCGGCTGGCCAGGGGAAACAGGCTACAATGCAAATTACATAATGGAGCAAGTAATTCATAGATTTAACTTTCACTAATTAATAATTGAAGATTGGAGGCGGTGGTAGTTGTGTGTGTGTGTGTGTGTGTGTGTGTGTGTGTGTGTGTGTGTGTGTGTGTGTGTGTGAGAGAGAGAGAGAGACAGTGTTAATCTGGGTCTATTCTGTAAGTCTTTAATTAATTAATAAACTTCATTCTGAGGCAATTTATTAGTTATTCACAGTTTCTCTCTCTCCTTGTATGTGTTTGTGTGTGTGTGTGTGTGTGTGTGTGTGTGTGTGTGTGTGTGTGTGTGTGTGTGTGTGTGTGTTATTAGGTTGGGTTTGTTTATGATCAAGAATATATGTTTGTTCAGTTTATTTACTGGTAAAATGATGTAGCCTAATTTATGTGATTGTGTAGAGATACAGGACATTTTAAAGTAAACTGTTACCAGTAATCAACTTCATGTTTCTTTCCGGAGCCACAAATGGTTTCTGGTAGGGAGGTGCAATTTGTCATTTTTTTCCATCAAAAATATTTAAATCATTGCATATCTAACACCAAAAACATAACTAACATCAAATGACATCAAATAATCCATAAGCAGTGTTCAGTAGCAGGCCATGTAAATTCAAGGGTGAAAAAAATGTCCTTCATCCGGTTGTTCAAACCTTGCATGCTTATACAATTAAATAGTGAGGTCACTTCAAGATAAAGGTGCAACAACGTTCAAGCACTTTCACCAAAAACGTGTGATTTATATGAATAAAGTACAGAAGTTAGCCTCATCAAGAATACATGTATGTTCTGGATGTAGTTGTAGGGGATTAATTGTCCAATACGGGCAAATCACCTTTGGAAAACGGCTTTAAAACAAAAGGTAAATTGTTCAATGTTTTTGTTTCAAAGTCTGTCATTTTTTTCTATTTATGTGCAACATTTTATGCTACAAAATGTAATTTCTAACAATTGTAATTTCTATTCAACTGATGCGCTATTCGAGAATGTTTGCCTTACTTGCAAAGCATTAGGTTGATCAGAGAGCTTCTTCAAAAGTCCCTTTAAATTGACTCAGTTGAGGTTTTAGTGTTGCAGGTTTCACATACACACACACACCCACACATACACACACACACACACACACACACACACACACACACACACACACACACAGACCTGGAGCTTAAGCTCCAGGTCTGTGTGGTTGTGTGTGTGAACCAGACTGTATGGTGCTTCAGCCAAGGAGTACCATTTAATCTCATCTATTTTTATCTGTCAAAAAAGGCAAACTCACACACACACGCGCGCACACACACACACACACACACACACACACACACACACACACACACACACACACACACACACACACATATAATTCCAGCATTAGCAGTGGTATTAGCCAGAGTGGGGCAGGTACTTAACACTGAAAAGACTGAAATCACTTCCCAAGGGAGCTTTTATACAATGTGTGTTTATGAGTGTGTGTGTGTGTGTGTGTGTGTGTGTGTGTGTGTGTGTGTGTGTGTGTGTGTGTGTGTGTGTGTTGTGGTAGATAGGAGCTATTGTGTCAATGGCCTAGCTTTCTGATTTCTGTGTGACTTAAGCCGCAGGAAGTGCGTTAGTCGCTGTGCAGCAGCGGCGACTCGAGCCCCTGCGTTGATTTAATGTGAAGAATTGGCTGCTCCTGTATTGAATCAGACTTGGGCCCATATTGTTCGGCTGCAGGGGATTACACATTTAGCAGCTAGTGATCTGGCTTCAGTTATAACGGCACTCGTCGAGAGAAGCAACTCTTATCAGCCAGTGGAAGCCCAGTCTCTGCCACATTCACAACTCTCCAATACACTTTAATTGAATTTCTTTTTAGAGACAGAGAGGCTCAGACGGCTCATGGCATTCAATTTACCACCTCCCTGTCAACGTTTAGATCCCTCACCTCTTCTCTTCCAGAAAAAGGGAGGCGCCTGCACGCTACAAAAGGAAACTTGCAAATACCATATTTATCTCTGTTCCCTCTCTCTCCTGCTCTCTTTCGCCGCTCTCCTATCCATGTCAGTTATTATATCATTTCAATGAATACTCACCAGGAAATGGGCTTATCTCAGTGGCAAAATATCTATTTCTTTCAGGCCTTGATTTAGTGTGTTTAAAGCCCACAGCAAGGACAGACAGACTGTCAGCTTGGCGCAGCAGTAAAGCAATGATGCTATCTGTTGGGAGCTGAAATACTGATGAATGAAGAGACAGGGAAGGGAGGGAGGGAAAGAGGACGCGCCGGGGAAAAGGGATGGGAGAGGATGAGGGTGGAAAAGAATGAGAGGGAAAGGAGAAGAGATGAATACAAGCAGCTGCAAGGGAGGAGAAAAAGGAGGAAGATGAATGGAATTATGGAGCGGGAGGACGTGAGAAGAACTGGAGAAGAGGAAATAAAGGAGCAGAGATGAAGAGCAAAGCTGAAGTCCATAGCTTATAGCTATGAGTTAGGAGTCGTCTCTGCATCAAACTTAACCTCTGCTCTTCATTTGGTTGTCTCCATATTCTTGGAGATCTGTAATGATGAAAGTATTGTAGGACAGTGATGTGAAGTGGAAGGCTATGTCTTCAATAAGATGCTGAACTGAGCGAACATATACAAGTGTCTTTTGGACACATCTGTGTGTGTGTGTGTGTGTGTGTGTGTGTGTGGGATCTTCTCTTGTACAATTTAATGGATGTTTGCACTGGAAAGCAGTGTCCCGTTTAAGGATAAGGATATATTTATTGTCATTGTAAAAAAACATACAACAAAATTAAGTTAGCAACAAAATGTTAGGACAGCAGTAACAGAAAAACATGTAGAACATGGATGAGAACGTGTATAAAAACAGGACATCCTAATTTAAAATGAAACATTTTAAAAATAGATAAAACATAAAACACAGCCATCAATGGTTTTAAAGTGCAAAAGGGACGTGTTAGAGTCTATTTTTTGCCCCCCGCAGCACTGTCCGGTGTGAGCTGGGTGGAGTGGTGGGGGTGGGCGTGATGGAGGAAACCGCTTTCGGGAAAAAGCTGTTCCTCATCCTATTAGTGCAGGTTTTAATAGTCCTGAGTCTTCTTCCTGATGGCATTGGAACAAACAGAGAGTGACCAGGGTGCGTGGTGTCTTTATAGATGTTGCTGGCTTTCTTCTGGAGGCGGCCAGCATACACAGTGTCCAAGTCCGGGAGATTAACTCCCACAATCCTCTGTGCGGTTCTGACCACCCGGGCCAGGTCCTTTCTATTCTCTGCTGAGCAGCTGGAAAACCAAACAGTAAAGCACTGACAGAGGATGCTTTCGGTTTCCAGACATGAAAATCCTTCACCTTTCGGCAAAATTCGCCGTTTTGAAACCAAAATAGGTGACTTACGTGAATCGTGTAGATTTGATGAGGTTTTTTTTTTTTGAGGGGGGGTGTTTATATTCAGTGAACTGCGAACAGATGCACATGCCAGAAGGGAGCGCGACTGCATGGTAATATATATTTTATGGTATATCTAAGTTAAGTTACTCAGGAGCTTTGTTGACATAGACTTAGCTAACGTTAGCTCCAGCTTGATGAATTGAGTCATTGAACACAGCAGGAGAGAACGCGACGTTAGCCAGCTAGCTAACGCGCCGGTGGAAAGTTATTAGCTAACGCTGCCGTTAATGAGGAGGTAGATTCTGAGGTGAGGGGACTGAGGGTTCGATTACACAGGACGAGACTTTTTAAAGCTTAGCCGCTTAAAAAACTCCTTGACAAAAACGCACTGGGCGTTTTTTAAATACTTTTTTTAAGGAGAGTACGGCGAATTGTGTCTGGATGACGAGAGCTTTCAGTTGTACTTTCGGCGGAGCAGGAGTCAGCTGCAGCATCTTCTGAGCAGCAGAGTCGTGTTTTTAACTATAATTGTAAAGCTCTTTTACATGTGTCACTTTCACACGTTCTTGCATTACATGCATTTTACCTATTTTTATTGCTTTTTATTCCTTGCAGAACCAACTGTAAATATTCAATACCCCTAATTAAATATCCACGCTCCCTCTTTATTACACTCTGTTTTCATGTTTAGCATCAAATTTGTTATTAACCCTCCACACCCCTCCTCCCGGGTAATATCCTTCTCACCTTTATCACCCCTGACCCGTTTTCATGCCTGAGTTACACTTCTGTAGAAGTTCACCAGACGCTCAGGGGGCAGGCCTGCTTGTTTGAGCTTCCTCAGGAAGAAGAGCCTCTGCTGGGCCTCTGATGGGGTTTAACAAGCTACGACACAAAGAACAATGCATGCGGGACAAAAACATGTCGGGATGAACAAATTCGATGACAAAATGAGTAACAACATTAACTTCCCTAATTGGAATTTAGTTTCCTTTTCTCTTAGAAGATCACTTATGGTAGCACTATGCTGAAGTGTAACTTTCCAAAGTCTGAAAGAAAAATATAGAAAAAGTCACTGCTGTTAATTTTTGGGATGGCTCCAGACAGATATTATCACTCTTTGCTACAGAGACAAGATTTACTTATTTTGTCTGCATTTGCTTTTGAAAGTCAAGTGTTAATTTCTGTCATATTCATGCAATGTGCTATAACTCTGTTACGTTGCTCATTCTGGTCAAATGACATCTAATGCTTCTGTCTATTCGGGGAGAGGGATCCTCCTCTGTTGCTCTCCTGAAGGGTTCTGCCCTTTTTCCCTGTGAAAGGGTTTTTATCTTTTTTTCTGATCCGATGCGAGGTCCCGGTACAGGAATGTCTTATGTGTACAGCCCTCTGAGGCCAATTTGTAATTTGTGATTTTGGGCTATACAAAATAAACTGAAATGAATTGAATTGAACTATAGTGACCTTGGTAATCATTGGGAGCAACGGAGGATGTCAGGTAATGTTAAAGAGTGACAAACAAACACAAGACTTTCACCCAGGAGATGCTGTCTGCAGATTGCATCCGAGAAGCAAACTTAGCCAACATGACATCACACATTTTGAACATGGTTATCTTGGGTTTTGGCTGTCTACATTTTTTTTTTTTCAATCAGAAGAGGGTGGAGTGGGTGGAACGAAATAAAACCGAACACTTAATAAAACATTTTTAAATGCCACTACAACATGTATTAACTTCATTTGAAGTTCTACAATACTGTAACCCTTGTGAGAATATACCTATGGGTAAACAATAATAATAAAGTAACTGTTAAATTTAAGTACTTAAGTAACTCCATGAACTTGCTGCAGCGGCATAACATTTCACTAAACTTGTAATAAACTTTTTTTAAATGATATAAAATTACCCTTACCAAAATCAGATTTCAATAACACATCCAGGTAACCATAAGGATTGTGGTAATCTAACAAAGTAATCAATGTCCTTGTAAACTTCATATTTCTACCTGTAAAGTCACAAAACGGCTGCAGCTTATTCTTTTCTGTCGGCGGACTATTTTGAAGGCAGATAGATGCTTCCCTGAAGGATGTTTCTGCTTCCAGGTCATAGAGCACCAGCAGAAGCTCCTGATGATTTAAAGCCGTAGCACACAGAAATCCAACAATGTTTTTCCAGAAAAACAAATAACTTGTCTATTTATGAACTGAACGACACAGTTCTTTTACTAAAACACCTTCCCAATATGTCAAAGCATTGTTTTGCAATGCTTTTTGTTTTTGTTGATTCCTCAGGGCCTGACTTTTCCAGAAAGGTGTGTAATTAGTATTTGGGATGTTGTTAAGGATCTGAACCATGGAGTTTTAAAAACTTGAGGACCGCTCGAGGACGAATTTTTGGCAAATCTTTTTCAGAATCATGCTGGATTTATTATAATTATTATTTAATATATATATATATATATATATATATATATATATATATATATATATATATATATATATATATATATATATATATGTATATATATACATATATATATATTTTTTTTTAATTTTATTTTTTTAAATGATATAAAATAACACAAGTATTAGAACTCATTTGAACACAGGGAGCAAGTGAAAAAGACCCATATATGGGCCCTCTGGTTTCTAAAAGGTTAACTCTCATGGACTCAAACAAAAGTTCTCAGATGAAAACACGGACAACTCCCAATCACAAAGGCATATCCTGCTTTATTGGTTATTTTACTTTACTAAAAAAGCATTATGCTGTATTGAAGATAATTCAATAATAATTTAATGGGCCCTTATTTAATGGTCAGCTTGGAGCCTGCAGACAAGCAGTAGATAGAAAGACACATTTGTTCATGCACTTAAATATGCTATGTGTGTGTGCGTGTGTGTGTGTGTGTGTGTGTGTGTGTGTGTGTGTGTGTTATAGGGACATCTCTAGCCAGAGTCCCTGAAATCTAACATGGTTTAACAATGTCACACACGTCTGTGGAGAGGGTTATAGAGTGTAGCAACTATTTTTCTTTCGCACTGACTGGCCGAGTGGCCCTGAGACACACACTCACACAAACACGTAAATACACAACACACATGTATGCAGCCATCTCATCTGGGCGTAATAATTCCATTTGTCTGGTCCAGCAAGCAGTAGGCTTACTCCATGAATTATTACAATCCCAAAAGGCATCTGGGGTGCCGCAGCACTGGGGGCCTGCCTGTGTGTGTGTGTGTGTGTGTGTGTGTGTGTGTGTGTGTGTGTGTGTGTGTGTGTGTGTATGTGTGTGGCCTCCATCTCCCATTTAAGTTACCATGGAAGATGAAATAGTCACACACTCCCAAACCCACCCCGCATACACACACACACTCCTCCTCTCTCCCTTATCAAAGTGTGTGTATCTTCTATCTTGGAATAATGTTTTGTCTCTTTTCTTTGTGCTATCATGCTGCTACAAATGGAAAAACGGCATCTCATTCCTCTCTCTGGGGTTTTTTAGCAGCTCGTATTTTCAGTCCGGGTCGTGTGTGTGTGGTACTTGCGGGTGGCACGGGAACAGTGGCAGACAGATGGCCACTTTCTCTCTCTCTCTCTCTTTCTCTCTCTCTCTTTCTCTCTCTCTCTCTCTCTCTCTCTCTCTCTCTCTCTCTCTCTCTCTCTCTCTCTCTGACCATGTTGAACATTGCTTAGAAAGACCATCAGAGCACAAAATGGATTTCATTTCAGCCTATATTACAGGATTTAAAGTACAGCAGGCCGTCTATAATGTGAAAGCCCTTTGTATTATTCTGCACTGATTGAAGTTTTTTTTTTATTTAATACTGAAGTGAAACGCAGGATAGGAAGACAGATATACAGAAGGAGTTGTGTGAGAAGTGTGAAACTGCTTCGGGGAAAGAAAGTTTTCAAATGATGTGAAGTGACTGTAGAGAGTTGTTTGACAACGTGAGGATCGACAGAGATATAGTGGTGTCTTCATTGGGCTAACATTCAGTTACTGTACTGCAGGATTGATTGATCAAATGAAGCATTCACAGTGTGTGTGTGTGTGTGTGTGTGTGTGTGTGTGTGTGTGTGTGTGTGTGTGTGTGTGTGTGTGTGTGTGTGTGTGTGTAGTCACCATGGAGCTCTTACTCTGAGAATTCCCTTAAATTGTTCATAAGCGAACAAAGTAAAACAAACTTTGTTGAAGGGACTGCCATTTCACTTTTCAAGCTGATCTGTGATCCTTCATGTGATCCTCATGCAGGGAGGACACCATGTCAACATTTGACAAGATACAAATAGTGCATCTAATGGAATAAGAAAAGAAGTCATGCTTTCATGTGGCTCATACACTGTTTTAATATCTGGGTTTCTAAAGGGAAACTAGTTTAAAGAAACAATAATTGCAACAAAACAAGCCCAAAACCCAATCTTCACATATTATCACATCGTCAAATATCAATATTATTATCATATAATATCAAATAGGTTTGATATGGATAACATATTAGCAAGAAATTGTGTATCTACACATCCAGCAGACACAGACCAATTATAGCAATCGTCATGTTTGTGTCCACCCAAAGGATTTAAGTCCAATATTCACTCTCTTTTACCTCTGGTTTTGTCTTCACGATCTGTAGCAAGAATACCAAAATACTCTGCTTGCCGACAGATATGGTCTCGAACATGAGAGACAAAATCCTGGACATCGTGGCTGACCATCCAATGGTGAAAAACCTTATTGTGCATACAATACAGGCTGTGATATTATGAAATAAGAGTCTGAAGTTCTAACCAGAGACTTTATTGACTTGTTTAACACAGTCAGCTCTGTCAATGCTGAGGTGTTTATCAGTGGCCCTCTTCCACCAGCCAGAAGAGGAGATGAAAGATTCAGCAGACTGTTTGAACTGAACAACTGCATGTACTGACTATACAGTACATTTTTATCAACAATTTTAACATTTTCTGGGAGCGTATACATCTTTTTAAAGCAGATGGAGAGTTTACCTGGAACAAGGTCCCTTAAAGCTGCAGATCAGCTGAGACCCTCAGCTCCTTTAAATCCAGATTGAAGACTTTTCTGTTTGAAGCTGCCTTTAGTTGAACCAGACTCAATTGCTGCATCTTACTACTGCATTTTATTTTTTACAGTTTTTCACAGTTGTTAACACCCAAAAAGCGAAAATTCGGCACAATTTGCACAACCTTCTCTTAATGGACCAATCGCTCGACCTAATTTGGCACTACTTCACACTCCCTTATCTGCATTAGACTCTGATTTTCCTTGTTTACACTCTGATGTCAATTACACATCACCTTGTTATCAAAACACTACACACAATGTTCAAGTGTGCGCAAGTTGTCACGCACACTTTTCAAGTAAAATCTCAAAGCATCAACCTCCAACACACAAATAGTCAAATCTCTAAACATTCAAGTCTGTTGAGCAATTTGCAATCAGAACTTTACCAATACATCTTTATTGATGAGGTGGGTTTCAACCTGGTGAAGAGGAGGCAAAGGGGCAGAAATGTCATTGGCCAGCGGGCCATTGTTGAGGTCCCCGGCCAGCGTAGTGGAAACATCATGATGTGTGCTGCGATGAATCAACATAGGATCTTGCACCGTCATGCCAACCTAAGGGTCTATAACACAGCCTGTCTACTCGTCTTCCTAGATGGCCTGCATGACCTGCTGGTACCACCTGGCCAAATAGATGACCAACAGCGGGTCGATCATGTTGTCATCTGGGACAATGTCAGTTTCCACCGAGCTGCTCAAGTGCGTGAGTGGTTCCAGGACCACCCACATTTTTCTGTTCTGTACCTTCCACCTTATTCACCATTCCTGAATTGAGGAATTATTCTCAGCTTGGAGGTGGAAGGTATATGAATGGAACCCACAGGACCGGGTCCCAATGCTCCAGGCCATGGAGGAGGCTTGCGACAACGTGAGTGTCGAGGCCTGTAAGGGCTCGACACTTTATGCGTCACTCAAGGCGATTCTTTCAAAGCAGGCCGGTTTACTGTACTGTACTGTACTGTTGTCTCTGTACCAGAATAAACTTGTTTTTGCTGCATATTTGTCTGCTGTTTTATGTTTGACTATGAAAAAGTAGGCCTACACAGAGACATTGTACAAAAGGAGAAATGACTCATTGTCCAGAGTCATTGTCATTCCTATGGTGTGTTCCATTTCGATGATTGTGTTTTCAATTTTGCCCTTCTGTTTGCCCTAAATGCTTGGTAGTGTGCAGCAAATGCTTAGTTGTGTGCACTCAATGAATGTATGTGTGTGTGTGTTTTGAAAATATGGCTGTGTGTACCCAGAGGCATCTCTAGGATTTTCACACATCTGGGGCTTAGCCGTGAAAAGTTTAGCAGATGTACATCTGAAATTTTTAGGCATAGAAACACTCTCCACATACCCTACAGATACCTGCTCTTCTAGACTGAATTGAATTGAGGCATTTCATGAAAAAGAAAATAAACAAGATCGTTGGACGTTATACCCTCACATTAACTTTAGCTTCTTTCCCCTCCAGAAGAAGCCTAAGCTTAATTTAGGTCCACAATTCTCACATACAATTGCATTTACAGACAGATGCTAATAATAACAGAAAGTTTTTTCCCATGTAATATCAACCAGCAGCTCCTTCCTTCTAGTAGTTCCAGCTGCAACACTCTTTTTGAAATTCTACATTTTAAAATAATTTCTATTCCCATTATCTCTTTAATTCCTGACCACCTTTGGGAGGAAAATATCAAAATCTTTTTTTGTGACATCTTATTGTGCTGCTACCCAAAGACAGCAGCTAGCTGTTGTGAAGTGCACCTGCTGCCTGACGCTGTTTTGGGTGAATGACGTCTTGTGCGACCTGAAGGTGTTAGTGCAAAAGCCAAAGTAGTGGATTTAAAAATATATATATATATATATATATTTATAATTGTTACTCAAACCTGTCCAAAAACACTGTGGAAGCATCCACATGAGATAACCGTAATTTGAGGATGTGATCTTTAAAAAAACAAATTTTTAATTAATATTCGGGGCTAATTAAAAAACATCCGGGGCTTTCGCCCCGAATGTTTTAGCCTAGGGACGCCACTGTGTGTACCAAATGAAAACACAAGTTCCATTTTGTAAACAGTTAAGAGATTTGATGGCAAAGAGTCATCTTGCAAAGGGAGTGTCAGGTTTAGCTTTTTGTGTGTGAGGTTCTCAGTTTTCTGTGAGCAGTTTTGAGAAAGCCGTTATTGATTTGAAAAACGTGTGTTAACAATTGTGTAAAACTGAACTGCACTGCAACTTTATTAATTTTATTTTTTATTTTTTCTTGACTGTTTTAATGTTTTCTTAACTGTTTTTAAATCTGACTGTTTTAATATTTTCTTAACTGTTTTTAAATCTGCTTTTAATGGTTTTATGTGAAGCACTTTAAATTGCCTTGTTGTTGAAATGCGCTATACAAATAAACTTGCTGTGCCTTCACCAGTTGGCAACCAGCTGTTCTGAAAAGAAATTACAACTAAGTTAATTAAACTTGCATTATTTTTAATGGCCAGCATGCTTTGATTGATAGAAGTCTACCTATTAAAGTTAACCCTTTTATCAGAGCTTTTCCCCTGGAAATAGCTGCAAAGTTAATGAGAGCCATAAGAGTGAACCAACAAAGTTAAGTTTTCTGAAATCTAAACAATGATCTGATTGGAAAGGGAAAATACAAAGTTGGAAACATACAAACATATGGATTAGTACATCTTTAAGAGAAGGAACTACTTCATTATCACATTGGAATGGTCAATTCTAATCACATTATTACAAAAAGGATTCCAATAAAATAACAATATTTTTTTGCCGTACAGAAACAAATCATTTATAAAACTGTATTACCCATTTTATTAAAAATAATATTGTAATAATTCCAAATGTTATATCAAAGTTTGAAAACAGTATGTTATTGTGTTATTTTGCATTGATCAATACAAGAATATATTTTAAAACAGCCAGAGAGGTCGAGACTGGATCAAATAACATTTATCTTTTTTTAAAGGAAAATTGTAGCCGTTTGTGTTGATTTAACTCTTACTAGGTCTGTTCACTATTATTATTATTATTATTATTATTATTATTATTATTATTATTATTATTATTATTACTGATCACACATTGTATGATAGGCATTCTGGGGGTGCTACTGGGGGGAGTGAACGTGGAGGGGGGCTACAGCCGGTACTGCACACATTCTTCATAGACAGTTATCTTAAATTGGATCTGTTTGCTGGTTTCTTTAATTATGCTGTGATCCATGGGAGATCTGTAGGGAGGTGAGGAGGTCAGAGGGGAGGGGGAAGGGGATATGATGCAGTTTGATTGATTTCATATCTTTTAGAATTGATCAATATAATACTGATGGTCTATTGAAAGATGTAAACCATTAGTGAGGCTATTTTAAAATTCAAATTTACAGAATATGAGTCTTGCTGATATATTTGTGATTTAATTTAGTTCCTTTGTTTAAAAATGTTGATTACAAATCAACTACTACCGATCAAATATTAGAAACGTTTGTTTAAGAGTTATTTTATATCACATTTTCATCCTATAATGAAACACCATAGTTGACTTGAGGTGCATGATAATTCATCAACCAGGACAGTACTAACGTCAAATAGGAAGGTTCTAAAGCAGACTAGGAAACCTAAAGAGAAAAATTCATTTTCTTTTGCATTTAGACCTTGTTTCCTCATCTTACTTTGTCCAACTGACTTGTGCTTTTTTAAATGGTGCATTATTGAATGAGAGTGCTACAGCTCACAGCCGCAAACAAGCTACAATGTAATCCTGTCGCACAATTACATTTACTAAAAGTGCTTGTTTTGCCACTGAAACGCTCAGATTTGTGTTATAAGTGTTGGTCATCATGATAAAGGATCTTACAGAGAAATGTAAGGTTTTCTTTACTCCTTAGTTCTTCCAATATTTTGCTATTGTGTCTTTCTCGAACTGAAGTCTCATTCTAGAAATCCCGTCCGTATAGTTGTCTACTTTTCACGCAACATATTTTTCGACGCTCTCTGTCCACTGCTGTGCTCAGTTCTCACCTGTATTCGCGCAAGTGTTTGTGCATATTGGGGCGGAACAACCACGTAGCGATATAAATGATAAGCTGTCGTGTAGATCCAATCAATAAAATACAGCCGTTTAGTTTGTTTAATTACAAAACAAGGTGTAGACCTGTTCTATAGGAAAGAAAACCTTAAATGACATTTTGTGATCTGGCGCTATAGAGAAAATTACAGGGGGGCAGAGTTTTTTTTCAGGGCCACGGTAGGGGAAACACTGCTTTACACTGCCACCACCAATAAGAAATATGATTAATATCTGTCAACAAGTGGTGCCTTAGCCAACAACAAAGCTACTCAGGCCACCCACAATAGAAGTCAAAAGGGTTATCAAAGCCACCAAGGAATGTTCTGAATCCAACTACAAGTCTTAAGTCCTTATTTCACAGTTGCCATGGAGAGCGTCATAGTTCAAAGTGTAGGGCCAGTGACCAAGCTGACGTATTTGAAGCAATTAAAGCCTTAAATGAAACAGGGGTTTCTGATGTCATCAAATAGAGTTGTTTTTCTCTAAAAACTAAGTGTGTCAACCTATGGCTGCATGCTAACAAAAAGCCCTTGTAAATACTTTAGTCCTTGCAACAGATGTCTGCAGTCCCAAACTTGTAACTGCATAGTTGGAGTCTAAATGTTGCTCATTATGCGTTCTAATAATGCCTTTGCTATGATCAAACACTACAGAGCATATCAGACCTTTCGATGGTAATATCCTCTGAATGGAGCATTAACTGTTAAGTGAACTTAATAAGTCTACCTAAGGGCTGTGTTAATGGGCAACTCTAACGACTAAGATGACGACAGACTGAGAAATATAGGGACTTAAAGAGGGAAATGACGAAGGCGGAGTCAGAGAATGAAAATCGGCTGATGATACCGACTGTTACATTTTCATACCATTAGATGGTGGTAGACCATTTTGATCATACACAAGCTCTTAATAACTAGTCAGGACACAATTAAGACCGAAAATTTAAAGGACTATTAGGTGAAGAGGACTGTTTAAGTGAAAGCATTTAGCTGATAAGAGTTAATGGTGTGTTAAAGTTCAGGACAATGCTGACATCATCTGCTGGGAATAGTAATAATAAACATGTTCTCTGTCCATCAGTGGTCAACTGTGTCAGTTGCTTATTAAAAGACACAAATAGACTCAAAATTATTGTAATTCAGTAAAACAATCTTTTAGGTGTCGAACATATACACAAGCCATCCATATCTGCGTTCACTACCTTTAAAAGTTAAATGATGGCTAAATCCTTAAAGTGTGTCTCATATTCTAATTTGTATTAGCAGATGAAACATAACAGATGCTCTAGCACAGAAGCTAAATGTCTCATAAAGTGCCTTCAGGTGGGAGTGGGGAGAGCGGTGTAAAAGACAAGGGTTTGAAAGAAATGTGGTTTTTCAGAGGGGGTCACAAATGCCTATACTGTCTACCTGGATGTAAACAGAATTAAATGAAGGTTCCACAGCTGTCAGCTTTAGAAAATGGTTCAACATATTGGGAAATGTGCTTTTAGCTGTCTTTTAGAGTAAGCTGATATCAATATAGAATGCAAAGTCTAGGAGTTAAGTAAGACGCCAGAGTCAGGATGTGTTTAGCCAAGCTTAATCTGTCCACGGGAAAATGTTTTGAAAAAGAAGACAACCCTATTAAATTGTATATTTAGATGCTAGAACTACTTGGTCACAAACAACCATGAATACAACTTTATGACAGCACTCAGTCGTCTCAGAAGGTCGGTGCTTTCCATTGTGGAGAGCAGGGTTGTTCTTGGGCAAGACATGTAACCTCAAATTGCTCCCGCAAGCTGTGCCTACGGTGTATGAATGTCAGGAAGAGGAATGTCAGGTGTCATCAGTGGGTCAGAAGTGGGAATGGGTGAATGATGACATGTAGTGTTAATACGCTTTCTGTGGTCAGAAGACGAGAAAAGATCTACAGATCTAAAGTACAGTCCATTTACCATTTATCTGCCATTGGAGCTGTTCAGTGATTAGAAAACCTTCCCCAAAACCACAAAACTGATTCAAATCGACATCAGCAATATTTTTAGAAACTGGAAAAGTAAGCTATTTTGAAAGTATCCACCCAAAAATATCCAGCCCAGTGTTGCCATCTGTCTTACATCTATCTAACAGTAATAGCTCCAGACGTTGCTAAATATAGTTTGAAGGTGACAAAGTTGAGCAACGCTGACATCCCGTCCTTTCAAGGCTTCCTCCAACATCAATTGCCCCCAAAACTCATTAACATTAATTATCAAGCATTATGAATGTAAACAATTTACTGGCTATTCTCTACCCACCCTAGCTATAAGCAAACAAGATGTGTGTTGATTAGCAAACTTTAGAGGCAATGATAGGCAGACTTACAAGCGGTTACAGCTCATGTCACATAACTGCAATGCCAGATAGCACACAGACATGAGAGTGGGATATATATCTTCATATTTCTCTTTTTGAAAGCAATTGAATATAGTTCCCAAACTGTTGAACTATGCCTTTAATGCTCACTCATTTGCCATGCCAGTCACTAAGTAGGAAACCTTTGTATTTCCAATCCAATCAGGTGTAAACCAAAGGCCAGTCAACCAGAATTCATTAATTCACACATTCAGTCTCTTCTTTGCAACTTCCTCACTTTCTCATTTTCTGTCTCCTCTGTCATCTCTCCTTTCCTCGCTCTCATTTTCCATTACTCCCACCTTCATCCCTTTTCTCCCTCTCGCATGTCCCTCTCCTGCCATCCCTCCACATTCCTGCCCTTCCCTTCATCCCTTTTCTCTTTCCCAACACACTATATCCCTTTTTCCTTCTATAACTCATGCCTCACAAACACACCACCTCTCCTCCATCAACTCCTTACGTCCCTCCATCCCTCACTCATTTCCCTAATCTTTCCTCCACAACCCCTTATCTCTATTTCTCCCATTTTGTCTCTCTCTTGTGTATTTTATTCATCATGTCTCCCTCTCTCCCTTTCTTTCCCGCTCCTTCCTTTGCCCCTTCCCACCTTTACCCATCACTTCCTCTATGCTTTTCTGTTTCCTCTACATCTTCTTCTTTTCCCTTCTTTCAACCTCTCTATGCCCCATATTCACACTACCCTCCATCCATGTCCACCTCTCCCTTTCAATGTCTCTCCTTTCAACTTCTTTCTTTTTCTCCATCCATCCCTCCCTCTTATCACTCTTTCTCTGTCCTCCCTCTCTCCCCCGTTTCCCTAATATTGCCTTCTTTCCTTCCCCTGTCACTGTCCCTCTCTTTATCTCTTCTTACCCTTTTTACCCTCCCTATCCCTCTCCCTCCCCTCCGTCCTAATAGTGCGGTGACAGCGGCAGTGTTTCTAATCAGAGGTGAGGAGAGCGAATGAGCAGCCGTCCGATCCTCTCTGCTCTCTCATCAATCGGCTCTAACTGAATGGGAGCAAATCTCAGCCGGGACAAAATTAATATGTAGCAGATCTGCGGCGCACTCGCCTACCCTGGAATTGGAAATGGCTTCTGTGCTGCCTGACCCGTATCCGTCCACATGTGTGTCTGTGTGTGTGTGTGGTGTGGTGTGGTGGCAGATTATTGGAGAGACAATTGGCTGTATGGCAGTAATCAGGAGAACACTGAGGTGTGTCTATCTTATGACTGCTTGCTGACAACCCCTTATACACACACACACACACACACACACACACATGCACACACACACACACACACACACACACACACACACACACACACACACACTCACATGCGCATGCACACACACACACACACACACACACACACACACACACACACGGACACTTTCACCCCCTATCCAATTCAATCAGACAGTCCATCCGCCCTGCAGAGCAATGTGGCACTGCCCCCGTGCATGACAGTATCAATTCAATTACCCAGGAAATGGATCCATATTCAACCCATATAAACTCATACATGGAGCCAGGAGGGGCTGCGGCTGCTGCCGAGACAAAGAAATGCGCATTTACCCTGTAATAACTTTCATTTGGACTGGCTTTGAAAACCGTTCTCAGCCAGGCATTTGTCGCTGTCACATCGCGTTATCCACAAATCAGGTTTACAAAATATCAATTCAATTTCTGGCGTAGCGCGAAACGCTGCGAGAGGAGAGGGGGGCGGGGGGTGCACACATCCACAGAGAGAGGGAGGGGAAAGCACAGGCTGCTGAGGGGCCCCTTGTGGCTCGGGTAGATTTCCAGTCAGAACTAATCAAAAGCAGAGCAGACCATGCTAATATCTTCAATTTCATCCTTTAGACTGCTGTCTTTTCCTTAGTTGTGAGCACACACACACACACACAAGCATGCATGTACGTTTACACACACACACAAGCAGGTCAGATTAAAACATGGACACACAGGAAAAACATACATAACACATTCATAAACCCATTTATATTACACACACACACACACATACACACACACACACACACACACACACACACACACACATACACACACATACACACACACACACCTACACTTACACACAAACACACACACACAAACACACACACACACACGGTATATCAAACACGTTCACTTGCTGTATCATCCTCCTGGGACTGTGTTGTATCTGTGAAGCTAATCTGTGTTCTTGCATTTTCAGGAGTAAATTGTTGTGGAGTGTGCAGGTGAAGGTGTGTGAGGGCTGAAAACTTCTGTGCTTTGGCATACCAAAGCACAGAAGAAGGACGGGTCTAATGAAGTTGTGAAAAATGATTTAACATCAATGGGAGTCAGGAGGAGGTCCCCTCAGGGCCACAAAGAAGGGGAAGTCAACCTGCTGAAGTGGCCCTGAGCCATGATGGAGGAAAACACTCTGGGGAAAACTGTTCCTCTGCCTGTTCCTCCTCTATCTTTTTCCTGATGGCAGGGGAAAAACTGGATCTTCTGAAGTCCTCTTTGATTTATTTGGTCTTGGTTGTGTTCAGTACAAGGTTGTTGTACGAGCACCACTCAGCCATGTTGGACCTCCTGTCTGTAGTGTGTCTCGTCATTGTTGGAGATGAGTCTCACCACAGTGGCGTCGTCGGCAAACTTCACTATTGTGTTGGAAGAATAAAAGGGGGCACAGTCCTGGGTGAAGAGGGTGAAGAGGGCCGGACTAAGCGCACAGCCCTGTGTAGTGCTCTTGTAGTCAGTCAGGTTTTGAATTCCTATTTACATAATCCGGCGGTTGTTGTCCTCGAAGTGTCCCTCGATGCACTGTTTGTATCTGCGCTTGGCCTCGTTGATGCTCTTCTTCATGCACTTTTGAAGGCCGGTATGTCAGCATACCTGAAGGCAAAGTCTCTTGCACTAACCGCAGGTTTCTGTCCAGCCAGGGTTTTTGATTTGAGAACACTTTGATGGTTTTGGTGGTCGTCTCAGTAAAGAAGTGTAGGTAAGCCAGGTGAGCCAAGATTTACTCCTCCAGGTCAGCTCCCTGTGCAAATGTTTCCCAATCCGTGCTTCCAAAGCAGTCCTGCAGATGCGAAGTACCGTCGTCACTCCTTACTTGATTGGTTTTGACAGCTGGTCTTGTTTAGCAAATTATTGGTTTGTATGATGGACTCAATATCAGAGAGAAGTGGTCTGACAAACCGTGGTCAAGCTGTTGGTGTACACCTGGTCTATAATATTCTTGTCTCTGGATGGGAAACTTAGATTTTTGTTGAACTTTGGCAGAACTGTCTTTATCTCTACGTGGTTGAAGTCTCCCGCCACAGTCACAGCTCACTCCTGATGAGTGTTCTAGCATATTTTGGGATGGAAACAGCTTTGGTGAGGATGGCAGAAAGGTCCCCTCAGAAGTTAGAACGGTCTGCTTTTTATAGCCAGGTATTCCAAGTCCGGGCAGTGCTTCCCAATGATGTCTGTAACTGTATATCACCTCTGCTCTGACCGGAGTCTGCAGTCCTGTCTCCTCGGTAAACCGTTTGACCCGCTAGCTCTCTGGCTTTGTGGGTAACGGTGCTGTGCAGGCAGATCTCTGTATTTACCATCAGACAGCTGCTCACATTGTGCAACGTAATCCTTGAGTGACTGGCAGTATGACAGAAAAAGACTTGGTAGACCTGGCCCATTGCGATTAGCTCGTAGCCTAGCTCGCAGTCCTCTCCTCTTGCCCTGCTTCTGCCTTCATTCCCTCCTGGGTGGGGTGAAGGTACCGTCTCCAGGCAATCCAAGTTGCTGGATCCCCAGTGGAATAGAATCCAATCTTTCAGGGATGTAAACCTTGTACTGTTTTTCAATGTGAAGGAGTTGAGCTCGCTCGTAGTGTATATGAACCTCTTGTGCACAAACAAGTACACAAAATACACAGGACAAAAAAAGCTGCTATCAAGAGTGCCGAGCCATTTTATTGCAATATTTTGTTTAATTTATTATACTTTAGTTGTAGAATTAGTTGTCTAAAGCTATATTTTCTAATTATTTTGTTTTACATTTGTCAAGAAATAATTTTTTTATATTTTTTGGGGGGGCCAGAACGCAAATTACAATCGTTCTAGATTTGTTGCAAACTTTTAGTTGTACATTCTCATTTTGAATCTACCGTCTGTGTAATCATCTATTCAATCCCTTTCGTACATACGCACCGCCATGTTCTTTTATTTGTGGCAGAGCTTGAGTTTTTGATGCATCCAATTACCCTAAGCTGCATGTCTTTGGACTGTGGGAGGAACCAGGAGAATCCAGAGAGATATTGTTGACACAATATCTCTCTGGAGACCTGAGAGATACATGCTGACATGGGGAGAAGATGCAAACTCCACAAAGAAGGACCTGTCAGACGAACCCCGGCCCCTCTTGCTGCGAGGCGACAGTGCTATCCACTACACCACCATGCGGCCGACCTTGTGCATCAGGGAGTATCCGGTGTAAAATAAATCTGGATGTTTATGAGACATCAAAGGCAAAAATGTGATAAGCAACTGACCAGGTGAGACTTATTAGCAAGGGCGTAGGTTTGCATAAGGTCCATAGGAACTAGTCACGACCAAAGTTTGGATAAAATATTTGCATACTCACTCGTCTGTAATAGTGTAGAAACTTTAACGCGGGTTTTCACTCCGAGTATAATACTATGTTCAATCCATGTCCATGTTTTCCAATGCGCACCAGTGAACACACCAGCCTAAACCTAAATTCATCCAAATACAGCAAATTCAGCTCAAGAACTTACGTTTGCTCTGGACATTGTTGATCTTAAAGATGTAGACCAAGAGTTAATTTCTGTAAATGATAGACAGAGGTATCTTTTTGGTGTATTTAAATAAGACATCAAAACTAGCTAATAATTGCATAAAGAAAGAAAGCACTTTAAATAAAACCTATTAAGTGCTACAGAATAGATTTATTTGAGATCTTTTAATTTAGTTTGTCTTTTTTCACTCCACAACTGGGAAAGGTTTTTTTTATAAGGTTTATTGTTCGTATACAATATACTGTTACTGTATATTGGCATTTTGGCATTTTTTTATTCATTTATTTAACTATTTATTATTAGTTTATTTGGTGCAGAATACTGTTTTGTATTTAAACTAAGGTTGTATTACTGTTATGTTTAAATCAGTTCCAGGTTACACAAATATTAATATATTTTAATAAAGTTGGCCTTCGACATTATATCAATTAAGTTTGCGGTCCCTACCAATGCTGAGACCAAACCTACGCCTTTGCTTATTAGGTTCGCTTAATTGTTGATCACTTGCAGACACTGGTATCAACCAGTGGAGTGAGATTCAGCAGTCAATGATGTTATCAAACAATCAACAAAATAGGTTTAAAAAAGTTTTGTAAATGACTGGAACCTGTCTTGTGCAATTAATTATAACTGCACACAAAGTCTTCGACTGACAGTTGGTGAATAATTTGAAGAATAGCTGTGGATAGACAGACTCGCACACACACCAAACGTGTGATCTTCCCAAAGAAAATATTTGTCAATAAGGAGTTTATTAACATAAGGAGTTTATTCACAACAGGTGTTTTGTGTTGTTGTTCTCTCATGAATGCATATTGTTTTAAGCATATGGTCAACAGCTAAATAGAGTATTTATTCTGTAGCTGCTTTACATGTGAAAACCGGCAATGATGGATCAAAATAATTGGCTCTACAAGATCCAATTATTTTGACCCGTCATTACTGGTGATAACAGAACACATAGCTCGAATCCTACACTGTGTAAGTAAAGAAAGTAAAATTTAAGAGGATAAGAAGAAATGAGCAGAAAGTGTAAAAAAAAAAAAAAAAAAAAGAGGGAGAGAGGAGGTGACATGGTTAGATGGACGAAGTCCTTCACACTGATAAAAATCCAACTCTGGGCAGACAAACTCTGTGTCACACTGATTATAATTAGAGCATTCTGCTTTCATCGGGCCCTCCTGTCTCTTCTCCTCATGATCGTCTTTCTCACCCTGCATGTTTCAGACAACTTTCTTTGTATGGAGACTTTATCTTATCGCAAGAAAACGGAGGGAGACGACACAGACATACACACTCGGAATCATATCATTACTTACAAGTCATGTCAAAAACTAAATGGAGAGTAAAAATGATATGATGATACAGGACAGTAGTTTTAAATGTTGGCATTGAAAAACTAAACCTAAACCTTAAAAGGAAATACTTTGAATTAAAACATGGAAAAAACTTTCAGAAGATTGTCAGAATAAAAAACCCCATTAAAATCAAATAAATCACTGGAACTTGTTTCAGTGGTGCAAACTTGATCCTGCGGATTAAAGGCTATATTCAACCAGATGCCACGTGAAGTTTATGTCAGTCTAGGTTGACTTTATTCAGTAAGTAAACTTTTTGTTTGTTTGTTTGTTTATATTGTTTGTATACATGTTTGGGTCATGTGTAGAACAGCTGATTATGTAAATAAACACCTTTCTGGACAAAGTAGCTTGTGTCTCTTCATTATTTTCCAAGCCACGCCAGGCTTCACCACAAAGTTTTTAATGTTTTTTTGTGGTTTAGATATTTATTTTTTTGTGGTTTAGATATATATGTATAGATAATTGTGTGCTGTAACTTTGTCTTAAAACAATTGTATTAAATGCATTTTAAATAGTTTATATTGTGTCTCATAATGTTGTGTAAGACAGTCAGTTAACTTGGGCTACTTCTGTGATCACATTATTATTTTAAAACAAACCATTAACTTTTTTTTTGACACCAAACAAGTCCCTTTTTTGCTGAAACCTAACCAACCTAAACCTAACCTCCTTTCACAACATTAGCTATGCAGCATTGTGCATCATGCAAGCGTGATATTAAACATATTGGATATTTTTGGTTCAGAATATCATGATTCAATTTAGGCAGAAACATACATTTCGAACATTTTACTGCTGATTGGGTTAAGTATAGCTATTGAATTGTGCTCCTTTCCTATAAAAGAACAAGTGAACCTAAATCATGCCATTTCCTTTTATTTTCCGCCCCCCAAATGCGTTCAGACAGACGACACAAACAAGTCATAAGAAAGCTCAGTAATGGCACCTAGTGGGCAGGTGAGGCAAGGCAGTGTTTGCAGCGACAGGGACACAAAATAGGCCGATGTAGATTAAAGGAGAACCTTGATAAGAGAAGGAAACAGAGCAAGTGTTACCAACCAATTCTTCAAAAAATAGTGGGAGAAAATAACTAGATCAAATTTTGAACATAGAGAGTTCAAAACCTGGATTTTGCAAAAGTGTTTGCTCACAAATTCATCACTGCATGCTCATTTTTTACTTCAAAACATAATCAGTTTAGTGCTTGTTCAATAGATTAAATCAACCTCCATGCTCTGCTCATTAGATCTGAAAGCAATGAAAAAGAGGAGAAGATGAGTGCAAGGGTGAGAAGTGCTGCTGGCAGTAATGAATCTGCTGTTGTGAAACGCTCTCTTCTTCAATAATCGGACACATGGAGCTTCCTTCATCTGGAAACTGTTAACAACAGAAAAAGCACAGTGCTTCATGAAATTAACCACAGACACACTGATGCAAACACACACACATGCACACACACACAAACACACACACACTCACACACACTCACACAAAGCGTCAGCTCTCACAGTAATTACACAGTTTCAAAGAGCGCAGGGGCTCAAAACGCTGTTTAACAAATCAATTTGAGAATGCTTACCTTGTAGAGCTGTATCTATCTGTGTGTGTTTGTGTGTGTGTGTGTGTGCAGACACTTTCCTGAGCTGATCCATTAAGGCTTTAACAAAGAGCTCTGCTCGGCCGCGCTGCTGGAAATGTGTAATTGGAAGGATAGCTAAGGGCCGACACACACAAATACACTTTATTGATCCACAGCATCTCCTATATAGTGCCTCTGGCTAACACACACAGTCGCAGCAAGGGGTTATACTGACTTTACTCCCATTTTGTTGCCATCAGTGTCAGTTTATTCAGCAATCAATAGTCTTTTATTTTCTCATATCTTTAAATGGACGAATATCCTGAATATGATTTTTTACAACACTGGGTTAGGAATGTGATGGAAAAGAAGGAGGGGGAGAAGAAAGGAGAGGAGGAAGGGGAGACGGAAGAAGATGGAAAAGGATGAGGAGAAAAGGCAAGGAAGTGGACAGCGGGAGAGGGGAAGAGAAGAACCTTTCAAGGGAAGAGAAATGAAAGAAAACCAGTTGCAAATGGAAAAAAAGGTGGGTTGTATGGAGAGAGGTGTGAAGAGGTGAAAAAGAGAGTTATGTTGTGAATATTGGACCACGGCCAACGAGCTGGAAGCCGCCAGTTGACCCGAGCATCATTTGCATGTTAAGTGGTGTCAATCTGCATTGATTCCCACCCAAATTAAATGCAGTAGGCTTCAATAGAGCCTGTGCTTTACAAGGGCCTTCTCACTGCTACATCCAGCCTATTGGATTCAGATTAACAGGCTCAGTATGGCCACACACTGAGCAAGTTATCTTTAATTAAAATCACTACCTTCTCAGGATCCCCTGGACTGGATGGGCTGAACCTAAACTGGAGCTTTCTGGGTTGGGTTGGACCGGTGAGCAACCCTTGGAACTGGACGAGACCCAAATGCGCCCATTTGATCGGATACAACATAATCCCAATGCGACACATTTTTCTATGTCGCGACCTGCATATTATGTGAAATATGGGGCCATGAATCATGAGGTAGACTTATTGATTCAAGGGTATGACTCAGTTATTTGTAAAACAAAATTCTAACTTGATCAGGGAAACAAAGACGACAAAGACATTTTTTGTTGTTGACATTTTTAAGCTAATATGGTTGAGTTGAATCATGGAAAGTTACTAAGCTGATTGCCATCAGTGTCAGTTTATCAAGCAATTTTATTTTCTCATATCTTTAAATGGACGAATATCCTGAATTTGATTTTCCAGGATAATCTGATCTACCATCAGCTGATGATAGTTCGGCCAAAGTCTTCCCATTATAGTGCAAGTTTTTTGTTAAAAGTTACCAAGATCATACTCCACCTACTATTTTTGATTTATGTACTGTATCTGCTGCAGGGCGAAGAGAAAAAGGGCTCGGTGAAGTGAAATATATATTAGAGGGCATGAGAAATATATAAACTCAGCCAGTCACATTGTCTCATGCACTGTCAATAACAGTGAGTATCTCACCCCATACATTAAAATCATACTATCAAATGTGACACAGCAACATTCATCACCATGATGCATTTCAAGAATAAAACGTGAATCACTTTACCTGAAAAGGAAGTTGGAAAGGAGGCAATGCATAAAACAAGCAGAATACCGAGTTATAACCAACCAGTGTGATGTCTGTAGAAGTGTGTGTGTGTGTGTGTGTGTGTGTGTGTGTGTGTGTGTGTGTGTGTGTGTGTGGTCGTCTGTAGCGGCCTAGTGTGATATATATGTAAAAAAACAAACAAAGTGGAAGACCGTGTGTAATGTCACTACGCTCCTACGTGTTACTTCTCCATTTAGAGCTTGCAGTTTTATCAACATATATGTGCTGTTGCATTCAGACATTTAATACATTGAAGGAGAAACTTTTCATTCAGTAGAAAGCATTGTCTGGTAGCACGTTATAATAAGTACGCATTAATAAAGCATGAATAAAGCACGAATAAACACTGAATTTGTCATTTATAAAGCATTATTCCAACATGAACACTCCTTAGTAACTCATTAGTATGCATAATTCTTGAATAACAAGCTTTGGTTTTCATACTTTATAAATAATGGAATCTATCCATCCATTATCAGCCGCTTATCCGGTGTTCGGGGTCGCAGTGGCAGCAGGCCTAGCAGGCCCAGCAGGCCGACCCAGACTTCCCTCTCACCCGCAACACTTTCCAGCTCATTCTGTGGGACCCCGAGACGTTCCCAGTCCAGCCGGGAGATATAATCCTTCCAGCGTGTCCTGAGTCTTTCCAGGTGTCTCCTACCAGTTGGACGTGCCTGGAAAACCTCTAATGGGAAGCGTCCAGGAGGCATCTTGATGAGATGCTGAACCACCACAGCTGACTTCTTTAGACACGAAGGAGTAGCCGCTTGTCGAACCTCGGATTCAAGAAGAGCAGTGCGGATTCTGTCCGGTCGTAGAACATGGTGAGCTCTTTACCCTCGCAAGACTACTGGAGGGGTCCTGCGAGTTTGCCTAACCAGTCTACATGTGCTTTGTGGACTTGGAAAAGGCTTTCGACCTGGTTCCTCAGGGGGTTTGTGGAGGGTGCCGGACCCATTGGCATGGACTATCTGGTCTCTGTACGCCTATAGTACAGTACTGTCAGTTAACATCTAAACGTTTGCCTAACGGCCTACACTCGTAGTAATAATTAGAAAGTTATTCTGTGTTATTATCCTCTGATAAAAGAGGGTTCTGTGTATTTAAATGTTCTATGTTAATGCCATTAGCTAGAACAAGGTTGAGGGTATGGTTAAAACAGTGAGTGAGTTTCTGTACTCTGACAAAAGCCAATAAAATCTAATAATAAGATAATCACAGCATTACAGTATCTGACCACATGGTGAAAAATTAAGACCACAAGTGCCTACTGAAGTCACCTGTGCTGGTACGAGCAGTGTAAACAATTGCTTTGAACCAAACTGAATGTGAGGAGTAAAACACATTTTTTTAACAACTTAAGTGATATGTGCTGCATTTTGAAATTACAAGTCCATGAAATAAATCTACTACCATGTTCTCTCTCCCTTCATGTTCACCTTGTACATCACTGACTTCCAGTAAAACATGGGGACATGTCATCTGCAGAAGATCTCTGATGACCCTCCAGTGGTATTAAGGATTGACGGGAGGAGGAGTACAGGGCAGTAGTGGAGGACTTTGTGGTCGACTTCAGGATGAAGACAACAGCTCCACAACCGCTGAGACTTCTGGGAGAGGACACTGACATAAAGTAGGACTACAAAGTCCCGGGTGTCTCCATCAACAGCAGACTGAACTGGAAGGCCAACATCAACAACTCTTTTTCTTGAGGAAGCTTCGATCCTTCAACATATGCAGCAAGATGTTGGAGATGTTCTATCAGACTGCAGTGGTCAGTGCTCTGTTCTCCGAAGTCTGCTGGGAAAGTAGCACTGGAGCCAGAGACACCAACAGAGACACCAACAGACTCAGTAAACTGGTGAAGAAGGCTGGCTCCATCATTGGCTGCAAACTGGAGCGTCTGGAGAAGGTGGTGGAGAGGAGGACATTGAAGAAAGCAAAGAAATTTGTAAATAACTTGATCTATCTATCTTAATGCCGTTGTTAGCAACTTTAACATGTATCCTAAAATCACCAACAATAATAACTTTATCTGTTTTGAGGACTAAACTTGATGAAAACTTTCATCTGAAATTCTCAATGGGGAAATTGCAGGATTACAGCAGCAGACACACAAGAGTGCAGACAGTAAAGTAGAGAGTAAAATAAAACAATAACAGTAATACAGTAATAAACAGTAAAGAATACACAATAGCAGTATGACAGACAGGATAACAATTTCAGATAGGAATTCAGAATACAGATCTATTACAAAAATGATTGGCTGTAGTGTTTTGCAGGGTGTGAAAGACTAAGAACAAGGCTTGCAAATTAGTTATAATTTAATTTAATTTGAGGGTTTATTAATAGGCAAGAGGTACTCAATTGGGGCCACTTTAGCTTAGGGGGATAAGCGGTTGTCCCGTTCCCACAAAGTAACCAGTTTGATCCCCATTCCCCCCATAGTTCACATGTCAAAGTGTCTCTGAGCAAGACACCCAACTGCTGGTTGCTGCCCAGACGCCTCACAGGGCAGCCCACTACTCCCTAAACAAGGATGGGTTAAATGCAGAGAATACTTTCCCCAAGGGGATTAATGAAGGATCACTTTTTCTTTCTTATCTCATGACAAAAACAACAGTTAAAAAATAAATTGAAGTGCAAATAAATCAAATTAAAAACCTTTGATTTGTGTGTGGTTTAAAATAGAGATCACAGTTGTTTTTTTATTTTATTTATAAACAGCAGTTCGCACACTTAACCACCAGATGTATAGTGTGGTATGGCGTATACTAATTCTTGTCATCACAGAGTTGACTCATTCCGGGCAAGTAATTGAAGGAGTCTGTCTCAGTGTTCCTGTGATCATGGGAAGATAATTAATTAGGAGAGATCTGAAATAGCCATTGCAGTATTGAGGCATGGTATGTGAGGCACACAGACATGACCATACATGAATCTCTAGTCAAGCGTTGTAATGAGCAGCATCTGATTACTGACACTAATTAACAACACACACACACGCACGCACGCACGCACGCACACACACACACACACACACACACACACACACACACACACACACACACACACACACACACACACACACATATCCATAGCATCTCTCTAATCATCATTCTGTCATTGTTACAGCTTCGGCTGCGTGATCTCTGTCATTTAAAAGGTTAATGGTTCCACTAAAACTAAAGTTCCCTTTGGGGAGTGTCTCATTCTCTCTCTCACACACACACACACACACACACACACACACACACACACACACACACACACAAAACTGCTTTAATTAACGGTGAACACACATACAGACTTAGAAACTGCAGTCAGTTTATGGACCTGATGCACGGTCCACCTTACAGTCAACCAGCTCAACAGTGAGCTGCCTCCTTTCATTATATAAATCCTTTCTGTCATACATGTAATGTGTTGTAACTCTGTTATGTTGTTCATTATGTGCACATGATATCTATTGCTTCTGTCCATCCTGATAGAGGGATCCTCCTCTGTTGCTCTCCTGAACCTTTCTTCCTGGGGTGACTGTGACTCAGTGGTAGAGCAGGGTTGTCCTTTAATCAGCGGTTCAATCCTCTGCTGGTCCATATTGATGTGTCCTTAACCCCAAATTGCTCCCATAGCTGTGCCTACAGTGTGTGTGAATGTTAGTCCTGATGGCACCTTGCTCCTGCCTTCAGTGCGTGAATGGGTGAATGTTGACAAGTGATGTGGAAAGCTCGTTTGAGTGGTTAGAAGACTGGAAAAGCTTTTTACATGTACATTTCCATTTCCCATTCATTTTTTTCTCCCCATTAAGGTTTTTTGGGGTGAGTTTTTCACATTTCTAACATAAATGCAAAATTTAAACAGCATACTTTATAACCTTCGTCGGACCTCTTCATTGATCTCCAAAGCCCTACCAGTCGAAATAGGGCCTCCGGTGTGATACAGCAACAAAAAAAAGGCACATCCTGGCCTTAAAGTCTATTTTTCATGTTTATGACACTATTCCACTATAAATATCAGCATGAACGTACACATGATTACTATACTGTTTTGGAATCCTTAGAGCCTACTGAATCTACCAATAACGCCAAATCCGCTGGAAAACCAACCTTCGCCAATACGGAACACATTGCATTCCATAATATAGTTACAATAAGAAAACATGTGTTTTTCACCTTTTCTGTGTATTATCATAAACTAACACATATATGAACTTATTATATATGCTCACAAGGTTTTTCTGTACATTATAGCTTTTTAAATTATTCAAATAGACCTTGGGGTTGAGGCTTCAGCCCCCCTAAAAAAGGCTAAACGACACCCCCGCTTTAGCAAAAAAATTACTTTGTTATGTTGTTTTCTTTTACATGACTGGCTTTAGTAAAGAAAAGTATGGTAAAACCAGTTAACATTGGCTTCACAGCCATCTCATACAGACAGCATACAGACACACACATAGTGTCAGCATTTGACGAGTTGGCTTTGAGAATGGGTTGCATGAGTAACCGAGTAAGAGTACTGTGTTGAGTGATTGTGGACAACCACCTGAACTGGATTTTAAAATGTGGCGGTTGCATGTTTCCTCATTGAAAACGATCCACTATGTAAACAGCGTTCAAGTGTTTTCATGTGTATTTGTTCTTCAAACCTTTTTTTATACATGTGCTTCGATATATTTACATGATTCTAGCAGTGTGTGAATAAATGTGTGCATGCACGTGCCTGTCCTTTATATAATAGCCACGCTGCTATCAGCCATAGCCTCTCACAGCTTCTGTGGGACAACCAATTCCCTTTATCAGGCTGCTGATAACAGGCTTTAGCTCTGCTCTGCCGTCCCACGTACAGCCCATCACACACAGAGGCCACTAAATAACTAATTAGCTTCTCTGTGGGGGTTGTGGTGTGTGTGTGTGTGTGTGTGTGTGTGTGTGTGTGTGGGAGGGGGGGGGGGGGGGACCCACCGCTCTGACAAAGGCATGCGGCATTTTAATGTAAAAAAATAAAATCAATAAAGGCATGGGGCGGCGGGCAACTAGCAACTGGCCCCCTCTTAACATTAACAATTATAGTGATTAACAATGATACCCAGAGCTCATTATTCACAGGCAGCGGCGAGAGAGAAGAGAGAGAGAGAGAGAGAGAGAGAGAGAGAGAGAGAGAGAGAGAGAGAGAGAGAGAGAGAGAGAGAGAGAGCGAGAGAGAGAGAGAGAGGAGATAAGCTTGTTTATTGGAGAGGGCCCTTTTTACAAGGTGCAGTCGTTCATCATTTGGGCTGAGGGGGTTGATGGGATGCGGTGGGAGGTTCGGGGGGTTGAGGGGCACCACAATTAAAAACACACTGTGACCTTGTGGCTGGAAGGACCTATAGAGGTGGACAATTTAAACAGGGTAAAGAAACATCAAGACGGGGCAGCAGCCAGTATCATCATCATCATCATCATCATCATCAAAATATTAGTAGAGGTTACTGCTGTAGTTACTAACACTGAGGGCTCCCATGCTATGGCAATATAAAGCCTCTTTGCATTCATCTATGTTGATGTGGTGCCATTTTCTGTTGTCTCGTGTCTTAAAGGTACAGTGTGTAGCTGTTTAAGGGGTCTATTAGCAGAAATAAAGAATAGTATTAATTACTATCTGTTGTGAATGAGCTTATACTCTTTCAAATGTTGGAATAAAGACCCAACAATGCATAGTTATTGTATGTCCGAATGACAAAAATAAATTACTTTAACAAACAAATTAAGTCAGTAGGTTTTCCTATCCCGACTATAAATAATTAAAGCTCCTCATGTACATCAACATTTTGATGGTAAGATAGTTATCATTATCTCTTCTTATTAGATTTCTACATGTGTACAATAACTTTACAGCATGTAAGTAAAACAGTTTGGAATTGCAAATAGCCTAAGCTTTTATTTGCTTCAATCGCTGAACTCAGCGTAAGCTTGAATCAACAGAATGATTGAATGAAGCAGAATATAACGAAACACATCTTGGACTTATTCTTTCTTTGCAGTGATAAAACTGATTCAGGTAAGTTTCCAAGTTTCCAGTTCAATCCTTGTATTCTGTTGCAGGTACTTTACACTAGATTGGTTTTAAAAAGAGATAAAGTTATGTTGATGTGTTTGGCATGTCCAGAAAGTCTTTCTAGTCTGGGTTTGTGGAAAAAATGAAAAAAAGTTTAGAGAAAACCTTTTTTTATTGGTTAAGAAAGGCCTAAGAATTTCTTTTAGTATTAGTATTAAATGCCTTATATTTAACAACTGTCAGTCCACACTGTGTGCCATCTCTGTGTGTTTAATTGGTGCTAATTAAACATGTCTTTTCATTTGCATTAAATACTAGTATGCTTTCAGGAGGAGGTTTTCACCTCTCGCAGCCTCTCTCAATGTCTTAAGTCCTTTCATCAATCCCTCCTCTTCCCCTCGGCTTCTGTCCCCGCACTCCAGCACTATTGATGCTTAATGAGCCGTAAAATATAATTTAAAAATGATAGTCGTCTGAAAGAGAGAGAGAGAGAGAGAGAGAGAGAGAGAGAGAGAGAGAGAGAGAGAGATATGAAGACAAAGACAGTTTATTTTCAGCAGTGTTTCCATATCCACATTATCTCTTCTTCTCTTTCACCAGTGAACCAGTTGCCTGAGAGTTTCCAAAGGTAAAGTGTATGCATTATGAAAAGAAAGTGCATGAATTGTAAAAGTAAAGTGTATGGGGTATAACATGAAATTGTACAAAGTAAAAAAAGAGAAACTGTTTAGTTCAAAAGGAAAGATAATGTTTATGTAGATTAAAAGGGAAATTGTATGTGGTATGAAAGGAAAACATATTAGTATAAACGGGGAAGTAAGTAGAAAAGCAACAGAAACATGCACTTTATTAATCCCCTTCGGGAAATTTTTCACTGCATTTAACCCATCCTTGATCAAGGAGTGGTGTGAGGCGCCCGGGAGGCAACCAGGGGTCATGCTCAGAGACACTTTGCCGTGTGAACTATCTGGAGGACTGGGGATCGAGCCAGCTACCTTGTGGTAACGAGACGACCACTCATCCCCCTGAGCTACAACCGCCCCCAAGTGGTATAATTGAAACGTGTGCTGAGTGTAAAAGGAAAGTGTGTGTTGGATAAAGGAATAGTTATAGTATAAAGTGAAAGTTTAAAAGGTAAAAAGCATTTAGTATAAAAGGAACACGTGCCTTTTATCATAAGATAGTGCACATACAATATAGGAAAATGATGTAGTTTAAAGGGAAAATATCTTTAAGTTTCAAAATAATAACCTAAATGTAATATATTAAAATATAATTTAAAATTGATTAATATGATTCTAAATAATATACCATGTTCAATATTTTCTATTCTGTAGAAAAGACTGATGATTGGTTATTGGCACAGACTGATAATATTCATAAAACTAATACTCTATTAGAGGTGGGAAACAGTCATAAGCTGTTTCTGAAATCACTTTATATTTACTATAGTGCACTATATTCGCTGCAGTGCCCTTTACTGTCATGTTTAATGTCATCAAACGAATCAAACTAAACCTGAATAAAAATGTTCACCAGCTGGACAGAAGTGTTGTTTATGTTGCATGCTTGCTTGATAAACATTTTGTAACATATTCATGTGTATATTGTTGTTATATAATCATCATTAGGTCATGAAGCTTACCTAAGCTGACACATTGTAGACAGTTGATGTCTTTAAACTGAATAGAGGTTTAATGAAGCACAGTTGAACTGATCAACTATAGTAATAAGAAAGACTCAAAGAGAGACTCGTTCCCTTTTCCCTCATATCTCATTTATAATTAATAAAGAGATTGTGAGAATCTACACTGTTCATAGATATAAAAAAGAAAAACAGAAAGAGAGAAAAAGACAGACACAGTTGTACTAATACTCAAATGTGTTCAGTGGGTTTCAATAGGCTACATTATGCAGCTTAATCTACTGATAGATTCTGCACCTTCACCTGCAGCAGTGTGAATAGTGAGCTTTTCTCCTCCAGCACAACTCTACAAATTAAAATTAAAAGCTGGCCTTCATGTACCGTTCAATGATGGATAAAACAGATCTAATGTAGTAAGAGTGGGAGTCAGACTTTAAATGTACTAGCTGCATTTGGGCTGCCCATTGTGTCCTTTTTCAATATTATGGAGAATAGCAAGATAAATGGGCACGAGTGTAAAACTGTGTATTCAGTGTGTGTCTTTTCAGTGTTTCCTGATTGTTTATTACCCTTCACCTGTTCTCCTTCCAGACACTTTTGAGTGTAAAGCCCTGCCCTCACGTCCTTTAGTCTGAAGCGTCACGTGAGGCCTCACGTGAAGCGTCACGTGAAGCTACAATGCATGGACATACATTTCAACCAGATGGTGAATAAGAAATCCCTCTAATATAGAACTTGAGTCTATTCTGTGATCGTCTTTATTCTGGCATGAAACTCCAGCGATCAGTCCGATTAGCTGCAGCGTCCAATCAAATGACTGATAAACATTGAGGGGGTGTGTCCAGCGTTAAAACACTTACTGGAAGCTTGCAGTCGAATACTCCTTTTGTACTAGCTGGTTAGGAACCTTTCTAACTGAGGGAAATGACCCGGAAGTACCTCAGTGGCCGCCATTATAAGTGCCGGTCAAATTCTCTAAACGCAAAGGAAAGGAGCGTCATGCTTCCTACCTTGGCTCCTCTTTAGCATAAGACCTCCTGGAACTGCCTTAACGAAAGGAAAGGAGATAATGTAGACCCACAATCTCTTGCAGCGGGAACATTTAAAGTGACGGTAAAATAATAATAAATAATAATTCGCGCAACTTGAAAATATTTTCAATAATCGTTCATCGGTCATAGTTTGAACATTACGTTGCTGATCACTGCTGTAAAGTGCTCAAACTGTTGAAACTGCTGTAAAGTGATCAAACTGCTGTAAAGTGATCAAACTTCTGTATTGATATTGTCCGTGTCTACTACCGAACACTTGCGCACTTCGAGCACTGACTTTCAGTGTTTAGGGCGCCACACTGAGAAAACCAGCAGAATTCAGTGCGCTGAAAGTACCCGCATGACGCACTGCAAACGATCAAAAAACTCAGTGTAAAACGGTGGACACTACTTGCACTAGACGAGTGCCATCTTGGCTACGTAGCGGAAGAAGGGGAGCCATTCCACCAGCTTTTCATTAATTTATTTATATCCTCCTGCCGCGATTGTGGAGGTGTTGCAGTTTTCACATTGGGTGGAGAAAGGTGTACACAAGGGACAAAAATTGGGTAAGAAGTGCGTTCATTTTGTCAGTTTTAGTTTCGCGGGTATCGCGGGCAGATTTGCGGACGTCAATTCCGGCTTAATTTCGCAAGTGCCGCGAACAGATTTGCGTCCGTTACGTCCGCCAATTGGTTAACGTAAGTGTTCCATTTGATACAGCGCTTCATCAGCGACACAGTGCACTACAGATATTAGTGCACCGTATTAGAGTGCACTGTATTGCAGTTTACTTTGTAAAGGTAGGAGACACGGTCATTCTCTCTCTGGTGTTGAACTGCAGCTTCAGCCCTCATTCTTTTATTTTACTTTAGTTACAGAAGATTTTAATGAAAGAGTTAAACTGGATGAGCTCTTAAGTCTGACTCATGTTTCTTAATCAATTATGTTGTTACATTACAATAAAACACTATCAAGTTGTGTGGTGTTTCATAAACTGTTTGTATATTTTATGATCAGATTATAATCTGCATATAAACCATAAGAACATAAAGGGATATGAGACACACATATGATACGCATCAATAGTGGGATAACGTATATAATTCAACATAATTGAAACTGAACAGAAACAGTCTAGTAGCTTTGTAGTAGAAAAATCGAATTAATTAATTAATTTTTTTTAATGCTGTGATTTTATTTTGAAGGGACTTTTATTCAGCGCATTTTTTTTTGCTGGTGTGTTCCAGGTTGGATCAAACCAGGGAGATAGCAGGGAAATCCCTGGAGCACCGACAGGGCTAAGGCTGGCCCACCTCCATCACTAGCTGACTCCCCCTTGAAGGCCTGACTACATTCTGTGCTTCTCGGATCAGGTTAAATTTACTCTAATACCTAAAGTCCTGTATTCACTGACTGGCTTTTATACTACTTGTCACGATCTGTATTCACACTCATGGTTTCCACACCCAGCATGCAACACTACTGATCGCGATCTCGATCCCACTCATGGTTTGTATGTTGCTTGCAGGTTTTCATAAGTTTTTAGCCATTTTAGGACATTCTGCCTTTATTTTAATCCAGAACACCGGTACTCCAGCAGACTTGAAAGGTACGGTTAAGTTTCATTCATGGTGCAACAATATCACGTAGCCTATTGACATGTGTCAAGAGTAAGAGGCTCAGATGCACAGATGGATGTATCCGGTCATTTTTCAAAATAAAACTGGCCTTGATTTTTTTTTTCCAGTTTTTTTTTTCATTCTTTCTGTGCGGCCCGATACCAAGGCGACGTTGCGTCACTCGCTCACAGACGAAGATGTTTTTGAGAGTGATTCAACAGCATGGCACCATAATATTGTTTTTTATTCCCATGTGACTATTCTGCACCTGCTCCACAGAGTTAATTCAGGTTCTGTTACTTATTGTTTTGTTAAGCACCTTCAACACCCTTACACACATACAATCACACACCCAGCATGTAACACTACTGTCTCCATACCATCTCAGGTTCAAACTGCAATACATTGTTCAAAATACATTGGAGATGTTGAGAATGTTCCTTGATTTGGGTCGCAGCATGTCATTAAGGGTGATGGAGGATCCCGGAACCAAACCGATTGAGAACCAGTGGTTTAAATCGTCTGCATGATGCAACACTGTAAGAACACAGATGAAGTATTTAAGATGCTTAATTGTGGTCCGAGATGGACTACAGCATTGTAGTTTCACCGCTGCAAGACAGACCGACGTCACTGACATCGCCTGCCGTCGCGTCATAAGTACGTGGCTTAGTAAAAGTGCAGTTGGATTCTTTAAGCACCACAGTTGTCTTTTCCTAACTCCTCATGAATTCTCCTTCCCATCCTTGACCCTGTGACATTTCTACACAGGTCAAGGACAAGTGCTTAGGGTTAGCCGTGAGGCGGTCGCAGAACCACTTCCGGTTGGGATGTACCCACAGTCTTTCTCTTGTCAGTTGCGGGATTTTCTTCTTTCTCTCTCATGTCAGCCCTGCATCCAAAACATTACGGTCAGCCAAAACTAAAATGCATTCTCAATTACGTTCGATGAGAAACATATTTTCCTCCTGATTTTGTTTGAGTATTTCAAATACGTTTATAATCAATGTATGTTTGTTTTATTGTTTTGCTTTTCTTGCTCTCCCGCTTAATTTAAGCATATTTGAATTTCTTAGCTCTGCGGAGGAAAAGAAACTAACAAGGATTCCCTCAGTTGTGGCGAGCGAAGAGGGACGCTGTAAAGCCGGTAACGGGGCCGGTCTCAATACTGCTTAAAGACTGATGCAGAAGAACGGATATCATCCATAGACTTGGATATACAATTCGTTCATCACGTTGTGTCACTGACTCTGTTCCTACTTTGCAAAGAATAAATGGCTTGATTAATGATTTTACAACCACTGTCGAGTAACAATTTTTTATATATTTTTTTAATTGTTAAAAGTTTTAGCTGTTTTATGATGGAACTGTTTTTCGTACAGTACATGTATTGTAATTATTTTTCACTATTAGCTTATTTTCTCATCAGCTCCTGCCTTGAGCCTGCAAAGCAGTTTAACCCTTTTAGTACTGCGAGGGGCCGATCACACCGAACGCTACTCTCAAATAAGCGTAGCTAGCAAAACCCTTGTTTTTTTTATGGCCTTTTATGCGCGCCATTTAAATGCCGCACTTTGCGTTTTTCTAGCCTTTTTTAGGCGCGCATAAAAGTTAAAATATTCTCAACTTTTAGGCGCAACACGTGGAGTTGCACTGCTCATCAATCACCTTGCGCATGCAGGCCCGCTCCACAGGCGCACCAGGGCGTTTTGCCCAGGGCGTTTTGCCCAGGGTGTTTTGCCCAGTCTGCCTGGACTTTTTTAAAATCTTATTTATCAATTTATATGTAGAAACATGTCCTTTTGGTAAAATTATTTTGCTCTTTTTTTTATAGGAGAAATATAAGAGGCTAAAAATTATAGCTTCAACCTAGAACCAAAAAGCTACCTTGCCTAGTGGATTATGACTTTCTTGTGTACTGATGACGGCTTTCACTGAGATGGTTACGGAAATGTGGTGAGTGACATGCTGGCTATGGAACTTATTTTTTTATACATATGCAGTCTTATTTAATCATACACAGCGCTTTTACTGCTGCTGGTCAGCTGGGACTCTGGGGCCCAGCCTCTGCCCTCCACAGTGCAGCAGCTGCCGGAGATGTGTGTGTGTGTGTGTGTGAGAGAGTGAGTGAATGAGTGAGTGTGTGTAGGCTTTTAATGTTGTTGGATTGATTTGTTATGACTAAATGTGACTAGTTGTTTGGTGGATATTTGGACAACATGCATTGTTGATGACCTGACGAGTTTGGGCCGGTCAAGTCGATCAGTCAGGATGCAGGACATCGCGAGGCGAGCTGCGCCCAGCCGACCGAGAGGCTATGCATAATTACGCATTGCTCAGCGGGGGAGTCCACGCTGGTGGATAAAGTGGCTTCGTGCCTTGTACACGTCCCCCACGCATACTGGTGTAGCGGCTGCTTGGGTCGGATGTTCACACACGGTGGACTGTATAAACCGTGTATTGACTGTGTCGGTCTGTGACAGTAACTCATTGAAGGCCTAGGTCTAAAACCCAATACGGATGTTGACATTTGATGAAATTTGTACAAAAATGTGTACCAAAGTCAACAGAGCAGATTAGCAAGTCTATTAATGCTGAGAGCTAATTAAATCCGGGCAGATGAAGGCGATAGACCTGCGAGTGTGTGCACATTGATGTAGCACTTAGCCTGAAGGTTGAGGTGTTTGACCTGTGTTTGACACAGTTGAAACCCCTCCCTCATCCTCATTCTCTCTTCTCTTTCTTTTCTTCTCCATTTGTCATTATCAGAGGCTGAAAAGGAGCGGGGACAGAGAGAGGGGGAAACTCACCTCTCCAAAAGTACACGCAACGAAAATGATGCAAATCATTCAAAAACAATGATTGGAAGTAATGGTGTGCAAACATTAACAAACACATCTTTTTGGTGTCAAATATGTACCTGGTCTCAGTCTTTTGCTAACTCCTCATATTAGGACTTTGCTGATGAGATGCGTAGACTATGATCAATGATATCCTTCGTGATTTCCTTAACCAATCTGTTTTTGTTTAATTAGATCTTAGACGAGTTTGGTTGTCTGCTAAAAATGTTCCATTACAGAGTATCTCCAAAAAACGTACTACTGCGGGTTAAGTTACGGAGTAGACTGGACCAAAGGTTTAAGTTACGGAGTAGACTGGACTAAAAGGTTTAAGTTACGGAGTAGACTGGATACAAAAAACACACAAGTTATTGTGTTTTTCTGCCAGTTGTATCACTTTATTACCTCATATTTATCGCCGAAACCATGAAGGGTGGTCCGTGAAAATATTGTGTAAGACGAAACCAGTCCGTGGCGCAAAAAAGGTTGAGGACCGCTGCTGTACAGAACAAAAAGCTTTAGGCCTATGTGTGTGTGTTCGTGTGTATGTGTGTGTCTTCATTCACATTATCACACATCATTTCTTCCTGTCTACGATTGTAACTATCTGAAAGACATAGACCACCTTTCCTCTCTCTTGTCCTCTCCTGCTGCTTTTTTCCCCTCTGGTTTTTCACTCCTCTCCCCTATCAATCGGTCTCCGTGAAAGGCCAGCATGAGCACAAAGACTTGCCGTGGTAGGTAGTTATAGAGCTCTATTGTCACACAGCCTTTCACTATCTGCTCCATCTTAATAAGAGCAGTCATCATTTAGAGTCTAAGTCGCTCTCAGTCTCCATGCTTTAATTATGACGTATCGATTGTCTCGTTAAGTCTAGTTTGGCTTAATGAAATCTATTGTTACCTCTAATTCTGCCTTCCATTGTCCCTCCTTGCAGCACACGATGTGTGTGATGTGGACCTGGGCTCTCTTTGTGCTGTCTAATCTGACTGTGTGTGTGTTCTCATGTCTGTTTATATATGTTTGTGTCTTTGTTTATCTGTTTGTCGCGAGGTGTGTGCGTGTAGATCTCTGTGCGCGCGTGCGTGCGTGTGTGTGTGTGTGTGTCGGCTTTGATGGGTCCCCGCTCTAAAGGCGCTGCTGTCACCGTTTATCTGCTGCTTCCTGATTCCCTTCCATCGACTCTCAGCCAATCAATTCACTAAATGATGCAATTATACGCCCTCCCTCTCCCCCTCTACATTTAAAGTTGAGAGGTTTATTTTGGATCAATCCGGACCACTTTGTGTGCAAATTACACAATTGCATTCCCTTCAGATTCCTTAGGCAGCCCAATTGGAGAGAGCCGTGGGTGTGAATGCCTAACGAGAGACCCTGTCCTTCAAAAAGGCTCTGTCGAACACTGGCAGAGACAATTAGAGAAGCAGCAGCAGAACCAAAAAGGTCCATTTCTGTTCCTTTACAGGAGTCCACTCCTCGAGCTTTGCACCATATTGGATTCACAAGCAAGTTCCATTCACCAAATTCTATTGGTTTAAATGCTGCTTAAATTTAAAACCTGGTGTTATTTTATGTGCCATACAATTCAGACCATCAAAACTTCATTGGTCCAATTTTCATGTTTTCACCATGCAGTTCTCTTCTTTCTATTCTCGAGAGCTATCTCTGAACCATTCTCTGAATGGTCTCTGAACGTATCGTTGCTGACCGCTCCTCACCCTGGAAACTAACTGTTGTAGTCCCAACAGGACCAAGACCTCACGCCACAAGAACAGTTTCTTTCCATCTGCAGTTGGGTTAATCAGCAAAGAGATATCCAACCTCAACTGCCTATGTCACAGTGGCCAAGAAATGTTGAAGACGGAAGTAATTGGTGGTTTAGGGCCTAGAGCCGCCAAATGAAGGGGCTCTTATGCTTGTGTGAAACAATGGACTAATCATATACGAACATAATCAACGAATATAACAACAGTGTTGCATATAAAATTAAGCAGCAGAACTTTGGCAGGATTATCTACTTTTGTAGCCCAACAACTCAAAACACAAACTTTATGAAAAACCAAATATCAACAATGAATATCTCGCAAAAAGATCGAACTCGCCACGTTTGTAGCTCTTGTGCTTGTTAGTATTATGCTACAGATTAGCTCTCTAGAAGAGAAAGAAGATATCTAATCAATTCCCTCCCCCAACAAAGCATCCGCTATCTATCAACCAAAAAAAATACATCCAAGCCGTAGTGTGCCCCTATCGCCTATTCAACTAGGCACTACCTGGCTGATCACTTGGGTGTTCGTTCTGATGCGTTTAAATTAAAGAAAATGTCCGTTGTTTATTCCGTCATGTTTATTCTTACTACAAACCAAAATTTCATCGCCATGTCTTAATTGCCGGTATTGAAATCATAAAACCATAACCAATGTTCCTTTTCTTTAGCACTGTCCCACACAGAGTCTCATGAAATATCCCATACCATCAAATATTTCCACCAAATGGTCTCATCAAACGTTCCCTTCATACGGTAAAAAACTGTTTGCTTTCCCCAATGAGTAACACCTGACTCCAGTTACTCTCCTAGTTTTATAGGGCCAACCGCCGTAGCAGTCGACCTTGCACCCCCAGTGGTGGGAGGTCCAACATGACTAAAACCTTCAAAATGGCCCTTACACAAGCCATTGTAAAGAAATATAATTTGCATTCATGAAAAAAAATAAATTCACCTCGCTTGGTACATACATATTTTAAAACGCAGATGTTCAGATAATGGACTTAAAAATCTTACTTACATTTCTACCTTTAACCCTTCAGGATGTTATGTTTTTTTTTCCATTTTACATAATTTCTTAAATTCACCTTTTAAAAAAGGCACTTGCATGTGAGATGTGTGTTTAATCAAAAACCGCATAATATGTCCAACCTTCCTCGTGTTAGAGTCGGCACTGACTCGTTTTAGTTTTTAAAGGCATAAAAGAACCACATAAAATTTGTTTGTGTCAAGGCTTTTTGACTTTGTCAGGAACCTCTATTTCAACAAATCACAAAAAAAAAAGTTTCACAAAATTATAAAATTCTCTGGTTGAAATAATGACCTTTGTGTTAAGATAAGAGATAAGATAATCCTTTATTAGTCCCTCAGTGGGGAAATTACAGGGTTACATTAACACCGCTGACAAGTGATAAGAAATAAGATAAAAGAAACACGAAACAAACAGTAGAGCTGTGAGGGTTTGGTTTCTCGACCCAAGTGCTGAGAAGTAACCCTATAATAAAACCTTTGCGTGACTGATCTGGGGCGTAGGTAACTGGTTGCTGTTGGAACACCAGAGAGCATTGCAGGAGGAGACGTCCACACGCTCCCAGGTCTACGGAATAGCGTTCCGGGATCGGGATGTAGATCTCCCGGGCAAGTGGAGCTGGGGTAACAGGCACCGGAAGTGGCGCTGGTGGGGCAGATAGAGCTTGGAGTCGGTCCGGTCGGGCAGCGAGTTGACTCGCACTGGAGTTGATCGTGCGTAGTTCAGCCAATACCTCATGGAGGGCAGACTCGTGACGACCAAGCAAAACACCCTGGGGGGCTAGTGCCTGGCAAAGGAGATCCAAATCCGCTGGGTCCATTGTGGCCAAATTATTCTGTGAGTGTTTGGTAGCTGGACCCAAGCGCAGAGGCAAGGTAGGTTGAAGGGTTTATTTGACAGAAGGTGGCTGGTGGGATGGTAAGGAGGAGTGCAGGCGGAGTGATGACGTGGCGGTAGCGATCAGCTGAAGTGCAGGAATCCTGGACACAGGAAACAGGGGTAAGTAAGAACAACACAATGCAAAGTAATTGTATCTGCTTTGCAAGGAGCCTGAGGGTTGCAGTACCACTGACAATGTAAATGGTGCAATAATCTGGCAGCTGGAGAGGAGGAAGCCAGGGTGTTTTATCAGGGAGGAGCTGATGATTCGATTGAAGTCAGGTGCTGGAGATGAGATGCAGGTGGAGATGATTGCCAGAAGCCACGCCACAGTACACACGCACGCACGCACGCACGCACGCACATACACACACACACACACACACACACACACACACACACACACACACACACACACACACACACACACACACACACACACAAGGAAAAAGAAAAAAAGGACACCAAATCAGATTATATTTATTTATTTGGTGTGTGAAATAAATAAATACAATTGTTAATTATTTTCTGCATAAATATGATCAAAAAATTAATCCTCGATCGCTCCCCGAGTTTTTTTAAATTGCATCTTCGGTGCCTTCCCATCATGCCACAGAGTAATACTGCACCTTTTTAGAAAGATTGAAACCTAAAGCATCCAAATCTTTAATAATAAACACACCCCTTTTTAAGCATTTCTTGTCCAGTTCAGAAATAGAAAATTACCTACTTTGACCTTCTCCTTAGTCACACAATGAGGTACATGTACAATCGTCCCTCGCTATATCGCGGTTCACCTTTCGCGGACTCACTGTTTCGCAGATTTTTTTGTTGTTTTTCTTTCACAGCGTACGTTATGAAGGTACATTGTGTTCTGCGGCCTGATTGGCTGAGGGACTGTACACCTTGTGATCAGTCTCCTCGTGCAGCGTCTCCTGTACAGGACAGAATACGTCCAGATAAAAAGTCAGCGGAGCGGCCGGACAAAGAGGCGGTCAGAGGACCTCGTAGATTGATCATTAACATGAAATGTGTTAAACATGTTCGGGCTTATTTTTTAAATCCACGAAACTTTGAGAGTGTTTAAGTGTGAAGAGAGAAATGTGAGACAATGTTAATGCCTGTCTAAAAAAAAGTGTATAAAAGTGTGTGGTTAGAGGTTTTATAGCCTTAAAATATGTATAATAATGGTAAAAAAAAAAATAAAGCTCACTACTTCGCCGATTTCGTCTATCGCGGGTTGTTTTTAGAACGTATCCCCCGCGATAAATGAGGGACCACTATATTGTTAATGACCGTCTCCTTCAGCTTTTAGATGAGTCTGAGGGCCAATGAGATTGCAGGACCTCGAAACGCTGAAGACAAACGCTGAGAAAAACAATGGTTAGTTCTTCGCAGCTTGAAACTCCAATATTGATCACACTTCTACCGGTAGATTATCTATGGTTACAACCGCAGTACTTTAAGCAAAATCCGCCGTTGTCAGGGGAACTAAATTATGGAATTTGTTCAACGTTATAATCGGCATGAGTCATGTCGAGGAGCTTACGGAATTATGTAATAATTAAAATACAACTACCTTTAAAAAAAAATATGTACTACATCTTTTCTCTTCTTACAAGGGTTTAGAGTACTTTAGCTGTTTTAAATTTATTAGATCGGACCTGTGGATGATGAACTAGAAGCGATTGAGTTCTTTTTAAACTCACTTCCTCATTTCCGTGAAATCAGGAAAAAGAGGCTCTGGGTTTATGAGGTTTTAAATGTGCCAGTAGTATACAAATTATTATATACTTAGGAGATCCACTCTGTGATCCAGTCTGCATACAGTCTGTGATCTAGTCTGCTGTCCAGCTCGTACAGGAAGTTCTTATGACGTGAGTTCATACAGGAAGTCGTCATGACGTGAGTTCGTACAGGAAGTCGTCATGACGTGAGCTCGTACAGAAGGTCGTCATGACATGAGCTCGTACAGGAAGTCGTCATGACGTGAGAACAAATCTTGGCGATCCTGAAGAACTCTCTCCTTACTAATATTGCTCCGTCATCAATGAGGAAGGGAGCTGCTTTTTGTCTATGGGGTATTATATTTAAAGATATTTTGATGGAAACATAAGGTTATTTTCAAACTAATGACATGCTTTAAGTTAACTTGCATTATATGAATCAGCCTATATCAAACCAGTGGCCTTCCCGCTGACCTTCCAGTGCCTCTTTATTTATGACCACACCCACTGGATAAACCACTGGGTTCATTGAGGATGTGTGGATTCTGATTCACACAGTGCTTCTCTGGTACAAGCACAAAACAGGTTTCTTCCGCCCTGCATTTCTTAGTCTCCTTCCATTTGCAACGTATTTTAAACTTACATCAGCAGGATCTCTCACCTCGAAACGTCTTCCTCCTTTGTGAATGACACACAGACTGACAGCAGCGCTGCAGTGCTTTAAAGGAGTCATTCACCCAAATCCCTGTCTGACCCTGGCCTTTTGCTCTCTTTCTTCTGCGCTTGGTTCAAGTTCTAACACCAGTCAACTAGAAAACACTCTGATCCCTTGCCATGACTAGTCCCCTGTGTGTGTGTGTGTGTGTGTGTGTGTGTGTGTGTGTGTGTGTGTGTGTGTGTGTGTGAGAGAGTGTGAGAGTGAGCTGGACAAATCTACCAATCTATTCCCCAGCAGCAGTACTGAGCAGTCAAACATGGCTGGCAGTGCTGGCTGACTGGAGGGATGATGGATGGAGGCTTGGTTAGCTCTGCATCATGTACTGAACATCAAGGGTGCACATATGGCAGGCAGGAACAGGTCTGCAGTTACAAGATCACAGGTCAGAGCCTAGGAGGGAGACGAAAGCACAGCAGTGGCCCACACTAAGGCTGGAGAAAAGAAGGTTGTGTTGGTTAGCTCAGTGTCTATTGTATAGACTTCTGTGTGCCGAGGTTTCAGTTGGGGTTGTTTTCTCCGCCGCCCCCTACAATTTAAGTTTAGATTGTAGGGGGCAACTCCCAACAGACAGACTGGGATTGCGCTGGTCAATGTTACACACTGTTGGCATTTAATTTTATCACTGTTATACATCATTCTTGAACATTTTACAAAGGTTTTGCTGAAATGATCTAGACAATGTTAGGGGACTGACAGTTGAAGAAATCGTACAAAAGACTATACAGAACATCTAATATCTGGTTTAAAAAGTTTACAGCAATTATCAAAGATATGAGCCTGCGTACATAACACTTCAACGCATTAACATGGGCAATCCGATCAAGCTCTAAATACAACGATTACGCATAGCGCTCTGATCACTCAAGTCAGTTGCCAAGGTTGTCTGGGACACATTCGAACACATATCTTGTGTAGTGTAAATGCCAATGTGCACCCCGACAAGGACGTAACAGGAACACCCAAAGCTGCAGCTCTCTTTCTGTTCGGCCGTTATTTCTTAAGCTGTTTCTCAAGTTGCTTAAGCTCTCCGTTGAAAAATATTACAGGTGTGTCAAACATCTTGACACACTTGTTTTCATTGTGTGGTTCAGACTCCATCAGACTACACAACAGTTTGTTGGTGTCACTGGCTCCAATACTGCTCCCCCAGCAGAAAATGGCGAAGTACAAGACACTGGCCACAATCGACTGATAGAACAACTCCAGCATCTTGCTGCACACGTTGAAGGATCGAAGCTTCCTCAGGAAAAAGAGTCGACTCATCCCCTTCTTGTAGGCAGCGTTGATATTGGCCTTCCAGTTCAGTCGGCTGCCGATGGAGACACCCAGGTACTTGTACTCCTCCACCATGTCCACGTCCTCTCCCAGGACGCTCAGAGGTCTCGGAGCTGTTGTCTTCCTCCTGAAGTCCACCACCATCTCTCTGGTCTTGCCCACGTTCAGAAGCAGGTGATTCTCACCGGCCCACTCCACAAAGTCACTCACCACTGCCCTGTACTCCTCCTCCCGTCCATCCCTAGTACACCCGACCACTGCAGAGTCATCACAGTACTTCTGCAGATGACCCCGTGTTGTACTGGAAGTCATTGGTGCACAGGGTGAACAGCAAGGGAGACAGAACAGTTCCCTGTGGGGCTCCAACATCACTGACCACCGTTTCAGACAGCACACGGTCCATTCTGACAAACTGTGGTCTGCCTGTGAGGTAGTCAGTGATCCAGGAGATGGTGGACTAGTCTACCCCAACCCCCTGCAGCTTCTCACTCAGTAAATGAGACCGTAATCTGCATTTTGGTGTACAATTATAACAAAACAACCGTGTAACGTAACTACGTATTGAAGCCTATTGAAGCTTCTAAAAGGGTACACAGTGCCAAGAGGTCCAGACCATGACTCCACACTGTATGTGACACGTTAGGTGTGGAGGCGTGTTGAAACTAGTACTCCTACAGCAAATGGACTGCTGCCTTTAATGAGTTAAACGTTAAAAATTACAAAAAAAAACCTATAAATATATAAGGTAAAAGTCAGCCAGCAGTTTCGGAGAATAAATGTAGATCAAATAATAATGATTGTGACGTTGCTTCTTCTTTACTGACATTTTTGGATTTATGCTGTTACTGTGGTGAAAACTGTAACTTTGAATGTAAACAGGAAGTGTTATATATAATCAGGAAATTCTGAAAGTGTCTTTCGGGACATAAACAGGTGGTTAAAAAGCTAGTATATCTGGGGTTTTTTTACGTCTTTTAAAGTTCCTTGATTTGCTCTCTTGACCTGCAACAGTCATTGTTAATGTTGAATACAATTAAAATCAGACATTCCCGTTTCTGACTTTCTACTGGTTGTATTTTTCTGTCACTTCATCCAGACCCCTTCTAAAGACAGCAAACACGCCCTTGAATAAAGAGAGCGAGGTGGAGGAGAGAAAAAAAGTAAAGGTGGCTTAAAAGTACGGTGACGATGAGGAAGGAAGAGACAGAGGTGGACATGCTGTACAAAAAATAAGAACTGTGAGAAAAGGGATGGACAGAGAGAGGAGGAGACATGTGAAACCCAAAGCCAGCTCTGTGTTGGGAGAGAAGGGGAGGAGGAGGAGGCCCAGTAAATCACCAGCCTCTTGTCAACACCTCCCACCAGCTCCCCCCCAGGGGCTTCTGAAGCCACTGAGCTGAGAATAACAAATGGCCGTCATTGGCCAGGCAAAAAGCTGTGATTATAATTATCACATCCCACACTGACCTTGCATAAACCTTAATCCTTCTCCAATGGAGCATTTAAATAGGCTGCCAACAGCGACAGAGATGAGGAGCAAGGGAGGGCTGGGCAGGGGAGGGAGGGAGGTGATGCGGGAAGGAGAAGGAGCAATGCGGGGAGAAGTAGAAAGGGAGGCGAACACAACATGTAAAGATGAGGAAGTGGGAAGGAAAACGAAGACGTGGGTAGAAGAAGATGGAAGCAAGTTGTGGAGATCCAGAGGAGATGAAAGCGAGGGAGCGGGATGATGAGAGAGCGAGGCAGGCGAAGTAGGCAGGGTGTCGTGGTTTAGCTTCACACCAAGAGGTTCACAAGTCCAACACAGGGAGTATGAGTGAGACTGCAAGTCAGTGAGCACCGGAGAGGAGAGATCAGGAGTATCGTGAAAAGAAAAAACACTGATTTCAAGGGACTCCATACAACTTGTCTAAGGGAAGAGAATATGGATAAATAGGTTGAAAATGTTTAACTAATTGATGACACACTTTCCCAGTTGATTACTTAACCTTCCTCTTATGTTAGCTTTCTTTATCTATCGTCCAAGTTGTTCCTCATCTCTTGGTTACCTTGTGGGGCTTCCTTGTCCATGGACATATTGTTGTATGTTTTAATATCTTTGGTGTGGGCTTCTGGGCCTTTCTTGTCAGGATACCCCTCCATTTCTATTTAAAAAATGTTAAAATGAACCTTAATAGGGTCATATATATATATGTGTGTGTGTGATGGTTGTTGTGTTACCTGACTATGACTGAGGGGTATTAGAACACATCTCTTCAATACATTTGTTTTATTATGTTTTTAATATTAACTATAGTAACATTTATGGTTTTACGGGTCAATATGATATGTATATTTACTTCAAGAAAAAGACTAAAATGTATTTTTTCAGCAATATAACTAAAATACAAACACAAAATTAAAAAAGCAAAATGAGTCATAACACAACATATAGATTTGCAAGGTTAAAAAAACAACAATCAATGAAGTAAATCTTATTTTTATAAGGTTTTTTCTTATTTTATTTAGTTGAAATAGAGGTTCCTGACAAAGTGAAAAAGCATTGAAGCAATCAACACATTTATGTGTTTCTTTTATGCATTTAAAACCTAAAACGGCTCGGTGCCGACCCAAACACAACAGGAAGGTTAATTATTTTTTGTATTACAAATTTCCTGAAATTGTGTCTTTTCCACAGTACAAAGATAAAACCAGGTTAAACATTCTTCTTTCATTTAATTAACATATTAGGATAATTCAAGAATTAATTATCGTTCAAAAAAATCGGAAAATACTGCCAACATCTATATAAAGGTTAATAAAAACATCTATCAGACTCTATATGTTATATATACAAATCCCTCAGTAACATCCTTCAGAAGATTTAATGGAACGTTTGGTGTAAAAGTGCCACTAAAGTTCAGATTTCTGCCCCAGAGAAAACGGCCTTTAAAGATACATATTTGTAATTGCATACATTTTTCGGACACATAGGTGAATAGGGTAAAGCATGTTTTACTAATTGATGTCACTATTAAACTTCACAATTTACATTACATTAAGACAATTATGTTATGCATTGCAAGTTATCTGATATGTTTGAATGAGAATCAGAACAAATGGACACAAATAACCAAAGTCGTGAAACAAACAACTTATTGGATGTTTTCTTTGAGATCTTTTTTTTTAGTTCTGAAAGGAAACATATTATGGAAGCAAAATAGTAAAAAAAGTAAAAAATCTCAAAATAAAAAAGAATGTTTTTATTACCATCATCATCAAAACAAATGTAGGAAAATGTTTTAGAAAACTTGTTGACGATTAAAGTACAAACATTTTTTTTAAGATACCTACGGAAACAAATAGCTGGAAATGAATTACTAATTTTCCTATTGACTGCAAAAAAATTTAAAGAGGGAATTTAAATATAAATCAGCTAATAATAAGTCAATAATTGATCCTCTCCACACATGATGTTGAAAATAAACTCTAATGCCATACTATGGTTGGAGGTTTAATGTTTAATTGCCAGATTGGGCCTTTTGATAAAATATATCATTGAAGCAATAATGTATCTCTGAAATATGCAGTATTGCTGTAATATTTTGTGATGAATATGTATATATTTCATGATAACTGCTTATAATAAGTGTAAAAGTGCATTACGACAACAGCTTAATATCCAAGAAGTGAAATTAAATTAGTTGATGAATGCTTCGTTACAATGGTTTCCGTACAAATAGGAATATAACTCACTGGATCTGCTTGACATATGGGAAGTGATGTGCTGGGAACAGGACGTTTTCAACTTTTTAATCTATCAATCCAATCCACAACAACACAGCACAACATGTTTTATAGAATTAGGCTGACGACATGATATACGTGATGCACATGATGACAGTGATGTAGCTACAATGTGTCCGTGTTGTTGGCTTTGACGTGCACTCACTCACTCACTCTAACTAGAGGTAATTTCAGCAATCTGGGAATGTGATCACAGCACGTCATAGAAATGAGTTGTAATGAATCAGAATTATACTTATAATAATCTCTAATATTCTGTTTCCACCTTTCATCTATGGATCAATTTGTCTGTACAACGCTTCTATTACTCCAACAAGAACTGCCCCACACAGACACACACGCGCGCGCACACACACACACACACACACACGCACACACACACATCCTGTCATTAAGAAGGTATACTGTTCAAAACACACACAGTTGCACTATTGTGTACTTCTTAAAAGTGAAAATGAAGTGATCATTTGACGAATGAAAGATTGACAGAACAACATCTGCAGTACAGCCACAATTCTCTCTCTCTCTCACTCTCTCTCTCTCTCTCTCTCTCGCACTCTCTCTCTCTCTCACTCTCTCTCTCTCTCTCTGTGGGTGCATGTGAAAGGGAGCAAACCTCACGGGGGTCAGAGGTCAAGTGGTTTGAACCTGAGGTCAATTGAGTGATGCTGCTTTCTCGCCAATAACATTTTACACACACTCACATGAGCACACAGAGGCACACAGGATGCTGCTGTGTGTCTGTGTAAGTGTGTTCTGTTGACACCTTTTATTTACGAATGTATGCTTGTAACAGCATTAAGAACTGTTCCCCTCTTATTATGAGGGAGACGTAATAAATGCTTTAAAACACAAGAGAAAAAAACACAAAAAGCAATGATGGGTGGGTTTAGGTTATAGTTTTAATGTGTTTGTCAACAGCAATGCTAAACATCCATAACGTGCAAACAAATCATTAATTTACGAATTAATGTAATACAGTTATTATATACAATGTGTGTGTATGTATGTATACATATATATATATATATATATATATATATATATATATATGTATACATATATATATATATATATATATATATATATATATGAATTAATTAACTCAATAAATACTGCAAAATATTTTTATAGCAGTATTTATTGAGTTAATACATTATTTGTACAAATCATAATTATATGTGTAGATATTTTATTATGATTACTTATTTATGAATACAATACTATCCATGAGAGCTACAGACTCTGTGTTGATGAAGGCCAGGAGATGAGTTTGAAAGCTCCAAAGAAAGAGAGAGAGGGCCCATTAACTTATGATTTTCTATTATTTCCAAGATCCGGAATTAACCTTCAAGCTTAACCTGGGTACAAACAGTTATTAAAAGCTTTATAGCACTATAATCTTAATTTTTACCATCACTCATTAAACAGCCAATCCACAGATGTTTGACAGGAGGTTCAGTTCAGTTTGGAGTGAAACGATATCATGTGAGCTTTGCTAGATGAGACTAAACAAACTCCAGGTGTGGAGTCTTATTAATATGTAACATGAGTCGCATTATGGGAGGTGTGGGATCCAGTTTTGGTAATTGATAAATTATTTGTTACAAAACAACACACTAAATTAAGATCCCAATTTCACTGCAACAGTATGTAGTTTTCTTTTGAAACGGTGGAAGGAACAATCAGACTTAAAACAAGAGAAGTACCATTGTCTTGAAGTATCTTTAAACATTCTCAACATGTTCTGTGTATTCTCCTTATTAATGCTCCATAGTGAAGGTTAGATTCAAGTGTTATAGAATATTTATGATAAATGTGAATTTGTGATTCAGTGCTCATTCAATTTCAATTCATTTTAATTTTATTTTTTTCACGATTTATATTATTGATATAGAGGGATGTTTATTCTTGGCTATAGCAGTGTGTTGTAAAGAGATAAGTCATTTAAAAAAGTGTGGGAGAAATGGGAGGAACAATCAAATTGACTTATTATTTTAATTCAATATAAGAGAAGAATTACAATCACAGATAGTATAAACTAACCCGGAGTGAATAAACTAACTGCTCGCATTGCTTTACATTACACTCACACTCAGACGCACGCACACCTGCACACACAATGGACATACTGCATTCTGTGAGCGCACACATGCATACAGTAATTACACGTAAACATGCATACACTGTTCTTTCCACACGGACGGACACACACACACACACACACACACACACACACACACACACACACACACACACACACACAGATATGAGTGCTGTGCTCACAATCCATAAATCATAATGTTTCAGCAAAAGCAGAATTAAATTTCCCTGCCGGCGTCTTATCAGGCTGAGGAGGGATATACAGCCCATCACCATGCTCGTTTATTATCTCTGTGAATAGGCTGTGGCAGGATAGGGCTATAACCTGGTGAGAGCAGGCCTGGGACTGGATTAGACTATTAACTGAAATAGCATATCAGGGCTAAGTCTATTACCTAAAGCACCAGTATCATGCTCCCCTCCAGATATTCACTGCAGTCTCTGTAATGTGTTCCATTATGACCGACAGTGTTCTCTCTCTGTATTGATTTGCACAGTTGAGTGAATTGGCCCAATGCTGGCCCTGACCTGAAGCTTTGCTTTGCTCTGGTTTCGGCTTGCCAGGCTCACTCTTACATCCCTGCTGCAAACAGCCACATCACCTCTGTCAGGAGGTTCTGGTGCCCTGCAGTTTGGGAACATTAGTGTCTACATCAGCCATTGCTAGATTTTTTATTGTACATTTTGATGGTTTTAAACTGAATAAAAATAGACTTCAAAGGGTTAAAACCACTTTACTTGATTTGGAAAAGGAATGAAATTATAAGCATGAAAGATGACGAATCACAGAGCTGGACCAAGGTTTATGTAGGGCCCTGCATGGGCAGAATCCTTAATAAAACTACTAAGGTTTAGGCAATAAAACAAGTTGCTTAGGTTTAGGGTTTGGGTTAGAATCATTGCGTTTGTCATATATTTTTACGTTATATATGCAACATTAGTGAAGCCCTGTTACAGTGGAAGGAAACAGAACTAATTTGCAATTATTTTTTGGGAGATTTCAATTTGCTTGACAACTGAATGGAAACAGCACGAGTGTGCTGCAGGATGCAGATCACAGGAGGCAACAGGAGCAGGTGTTTTGCTCTGTCATACACCGGTGACATTGAAAACAGCCTTTCGACATACGCAGGCCTCTGCCTGGCTGAGCTCCATTTAGCCTCCTATATTTAGATTCATAAGTAATGGCACATATTGTATTTCATTGAAAAATAATACTAAATAGTGTTATGAAAATTATGAATTGTTTTGCACTGAATAAATCATTGTGATTTTCTAAAGGACAGCACTGCATATAAATTCTTAAAATCGGCTGCGCTCAACAACATCAAAGTAGCACCCCGTGAATAATTGTTATTGTCATCAAATTTGACCATTCTCTCCAAATGTGTGTTCAGCAGCTGAAATCATTACAAATCAATTCTTTAAGTGGTTTAGAGATTTGTAACCCACCAGCAGTACGCTATCTGAGATAATATTTTACGCTAACAATGAATTATGATCATACCAATTTGTTAATCTTTTCCAGATTACACCTCCTGCTGAGCTTGACATTAGTTCGACATCAGTGCGCTGGAGTCAGCAGGATGCTAATGGGACATTTTCACAGAGCAGGACATACACAGTTTTACCTTTTATAATAATTATGGTTTCACTATTCTTAAGTCTATGTATCTCTATCCTCCTCTAGGACACGTGTATAAAGTCCATTTTGAATACTTTTTATTTCATCACATAAAATAAAAATCCATATAATGCTGGATGAGATTCAGCAGTAACAACTTATTTTTTTAACTCATTATTGTGGATTGTACACTAAAAAAGCAAGAAGATGTTATGTGTCAGAGAAAATCATTAACTGCTCTTTCCGTAAATTAGTCAAAGAAAAGAAGCTGGCTTTAAGAAAAGTAAGAAGGAGCCACCAGAAGATAGTTTAGATTCCGATTTTTTTTTATTTTTTTTTTTACGAAAGAGCATTTTACCACCACAAAATATTTTCTGTTAGGAGTAGTTTATGGATGTTTATTTGCTTTGTTTCACAGACTGAGATCAGCAGATTGATACCATTCTCATCTAAAAAAAAATGTACAGAAGCCCTGAGTGGTTAGTGACTTACCCACTTTCTAAATCTAATCTTTTTATTCTCTCTTGTGCTTATGCCTTAAGAATATGTGAGGAAAAGCCAGGATAATTATTTGTCCTCCTGCCAGTCAAATGGTTCTGATAGCCGCAGTGTAGCTTCTGAATGTTTGTAAATGTCATTAATTTGTTACATTGCTACGAGCGCTAAACCGGAAGAACTACTGCAAATGCAATGCAGCGGCTAGCACTGTCATCTCCAAGCAAGAGGGAGTTCACAGGGGCTCCATCCCCGATCTTGGGTTCTCCGGCTTCCTCCCACAGTCCAAAAACATGCAGCTCAGGTTAATTGGAGACTCTAAACTGCCTGTAGGTGTGAATGTGAATGGTTGTCTCTTGTTGCCTTGAGATAAACTGGACACCTGTCCAGATGAACCCTGCCTTCACCCAATGTTAGCTGGGATCAGCTCCAGCACCCCCGACCCCCTAAATAGGATAAGTGGTTTAGAGAATGGAATGGGAACACATTGTGCAGCATCAGGTACTGTAATACTCATTTGGCCACAAGAGACTGCAGCGTACTAACCCACGTTCTAAATAGGAATAAAGGCATCTGTGTTTTCTTTCATGTGTGTTTTAATTCACATATATTAAACAATACAGAGAAATCAAAACAGATCTGGAAGAAAAAATGAATGTGTTTACTCCTATTTAGCCTTTAGAGCCCTATGCACCCCAAGACCTGCTGTGCTCATTATTAGACAAGGAAATGATGAAAAAAAAAGGTCACGGGAAGTTTCCTACAGGATCTCCAGAACCACAATGTTGATTAACTTCATTTAAATTACTAAAATAAAGTAATACTTTGTGAGAAGAGTTCTATCCGAACAGAAAAACTAATACTGTCTAATAAGGTATGATACAATCTTAGTGGATGTATATTAGTACCTGAAAAATCCAAGTGAAGCCGGGCTGTTACGTTTTCCTCCATATTGGACTTTTCAGACTGCAATCTGGGGTAGGCGATTTACCTAACTATAAACCTGAGCCACCCCTAACTATAGACCTGAACCAGCCCTAACTATAAACCTGAACCAGCCCTAACTATAAAACTGAGCCGGCCCTAACTATAAACCTGAACCAGCCTAACTATAGACCTGAACCAGCCTTAACTATAAACCTGAGCCAGCCTAACTATAAACCTGAGCCAGCCTAACTATAAACCCGAGCCATTCCTAACTATAGCCCTAAGCCAGTCTAACTATAGCCCTGAGCCAGTCTAACTATAAACCTGAGCCAGCCCTAACTATAAACCTGAGCCAACCCTAACTATAAACCTGAGCCAGCCCTAACTATAGACCTGAACCAGCCCTAACTATAAACCAGAGTCAGTCCTAACTATAAGCCCTATCAAAGAGTCTCAAGTCTAGTCTTAAATGAGGTGACTGTGTCTGCCCCCCGGACTGAAAGTGGAAACTGGTTCCATAGAAAAGGAGCTTGATAACTGAAGGCTCTCGTCTCTCATTTTTTAAAACAGACTTTAAAAATATTAGCCTAGCGATTAATACATACTAAATGGCATTTCCTGTCTGTGCACAGGAGTGTACTCAGCTGTCTTCTCGGCCTGTGTTGAACTAACCTTTGTTCAGCTTCTGACTGGCTAATCAGCGTAAGAGGAGGAGACATCTGTGGCTCTGACAGCTGATTGGCTGTCAGAGGCTCCTTGGGGTGCAGCCATGCATTGGATTGGTTGCACGCCTCTCAGTCAAACTGACATGCTAATGTCATTGAAGTAGACAGTGATAATGTCATGCCAGGTAGATAATGTCTTTTGACTAGGCTGAGGTAGCGGGATGATTGCAGTGATAATGAATCTAGACAATAAAACTGCAGTCAGAGGAGATGATCAACACTGACAACTCACCGATGAATAACTTTATTATTTTCTACTCTGATTTAACATTTTCCTCTAATTTGTCTCCTTTAATCTAACCTTTATTTAAGCAGGCAGGCATTTTAGAATACAATCTGATTCAAAATGACAGCCCAGCTGTTAAATTACAGCTGCAGAACTGGCAGCTGTAATTATATTGGAACACTGTGGAAAAGATCGGGACAGAAATAGAACACTGTTCTTGAAAATGCTGTTTCATTCTGCAATTTCAATTACGTCTCTCAGTGAGGTTCACTCTTTTGAAGACCACATTCTAAAAGAATATGCATGGAAATCTAAACAATGTTTTCATTGTATTTTGGGGCAAAACATATATTTTTATGAACAAGATCCTGAAAGAATAAGGTGCAATGTCCACAAAACATTCAGTAGTGTTTCCATGTCTTATCATTCTAATCCTTCCAGACATGCATCTCTTAGCGTAAATGTGATTGCAACGTGTTGGTCTCATGTCTGAGCAATTTGGCTTACTCTGATGGAAATGTATGCTTAGCAATGTCATAGGTTACATGTAAAGAGAGCTTTCTCAAAGGAGTGGTGGTAACCCAACAGGTAATATTTAGCTTTCTGAACAAATCATAGAGCTAAATACACAATATTCCATCAACAGTTGTGGAAAATTCTATGCGCCATTCTGGGCTCAGCAGGAGCTCGCGCGGGGCTTCTGGACCGACCCACAAAGCCACTTCACCCACCAGTGAACAATCCGCCGAGCAACGCACAGCTACACAGCGCCTATCAGCCGGACGCCTCCACCCCCGCCTCGGTGATGTCCTGACAGACACACCTTAACAGCCCAACCCCGCAAAAACAGCACCACATCAACACAACGCCACCGCAGATGAAAAAACACAAAAAGCAGTAAACTTACCAGATGCTTTTCATTAAAGACAAAGTCATCTGCTCTCCTTAAAACAAAGTTCAGCAACGCGGTTGTAAAGTTGATCAGAGTTCAGTTGAGTGCGCTGGCACACTGACTAATCACAGCGAATGTTAATGGTCATGCGGGCCCTGTGACCAATCACGACGTCCATAATGCTAGCATATATTAACGCTAGCTAGCTGGCCGTTAGCATGTAGTTTAACACACTCCCTTTGCATAGAGAACCATGCTATCTGTGCTGCTGGCCTGAGCTGAGGATCATGAAGTTGTGCAATGAGAAAATAAGCTAAAAGGGAAAAAATATTATAATACATGTATATAATACATGAGTATTTGTGAAAAACAATTAAATTAATAAATAACTATGACTTTGTGATTGTGTTTAGGCCAGTAGAGAAGGCTTCGCTGGTCCTGACAGGCCTCCACTGCTGATATACTTCCACTGGTAAATGTTACATTATATAAGTTAGTGTTACGCTACTGATTTAGATAAAATTCATGATGCACATAAAATAAGTAGGTGTTTGTTTGAGCCAGTCTTCCACTCGGACCTTCTACCTATGTGGAATTTATTGCTATTTATACGACATCATCTTACTTTCTCCTATACTCTTGTCATAATTCATTAACATGACGCTGGAGCGGCGCATAGTTTAACGCGTAGGAGGCAGACCAATGAAATTAGGGGAATGCTATTTCCAGAGAGTTAACGACTGTCCAAAACAGCTCCTACAGCATTATACAACAGCTTCACTGCCAGTTCTGCGAGTGTTTTCGCCTCTAAACTCTTTTATATGCTGATTCAGTTCAACAACAATTGTCTTTTCCTGCCGTTACAGGGCTGTGATGCGAGGGTGGGTGTTTGTGATCGGGCCCAGAGCTGTAATGATAGGCCACAGCAACCAGCCGCTCCCATTGAGATGCAGATCTGTGCTAATTAATTCTCATGTTTAAGGGAATTAAACATTATTCTGGAGAAAAGAGCGCGCTTCAGGGAGGCGCCTTAATATGTAGCCCAGATAAAAGAAGTAGTGTATTTTCTCTGTGACAGACATACATTTATTCACATTTCCCCAGCCAATTTCATTTCAATGTAAAATGAGGAGACCAGGTTAGGTAACGCAGAGAGGAGAGTAAGCTAATAGAAAACAATGACTGGTGTTTTATTCTCTAGAGGCTATTCTGCCGCTGTCAGCGCTCTCTCTGCGGCCGCACAATGCCCAGAGACAAAGAGAGAGAGAGCAGTGGGGCCAAGTGCCTCTTCTAAAACACACAGTAGCTTATTAACCCCAACATGCACACACACGCACACACACAGAGCGCAGCAGCGGGCTTCAAAGCCATATCAGGCAGTAATATATTGAGGTTACATTCAGGTTGTAATGGTGTTATTAAAGCAACAAGCTCAGGCTGCATATAGAGAAAATCCCATTAAAATAATTATAGAGGGCCGGGGTTTGTGTGTGTGTGTGTGTGTGTGTGTGTGTGTGTGTGTGTGTGTGTGTGTGTGTGTGTGTGTGTGTGTGTGTGTGTGTGTGTGTGTGGTGTGCCCGTGTGCGTTAAGAAAAGTAGGGACTAACAGAGTAGCCTGCCCTGCATTCATTCGCATACAATGTAAGTGTGTGTGGGTGTGTGTGTGTGTGTGTGTGTGTGTGTGTGTGTGTGTGTGTGTCCTTGGCTTACTAATGTGTAGTAATTGACTCTCCTAATAGTGATTGCCAGCTAATTTTATTGCTGTTTTTCGTCAGCCTCCAACTTAATTAGAATGTATTGCTGCGATACCTCTTAAGAAATAATTATCCCTTCATGTAATTATACAGTTACATCGTTACAAAATGAATGATCCTACTGGGGACAACTCGAAACGGAATTATTTCTTTTTAGTAAAGAAATATTTGTATTTTCAATATTGATAATGGTTAGTTTTCTTTTTAAATTAGATCAAATATATTAGGGTAATAAATTGAAAGTGAGAAAAACATATTCTGTTTGCAAACATATAGTATTTTTCTGTCAAAGTCTGCAGGGAAAGCTGGAAATATAGGAAAAGCCGATGCAGGTACAATGGGACACGTTACAATACATCAGTGATAAATTGGGCTTATGGGGCCCTGACGGGGGGCCAGGTGCCCCCAACAATATTCTCTTTCACGATTAGAATAATCAATTCACAATGGGTTTTATTTTAGTACTCTGAATTATGTGCCAGAGTCAGAGCCAACCGGCATAAAAATAGCCTAAACATATAAAGATGGTTTAACCAAAATAAGTACCAGGAGAAGAACCTAAGCCCTAAATGTCTTCAAATCCTAAAAACTAGAGCCAAGTTCATAAGTAAAGTCAATAAGATGGTTAACTTCAGATTGTTAAAGAGATGGTTCTGTTTAATGTTTACTCTTTTCATCCGATAACATTATCCCTGCACTTGTTTCTAGTGATCTTCTCTGTCTCTCATTACCTTCTGTCATTGTCACCTTCAACATTTAATTGATTCCTACTGAATATACACATTTTTTAAATATTAAATAATATATAAAACAGTTAGTCACTGGAGCTTTCATCAAACAGTGTGTGTGTGTGTGTGTGTGTGTGTGTGTGTGTGTGTGTGTGTGAGTGTGTGTGTGTGTGTGTGTGTGTGTGTGTGTGTGTGTGTGTGTGTGTGAGTCTGTGTGTGTGTGTGTGCGTGTGTGTGTGTGTGTGTGTGTGTGTGTGTGTGTGTGTGTGTGTGTGTGTGTGTGTGTGTGTGGAACAGTTACAGACTCAATGATGTACTGTATGTTTAATAGTTCCCAGGGAAATTTGTGATGCCGGCCATACAAACAAAATGTAATTGAATTAAAGTACCTAACAACCGACAAATTGTGAAATAAAGTAATTTTCTCCTTTGAATGCACTTTGGATGCATAATGATTTAGATATGCACTAATGGTTAGGGACTATGTTAACATGCGCTTTATAAATGTGTTTTAATACTGCAATTCATGATTAATTTAGGTAGTTACTAAGTATAAGTTAGGTTTTTTGTGTGACCTCATCTAAAGTATGGACTATCTATGCTTAACAAAGCTTACAAAGCTAACACACGTCTCAGTTATCTTCTCAGCAGAAAGGGGAAATAGACACAAAGTGATGAAAAACATTAATATGCAGTGATGGGGGCGATGCCCACCAGTGGAACGAGTGTTTCATTGTTTGTAAGTACACATAATTGATTATGAGTATCTCGTCTGCCAGTAAGCTAGCCAGTAAGCTAGCTCGGGTCCTTTATTAATGGACCCAACTGCAAATTGGAAGAAACACGTACCCTTCTGATTTCCCTCAGGAGTTGGTGGAGACCAAAAATTAGAGTGAATATTGAAAAAAGAGTGAATTTTGGACTTCATTCAACATGTGGAAATAACCAACTTAAAATTATTAAATAGAAATAGAAAAACATTTTCACAGCTTTAAAGACACCCAATTGTAGTAGCCGGTGGGACACAGCAGGCAGTGATGTAGTCAAGAGATTGCACAACATAAAATACTTGTAATTAAACTACATTACTTACATTCAATTACACTGCAGTAACTGAATCATATTTTTACAATAATGGTATGTGTCCTTGTCATCTACACTCTTTACAGAAAATTTAAAAAATATTAAATGTGTTAATAAATCACCACCAACAGTGTTCTCACGCAGTGTGTTGAAACTCTGACTGTCCTGTCACTCTTTTCCATCAACATCATTTTTATTTGTGTAAATAACTCAAAATTAATTGATTATTTATGAGAATAGCAACCTATGCCAAAGTCGTGTAGTTTCACACTACTATTAAACCCTACAATTAATTCATAGTCCTCGAGTAAGCCAAGTAAGTAATTGTTGTGAAACAAAGTTACTAAAACTGCGACCTGGTGACAGTTCATCACTAATATCAACACTACAAAGTCAACAGTGTGAGACATACAATGAAAGAGACATATTACATTCAACCCTCTAAATGTTGCAAGCCAATAGAAGAAAGAAACATACACAACAATGATATGGATAATGAATATGGCCTAACAAGGAGAACGCACTGCTACAGATTTTTATAGCAGTTATACAAACATTTGCAAGTTTTTAATGAAAAGCCGGTTTTGTTGTGTTGCTGCTGTGCACACAGGCCAACTCGGGTGATCATCTAGCTTTGCCCTGACTTATTGTTGACGTATTGTCTTGTATTGATGAGTGGTATAGGTCTTTATCACACATTTTGACATGTCACAGTAGGAGAAGCCCCGGGTTAAATATTTACATAAATGATGGCGGTGTGTAATTTAGTCTCGTTTCAGGGAGCTGTTATTGTTCATGCTGGCTGACTGTCCAAGCTTTATGGGTCACTTGACTTTACATACGATTTAAATGGCACATATGTTTTTCATTTTCAGGCTCATACTTGTATTTTGGGTTTCTCCTACATGTTTACAAGCTTTAATGTTTTCTCAAACTGACTGTCTGAAAATATCTGTATTCATCCTCTATCTGACATGCTCTGCATAGCGCCCGTCTCTTTAAGCCCTTTAAAGTGACAGCAGGTGCCCGACCAAGTGTCAGTATGTGCCGATGTGTTGCTTTGTCTGCTGATGGAGCTGAGCAGATTGTACAGGTGCTTTCAGGGACAGCTTCCTGCTGCTGATGAGAGCGAAGAGACTGAACCAAATCAGTAAAGTTGTGGATGGGAAAACCAAAACAGTTTAGACACGAAAGACAGCAGAGCTGGTAACAATTAATTTTTTATTACGCGCTACCCGTTCCTTATGATATTTCACACTTCCATTGTGAATGATGCAGACGAGTGCAGCTTAAATGTAACATAATGAAAGAATCTAATTAACTTAAGTGGACGCCATAATGACAAGAGAGAAATGTCACCATCATCATCATCATCATTGAGTGTTGATGTTTGGAAAGGAGGATGGATATTTTTGGAGGAGAACAAAAACATATTTATTTATTATTCACATATCATTATTCTTTTAAATTATTCCTTAATTTCTTCCATTCTTAATGGTCCTTTTTATTGGTCTGTTTTGTTTTTTTAAATTAAATTGTTTACTTTCTTTTTATTGTTGAATTATATTGTCTCCTTGTTTAAATGTATTCAATTAAAATATTTTACATCAAAAAGCACTTTGAGCTTCATCTTTTTGCTTAAGTGTCCCTGAAATAATACACGGATACGGTAGAAACCATTAATTAATCACACACCTCAGTTATCTGGTTGACATTGTTAGGGCTGTAGCGCTTGAACATTCCTTTACCAAATATTACAGTCTCCCTCTGCTTTAATTTGATGGTCTTTGTGTTCAGTCTGCTGTAATGAAACAATTACTGCTGTATTTTCTGTTCAGAGCATTCTAATTGAGAGGAAATTTGAGAAGAGTGTTCCATTCGATCTGCCTGCCTGCTGTGTGTGTGTGTGTGTGTGTGTGTGTGTGTGTGTGTGTGTGTGTGTGTGTGTGTGTGTGTGTGTGTGTATGTGTGTGTGTGTGTGTGTGTGTGTGTGTGTGTGTGTGTGTGTGTGTGTTTGCTTCCAGCAAAAAAGGAAACAAATGTGTGTATTTTAACAGGCTGAAATTCTGTACGTAACAATTCAAGTGTGTGTGTGTGTGTGTGTGTGGGTGTGTGTGTCTGGGTGTGTGTGTGTGTGTGTGTGTGTGTGTGCGCGCGCTGATAGACATCAGAAAGCTAGATAGCTAAAGGCTGAAGGCATTAAGAGAGGAGAGGGAAGGAGGACATTAATCTGAAGAAAATTAAAATCTGGAGCGGTGCATTTAGGATGGAGAACGACCGCCACTTCTGATAAGAAGTGGTTAAGGAGACCACAGATTAAGATAAATGGGCAGGAGAGACGGAGAAAAGGAGGAAGTGCGGGAGGAGGGAAGGAGGAGAGGAGTAACGAGTGGTAAAGAAAAGTAGATTGTGGGAATAGTTCAGGGGAGGAGTAATGAGTGAGGCACGAATGAAAGGAAGAGGAGGAACATTTGTGGAAACAACATAAACATGATGGAAAATGCAGGGAGAAAAGAGAAAAAGGAAAACAGATATAGAAAGGAAAGGGGGGAGAAGTGAGAAAAGAAGGGATCAAAATGGAAAATTTATGGAGAAAAGTGAAGAATGAAGGAAGTCTGAGAGAGTGGAGAGAAGAGAGGATAGAAGAGAGATGACAGAAGAGAGAGGAGAGAACAGAAGAGAGAGGAGAGAGGAGAGAGGAAAGGAGAGAGGACAGAAGAGAGAGGAGAGAGGAGAGGACAGAAGAGGGATGAGAGGAGAGAGGACACAAGAGAGAGAGGAGAGGACACAAGAAAGATGAGAGAAAAGAGAGGTTTTGGTTTTTCGGTTTAAAACTTCCTTTATTGTCCAAGGACAACACTCAATAGTTCAGCACCAGCTCTCCACCATCCCCCACTGAGCATAGATGTAGTCCATCTGTCCCTGAAAGCCTGTATGTTGTCCATTGCCATGTTATAGGTGTGCTCCAGCCTGAGACGGGCTTTCAACAGTCCCTTCATGACTTATACCGTGTCCTCACTGCCTCAGCCCGATTTTTCCGCGTCAGCCAGATGGCCAGCTTGGCAGAACTGGACAAAAAGTTCACCAATGTGTGGACAGTCTTCTTTCCTGCAGAATACTTTGGCCCGAAAATGAATAAATACAGGGAAAAAACTTCTCCAAGATCCAAAACCCACACCTTCACCCACAGAGAGCCGAGGACACTGAAGAAACAAATATTCCAGGGTCTCCGTTTGAAGGCTCCCCAATATGAGGCTCCAGGTGTGCCCAGTATCTGTTTGTGGCTATTGCCCATTGTACAACCCTCCACTGGAGGTCTGCTGTCCACTTCTAAATGGGCATTTTGTATAAGCACCTCCAGCTGCCCCTCGGGGGAAAAACCTGGGCCAAAATATTCGGTCCACCTCGACTCCTTCAACCCTGCCAGAGAGCGCAAGTTCGCAACTTTTACACAGATTTCATAAATTGCCTTTTACCCAGCTGCCTGAAAACTGTCCAGATGGGGGCAAACAACAGCAGCTGGTTTTCCGCCCTGCCTGAAGGCGACCACGCCTACTACCGTTAATGACATCTTCACCAAATGTCCCAGTTTGGTGTACCGGCTTCTCTTAGGCGTGTTCGCAGGCTGGCAGACTGCAGTGTTTGTGTCCTTATGAACCTGTTGAAGGCTGCTGCAGTTCCTCCAGCAGCCACACGCCTGGAGTCTCGTTGGGTTCACGGGAGATGTTGAAGACCTGCCAGGCCTGCAGAACAGAGGTGTAGAACAACATCAGCCCGGCCAAGTTCACTTCCTCCTGTTACAGGAGAAAGAGCTGTTTGTCATATCCAAGCTGCCTAGCCCTCCTCAGCAGCAGTTGGGCAGTGTCCTTCCAGCTGGGGCCAAAGTTGTTATGGAACTTCTGTGCAGTCCGGAGTCTGAAGAAGAGGATCCTGGACTGGATGTCAATGAGCCCTTACCCCCCTCTGCCACAGACAGATAGCGAGCTGCTGCTGCACGGATGCAGTGCCAGCCAGACCAGAATAAGTCTACAACAGACTTCTGTATCACTGTTTGGAGGCCTCCTAGTGGTGTCAGCGCAATGAGTCTGTGCCACAGAGTCGAGGCAATCAAAGTTGTTAGCAACCAAAACTCTCCCCCTAAAGAACAACTGGGGCAATAACCGTCTCTATTTACAGAAGCGGGGACACACCTTCCCCTCAGCTCCTTCCTGGTTCTTTTTTTAATAGCCCTCAGTTCCCCAAAACACACCCAGCCCCTTCAATCCCTCTTTTCCCCATTGAAGACCGCCGGGCAAGTGAGGCACCACCTGCTGCATCCACTGTCCTACCAGTAAGCCTTCCAATTTCTCCCAGTTCACCCATGCAGAAGAGGCCTTTTCGTAAAGTGACAAAGTATCCTGTCAAAGAAGAACATCTCCCTGGTCCCAAATGAAGATGGTTACATCATCTGCGTATGTAGACACAGGGATTGGACGACAGAGGCTAGAAGACCCCGGCTGTGACAGACCCCCGAGCCAACTTCCCAACCTGCAGAGCAATGGTTCAAAGGCAAGACTGTAAAGCTGCCCTGAAATATCACATAATAATAATCATGATATTTACACACATCAAGAACATCACGAATAAGGAAGATATTGTCCATGATTGTTCTTCCGGGGATACAGTATGTTTGGTCACTATTTACAATTGATGCCAAGTCGTCTCTGTGACAGGGGTTCTGGAGAGCACCTTGTAGTCTGTGCATAGAGGGCTACTGGTCTCCAATTCTTGAGGAGAACCAAGTCGCCCTTCTTCGGCAGCAAAGAAAGTACTGCTCATTTGCATGAAAAGGAAGCGACCCCCGTGCTAAAGCATTCCATCAGGATGCCGTGAAAGTCGGGACCGATGATATTCCAGAAATACTTCAGAAAATCAGTGGAGAGGCCATCGATTCCCGGGGTCCTCCATGGAGACAGCTGGCCCACCGCAACTGTCAGCTCCTCCAGGTTCAGCTCCTCCAGGGTCAGCTCCCCATCCAGCGCAGACCTCTCCTCTGGGGTGAGATGTGGGAGCCCCTATAGGAGCTCCCCATGGCTCTACTGGCAGCATTGCTCTTCCTCAAACAGCGCTGCATAGAAATTCATGCCATGGGTCCTCATCTCCCTCTCGTCGGTGGTTACCCTGCTTCCTGGGAGCTTAAGACAGGTCATCCGCTTACTCTGTTCCATCGATGTCTCCAACTTCAAAAAGAATGAGCTTGGGCCGTCTATGTCTTTTATCTGGAAAAACCAAGCCCTAACCAGAGCCCCCTTCACTCTCTCCTGTAGAAAGGAGCTCAGATCCATCCTCCTGTCCCTCAGCAGCTGGCCTACTCTCGGATCTGGGTCCCTGTGAAAACTTTCCTCAATGCTCTTTATGCTTCCTTTGAGGTCCTTAACTGCAGACTTTACTACTGCGGTGGTGTTTGCAGTGTAATGCTGGCAAAAGACCCGGATCTGTGCCTTTCCTACCTCTCACTATAGCTTTCATAGAATCAAAAGAAACTTTTTCAGCTTGCCACTGCTGCTGAAGAATGCCAAAACTCCGACAAAAAGTGCTGTCGTGCAGAAGAGTGTTATTAAAATGTCAGTCGGAGTTAATTCTTTCACCTGGGGAGGTTACCACGCCGAAACTAACAAGGTCGGCGAGCCCGACCGGACTGATGGTGCTGTTTTTAATGCTGGAGCTAAGGCTGCTCGAGATATAATCCGGATTAGATGCCCGAACCACCTCAGCTGACTCCTTTCAATGAGGAGGAGTAGCGGCTCAACTCCAAGCTCCCTCCTGATTTCTGAGCTCCTTTCCCTATCTCTAAGGCTGAGCCCGGCCAACCAGCCTTCGCCTTCCAGCTTCGCTCTCTCTTCACCAAGACGCACCGGTACAGCGCCTGTTTTACTGTTGCAGCCGCCCCGAGCCGCCTGTCGATCTCCCGCTCCACCTTACCTTTTCTTAGTAATGTTATCCTTTTTACGAGTTTTACCTTTCTTTGCCTTCCTCAGAGTTGTAATGTGTTTCTTTAGTAGGAAACGCTTCCGTTCATCTAAAACATCATAACCCACCTCTTACTTCAGCGCCCCAACAGACCGAATAAACTTTTCAACGTCATCAAAGTGATAACACAGATTTGTTCAAAGTTTCATCCAAAAATGGTTTGGTCTCCTCTAACGAATACCGATCAGCACTTTTAAGGCCTGTTCCCACATAGGATGAAGTCCCTGATCCACTCCCATACTCCATCTCCTCTGCTTGAGTAGACAGCTGGCTGTTGGTCACAGCCCCTGCATCCTGCTCGTCCTCTAAGGCTCTGGTGCCTGCAGAGCCTGCAGCCGCCTTTTTACAATCTGACTGTGGTGCTGCTTTGGGACCAAAAGTAGTGAGGTTCTGAACCACAGAAACGTCCTGGTTACAAGACTAGCCCTGATCCTCCTTATCGACCCTGTTGTTAACTTAATTAAGGGCGCAACTAACCGCAGCCTTGACAACCCCACCCACGGGACCAGCGCCCACGGGACCAGCCATGAGGGGCGCCGCGGCCCCACCAATGGGACCCGCGAGGAGCAGCGTGTCCGCAGTAAGGGCCTCCTCACTGTTCTGCTGCTTGTGCGGGAACGCAAAGTGTTTATATCCCGCATTTCCACACTCAAAACATTTAATCTGTTCCGAGCTTGAGTACACCATGAGGACACCGGTCCCCATGCCTCACCTTGGAGGACACACAAACACGCAGTGTTTGTGTGGGTGGCTATAAAAACATGAAGACCGAGGGTCTGAGAGACAGCACGTGTCTCAGCTTGGGGTCTTTACATTCCAGAGTCACCCGCTGGCAAACTTTCTGAACCTGCGCTTTTTCTCTAGCGAATCATTAGGAATAAACGGCGGAACGCATGATCCCGTTGATGGCACGGAGAGTGGAGAGACCTGCACGAAGATGTTTCTGATAAGCACAACGCTCTCTACAAGTTTGTGCACACAAGCCTCGCTGGTCACGAACACGACCACTGCTTTATTCATAAGAGAGGCGAAGGAGGGATGATCGTGTACCACCTGCTCTCCCACAGCCAGTAGCACCTCAACCACCGACAGTCTGCTGTCCGGGGAACTAACCGAACTCCCTGCCGGATTGACGGGGGCAACGTCTCACAGGACGCCATGTTCCCCAACAACACCAAACACACCACCAGTACTGGTCTGCCTCTTACCTGATCGTGTGCTGCAGAAGAAACAAGGACACCAAAGCAGTGACAGCACAACAATCCAAACGTGCCACTCTTATATTCACCCCTCCACCTGTCACACGCTCACCACTCACACCCACAACCGGAAACGGAAAAGGGGAGACGAGGAGAGGAGAGTAGAGAAAGAAGAAATGAGATAGGAGAGGAGAGAGGAGAGGAGAGGAGTGGAGAGAGGACTGGAGGCTATCTAACAAATGGTTTAGACCTGAGCGGGCTGCTAACATGGCCTGTGTGTGTGTATGTGTGTGTGTACGTGTGTGTGTGTGTGTGTGTGTGTGTTTGTGTGTGTGTGTGTGTGTGTGTGTGTGTGTGTGTGTTATGCAGCACATGTAGATAGCAGTGGCTCTGTGGTCTTGAGCATCAATAACATCAGGTTATCTAGAGTATGGTCTGGTCACACACACACACACACACACACACACACACACACACACACACACACACACACACACACAGTGAGTGATAGCGGCGCCACAGAGGTGGCTGTCTGAGGTTAGCAAAGCTGTGCTTAACAGAATGTTGTAGATTTAAGACTGTGGCCAGTAGACAAGATGTGGAGCAGATTTGACTGCAGCTGCAGCGTCTGCTGCCCACTTACTCACCAAACAACCATTTACACTGAGAACACCTGACTTTGTTGTGTACTTTCTGAAGTAGAATTTATTGTTTAATTTTTAAATTGTGGACACACATTTTTCACATGACTGGTAGCTTATAGTGGCTAATGTTAGCTGATGTATGCAAGCTTTATCACTGTATGCAAGCTTTATCGCTGTCTAGTGCCCCTGTTATTACAGCTTATCATTTATTATCCCGCCACCCCACCCAGCTCACACCGGACAGTCACTTTTGCACTTTAAAAACATTGATGCCTGTGTTTTATGTCATAACTATTTTTATTTTAAAAATGTAATTTTAAATTAGGATGTCCTGTTTTTATACATGGGTTTTATATGTTACTGCTGTCCAAACTTTCTGTTCCCGACGTAATTTCGTTGTATGTTTTTTTTACAATGATAATAAATATATCCTTATCTTTACCTTATCCTTATCCTTTTTAACTCATAATTATCACATTGTCAAATGGGTTAGGGTAAAAGAAAAGTTACATGGTCTCCTTTTAAAAGTAATAACCTGAAGAGAATAAAATTACATATAACTATGGTTTCGGTTAAAATAACTTTGTTTCTTACATAAAATAACTAATTTTGTCACGCTTAATGCTTGGGTTTTAACTATGGGCGCAGCACAGTGGCGACTGGGGGAATTTATTTTTGGTAGGGCCATTTAATACATTTCAGCAAACATCCCTGTGTGATTCAATGCAAAAAAGGTAACCTTTATTTCAACACTTTGACATAATAAGGACATGTTATTAATACAATTCAATGTGTGTGTGTGTGTGTGTGTGTGTGTGTGTGTGTGTGTGTGTGTGTGTTGTTGTTGTTTGTACTGTGAGCTTTGAACTAACAAACAGGTTCATTATTATTATTATTATTATTTTAATATTTTTTTTATATTGTATATATATATATATGTATATATATATGTATATATATATATATATATATATATATATATATATATATATATATATATATATATATATATCATGTTGCTAGATAGCACTTCTGATTTCAATTATATTAATAAATTCCCAAAAACAACATAAAAGCTGTGTACAAAGGTACAAAATCGATAATTAATTTAGATTACTTGCATTAATAATGCGCGCACACACACACACACACAGACACACAGACACACACACACACACACACACACGTCATACACACACACACACACACACACACACACACACACACACACACACACACACACACAGAAGAAAGCAGCCAACACTCACTCCAATTTCCTTCAAGCATACACAGTTAATACAAGTTTTGTATTGATTGACAAACAGTTTCTAAAGCCAGAACACACACTGGGTTACTTATATATAAAATAAACAACATGACGTTCAAGCAGCTCATGTCGTGCTGTCCTGGACTTGCCTGGCTGTCTTGCTCCTCCAGGACTCAGAAGTCAGTCCCGTTATGCAAGGGCAGCTCAAAAGCCCACAAAACTTTGCACAATCAATTGTTTTGGATAAAATGTGCCTGTTTTTATCCACCTCATTGTGTTTCTTCAATGCAGTCCTGCGTTCGTGGGTAGTGATGTTGACTTAGCTTGATATGCTAGTTTAGTAGCTTGATGAAGTTATCCATGTGTGTCCTCCTGGTGTTCTCTTGTTTTCTTAATTTATACGACAAGTGCGACAAAACAATGTATTTGGCGCATAATGCGATTAATCACGATTTATCGTAAAAAAAATCTTTTTTGTGCACCCTGTTTGCTGCTGTCATCCTGAAATTTCCCCACTCTAATCTAATCTAACTGCTAATGGAAGTCCTGTTTTTGTTTGATCCATCCAACCTAGTCCTCCAACCCACCCAACACAGACTTTCTTGCTCTTCATACTACACTATACCCTTTATACTCATAATGACAGGAATGGGTTTACATTGAAAGCCCAATATGTCTCGTACAGATGCTGAAGGGTGCTTGTCAGACACAGAAGAGCACTGATCAAGCGTTGGTGTTTATTGAAGAGTGAGAACAAGTATCCCAGGTTACTGACTAGGTCTAAAAAATGAAGCCTGTTATTAGTCGTCAGAGTGAGTGAATCAATAGGAAGCTAAATGTGTAGCTGCTCCAGGACAGTCCAACAGCTGTATGCCTGGGCATTGGATGTGAATTACAGTATGTTGAGGTGTCTATGATGAGGTGTGTTTAGTGGCTATTTTGTGGTGTGCAGGTGATTTTCAGTGATAAGGTTAAGGTTGGCTAGCTTTCCATTAGGCTGGACAGCATTCAGTCACCTTCACTTTCACCCTTCCTCAGGCCATACGTTAACATTCCTTCGTCTATGCTGTGTGTTTGTGTGTAGGTGTGTGTTTATTGGTGTTTGTCTTTCCGTTATTTTGCCTGTGTGTGTGTGTGTGTTTTCCCATGTCTGTGTAAGTGTGAGTGAAAGTGTGAGTGAGTGTTAATCTCCTCAATATTGCCTCCATGAAATTGACATTTGACTGTAATTGTGTAGAGACAGTGATCCGGTCCATCCCGTTCTCTGATTAGATGGGGATATTACACACACACTATGACCAGTCACACTTCCTGTCGGTTTACGGCATACAGTACATATAACATCGAAACAAATCCCCACAGTTTTACCCTCTATGGGAGAGACGGTAAGAGGGAGAGTGGATGGAGTAAGATTATCAGAACACCATAAAACTGGAAACCGTTTGGAAAGAAACAAAAAGGAAATGATTAAAGGACGGGACACTCAAAGGACTGAACAAGAGGAAAGAAGTATAGAATTGAAACAGGCTCAAGAAAGACAGAGACCTCTAATCTCTCCTGTTTTGTAACTATGTCCTAAGACTTGCTACGTTAACGTAGCCGATTTGTTATCTGATAGCGTACTTGTGTAGCTCCAGCTAAACCAAGTTTATAGTATGATAGTTTTCAGTACAAGCTTAATAGCTTGTACTGAAAAATATTATGCATATCTGCTGTACATTTAAACTTCTACATTCATTGCGCTCTCCTTTTTTTCTTGCAACTTCTCACTTACAGCGCAGTTCTGCTAACGTTAGCTAACATACTTTAGCTGAGCAGCTGGCGATGGCTTCCCTCTCTACCTCTTGGAGTGACTGTGGCTCAATGGTGAGCAGGGTTGCCATTCAAATACAGGATCTGCGATTTAACCCCCTGCTCTGCTAGCCCATGTTGACGTTTCCTTGGGCAAGACACTTGACCCCAAAACTGCTGCTGTGTTCCGACTGTGTTTGTGTGTGTGTGAATATTAGTCCTGATGGGCCAGTGGCTCAGTCATCAGTGTATGAATGGGTGTGAATGGGTGAATGATGTTATATGTTAAGTGCTTTGAGTGGTCAGAAGACTAGAAAAGAGATAAACATATACAGAACCATTTAGCATCTCGCTTGGTGTGCCACATTTTTAGCCATTCTTCACTCTGCCTTAAGGATATTGATACGTGTAATAAGTTTAGTAGTAGGTCGGCTTTGAAAGGCTCGGGCCGAAGGTGGCACGCGGCGTGCCCGGACCTCGCCGCTTCCCGGGGTCGTGGATTACTTGCTTGATTTTGTGACTTCTCACCCCGCCGGGAAGGAACGCGGCCCTTTGCTCCCAGCGCGACTGTCGAGCGGTGCGCATTGTCCTTAGTGCGCATCAACCGCCAAGGCGGGGATTGGCCCACGTAAAAGGCGTTAGGGGTCTGAGGCAATGTGGGCAACCCACCTGACCCATCTTAAAAACCACGTAGCGCAATGAAAGTGAGGACCTCACACCTTGCTCACGGTATCTCCTTTTTTTTTTTTTTGTCATGTGAGGGGCTCTGAGGGTCAATCCCCTCACCCCATATGCTCGTGGTGGAGCTGTGTGGCGGAGCGAGTGGTGGACTGTATGAACTGGATAGTGCATGGGGCGACTCTGGCTCAGTGGTTAGCTTGCCCGTCTTTCAATCAGAGGATCGGTGGTTCGATCCCTGGCTCCGCTAGTCCATGTCGTTGTGTCCTTGGGCAAGACACTTAAACCCTGATTATTCCCTATTGAGTGTGTCAGTCTGTAACAAAAACTCTAGAGACACTTTTTCCGCACATTATGTGGACTATAGGGCACTCATTGAATGCCTATACAGCTATACACTTGAGAAATTGCTCTTCTTCGATCAGCTTGATACTTTTCAGCAAGCATTTCATGAGCATCATAGTTTTGGTTAATACATTTAACACGACGCTGTCCTTCATGCTGGTCAGTATTTGAGACTGTCATCAAAGAAATATATTTCTGTAAAGATTTACGGAGTGCAGCTTGAAGAAAACACACTTACATCAAGGTTTAATTGTATTATCAAAGACTACGTTTTGCAAACCACCAAACTGGACTCAAGGGGTTTTCGCCTGACAATTAGTGTTTCTGCGCTCTCTCCCGGTCTCGAGCTCTCCATGTTTCCTTCCACCTCTAAGCACCTTGGACAGGACCTACAGGCATTCCACCGCTGATTAAACCTAATAATTATCTTTGTGTGTGTGTATGTGTGTGTGTGTGTGTGTGTGTGTGTGTGTGTGTGTGTGTGTGTGTGTGTGTGTGATTTTTATCATAGTTTTGAGGACATCCTATTCTTCTCCAATCATCAAGCAGCTCCCTGTGGGCAGACACTAATTAAAATCAATAGTCTCCTCAGATTGACACTGAAGGTCCAGCAACAATGAAGCAACGCGACCAACAGACAATATTCACTTTCTTCAAATTCCACTACTTTCACTGTATTGGGCTCTTTGCAAAGAAACTGGGAAACACACGGTCAAATGCAACAAAAACAGTGATAAAGCAGCTATTTGCGATTTAAACCCAAACATGTTAGTGTCAGTGGTCATAGCCTGGTGTTGACAATGAAGTCTCTGTCAGTGTGGGGTGAGCGGATGAGAGAGGAGGACAGGGGCAGAAGTAGAAGGTCACACAGTCTTTGTTTACCTGGAGATGTGCTCCAAGATAAACACAAAAATCTTTTGAATATACACAACAGGCAACGGTATTGAGCTACACCTCTCTACAATGCTCCTAATAATATAGATAATGTTAATGTTAATTTGGGAAGCTCATAGGCAACACCAGATGATAATATTTCTAAATATGTAACCCAAAGGCGCGCCGTTCATTTTCTACCTGGGCCGTCTGATATCGTATTACATAAATACGCGCACAAGGCGTTGCTGCGTCATTAACAGACAATGCATGTAGTCCACATTAACAAGAACAAATTCACAAGAACCAGTCACATTTAGTTTTGTTAGTGCTAAAGGTTACTGATGCAACCCTTAATAGCGCACCCTCAACAGAGATGAACAACCTGAAAAGATTAAACATAAGAATATTGAATTCTACATCAAAGGTTACAAAGCTTTTGGCAACTGAAAGCTACCTGAATGATGTAGATATGGAGGCTACTCATTTGATATATTCTTCCAAAATAACAAGGACATTTTTCGAGTTCCCAGGCCTGAAGCTGGATTTCTGACTTAAAAAGTGGGACAAACTCTGCCAGCCCCCAACGTTAAGAGCCAAGATTGCATTATCGATCAACTGGTAACTATATAAATATAGGGCAAGAATTCTGTCACCTACAAAGCCTTAATTGGTGATGCACCATCATATCTTAAGGAGCTTATAGTTCCATAGATTTAAAAAAAAATAAGCCAAAAAAGTAATCCATTTAGTTCCGATAGTCCATTTTGTCAAACAAGTTAATAGAATTTCAACAAAATGTTCAACCAAAGGTTCAAGGGATAGACAAGAAAGAAGAGAGAAAAAAAACTAATGTCCTTTCAGAGGTCAAACAAGAAAAATCAAAGGCACCCGTCTCATCAGGGCATGTCTAATCGAAGGCACAGCTTTGTGATGGGCCTTTCCAATGTGCCATTTTGTGTCCTGATCTTAACCTGACGTACATGTACTCTTTTGTAGGGGAAGATTTCGTGATTCTGGCCATGAGCCAGAGTAGTGAGCGTAGTGAGCTTTCATTGATGATCAGCACTATGTCTCCATGTTTTAGATTCCTTTTTAAGTGTGGCTTCAGCCGCATGGGGTCATAGACCCCATGCTGGAAGCACACTTCATGTTCTCCTGCGGGCTTATTAGTTGGAATGCTTCGAGCATTCCAACTATTGTTCTTCGAATCTTTAAAAAACTTATTATTATTATTATTCTTCTATTTCTTCCGTACGTATTTTGGACTTCTTCAACTCCTTCATATTTTCAGCTACAGAAAAAAGTTCAATTATTCAAATATTCAGCTTCTTAAGCACACGTGTGCAACTTCCTTTTCAAATTTCAGACTTTTCAAATTTTTAAATTATTAAACTTTTTATGATTTTTTTTAAAATGGGACCCAATGGGGAAATCTTCAAATCATCTTCAACTTCAAACGTTTACAGGTTCTTCATACGTTCAGCTAGAGACACAATTTCAAATTTCAAATGTTGACAAAACGTTCAGCTATTATTCTACGCTTTTACATTTTTCATATTTTTTCAAATATTTAAATTATTAAACTTTTTATGAAAATAAAAATGAATGGTTTCCAATGGAAAAACGTTTTAAAATCCGCTTAAACTTCTTCAGCTCCAAAAGCCTAAGGCTCTGCCATGCTTTCAGCTAGAGACACCATTCCAAGTTTAAAATGTTGCCAAAACTTTCAGCTATTACCGTATATCTCCACTTATTGATATATTTTATACTGTCATAATTGTCAGCGTTTTAGTTTTATGTTTTTTTGCCGCCTTTTCTCTCTTTTGCATGAGTGTGTGTTGCGGAGTTCAGAGCACGTGATGTCATGTTAGAGGGCAGACCCACGTCAGATCTTGAAGATTTTTTTTTTTTAAATTTGCCGTAAACTCCGTACTGTGTACTCTGTGGGCATAATTTATAGCTCAAAACGTTGGAAATCTTGTCTTCTGTCATAAACTGCGGTCGATAGGAATCCAACACATTCAGACGTCTCGTAATCGGACTGAATGTGAGAGCAAGTCCACCTCGCTCTGCCATCCGCTTCAATGTTAAATCTCCCTCCAAAGCCACGTCTCCCCTGAAGCTCGTACCTGATTTGTAAATCGCCCGTACAGACACATGTTTTATCGTACAGACTCGCCAGTCACAGTATCTGTTCATCAGGTCTTCCTAACGCTTCATATGCGATATTGAAGCAATCGGGGCTTTTTAAGTATGTTTTTTGGGTGATTTTTGGATAGGTGTTTCCCAGCATTGACTCCATGTAATCATCGGCAGTTAGTAATTGTAACTGCCGATATTTGAATTCATCACCATGGCAACCTCTGACATGAGGGCAGTTCAACAGACACACAGACACTTACACACGCACACACACACAGGACTTCTCTCTCTGTCTCCCTCCCTCCCTTTCTCTATCTGTTCATATATATATTCCACTATTTTCATATCTATTCAGCTGTTTTGTTATTTTCAAGTATATTCAGCTTTTTTAAGCTTTATTCAACAATATTTTACTATGTTCAGTGTTTAGATGATGCACTTTTCCTTTCAACTTTTCCAATTATACGTTTAAACAAGAAGGATTTTCAACAGTTCAGTTTAATGCTTTTGGGCTTCAACACTTTTCATCAGTTAGTTTTCTTTACATGTTCATATATATTCCACTATTTTTATATATATTCAGTTGTTTTGTTATTTTCAAATATATTCAGCTTTTTTAAGCTTTATTCAACAATATTTCACTATGTTCAGTATTTAGATGATGCACTTTTCCTTTCAACTTTTCCAATTATACATTTAAACAAGAAGGATTTTCAACAGTTCAGTTTAATGCTTTTGGGCTTCAACACTTTTCATCAGTTAGTTTTCTTTACATGTTCATATATATTCCACTATTTTTATATATATTCAGTTGTTTTGTTATTTTCAAATATATTCAGCTTTTTTAAGCTTTATTCAACAATATTTCACTATGTTCAGTATTTAGATGATGCACTTTTCCTTTCAACTTTTCCAATTATACATTTAAACAAGAAGGATTTTCAACAGTTCAGTTTAATGCTTTTGGGCTTCAACACTTTTCATCAGGTAGTTTTCTTTACATGTTCATATATATTCCACTATTTTCATACATATTCAGGTGTTTTATTCAGTTGTTTTGTTATTTTCAAATATATTCAGCTTTTTTAAAGCTTTTTTAAGCTTTATTCAACAATATTTCACTATGTTCAGTGTTTAGATGATGCAGTTTTCCTTTCACCTTTTCCAATTATACATTTAAACAACAAGGATTTTCAACAGTTCAGTTTAATGCTTTTGGGCTTCAACACTTGTCATCAGGTAGTTTTCTTTACATGTTCATATATATTCCACTATTTTCATATATATTCACCTGTTTTGATAAATATTCCAGTATTTTCATATACATTCAGCTGTTTTCATATATATTCAGCTTTAAGCTTTTTTTAAGCTTTATTCAACTTTATTTCACTATTTTCAGCTACATTCAGCAATTTCTTTCAAATATTTCAGCTTTATGCTTCAGCTTTTTGCATTCCAACGCATTTTCAGCAGGAAATGCTCTTTCTAGTTATTATTATTCTTCTTATAGTCAAACCACTACTCCTCCCAGAGCGTTGCCAGCACATGCGTAAAAAATACATCGAAACGTGCGGTTTGCGCGGGAATCGTGAGGTATGACTTTTCTAAGAGATTCGCCCGGCCGTTTTCCCGAAAAATGCAAAAAACGTCAAAAACTGTCAAAAAAATTTCACGAAATGTTCGTAGAGGGTGGCGCACCAATTAACAGAGTGAGAAGAAGCGACAGAAACTGCTAAAAAAATAAAACGTATTTTGTCTTTACTCGCACAATGTTCACTCTTCATACACCATTGTTGGATAGAAACGTTGGAAATATTGTCTTCTGTCATAAACTGTGGTCGATAGGAATCCAACGGACTCAGACGTCTTGAAATCGGACTGAATGTGAGAGCAAGTCCACCTCGCTCTGCCATCCGCCGCCATGTTAAATCTCCCTCCAAAACCACGTCTCCCCTGAAGCTCGTACCTGATTTGTAAATCGCCCGTACAGACACATGTTTTATCGTACAGACTCGCCAGTCACAGTATCTGTTCATCAGGTCTTCCTAACGCTCAATATGCGATATCGAAGCAATAGTGGCTTTTAAAGTACCATTTTTTTTAAATAGTTTGAAAGGAGTTCCACAGTATTTAGGTCTATTAAGCTCAGCGTAAGGAAGTCCCTTTGAAGTCATCACCATGACAACCTTTGCTCTAACGACCCACAGGTGTTCTCGTTAGGGCAGTTTAACAGACACACAGACACTTACACACGCACACACAACACAGATGACTTCTGTCTCTCTGTCTGTTTGTCTCACACACACAGACAGACACACACACACAAACAAACAAACAAACACATACACAAACAAACAAACACATACACAAACACACACAAACAGACACACAAACACACACACACAAACAGACACACACACACACAAACAGACACACAAACACACACACACACACAAAGACGTTTACGTGTGTTTTATATTGTGTAGTTGTCAACACTGTGATCATTAATAAGGTCATATGATATTTCATATACGTTTGTGTGTGTTCAGGACGTTCAGTAGTTTATTTCCTTAAGTCCACAGTCCAGTCTGCCTCTAATCAGTCTGCTGGCGCTCACTTGGTCACCATGACGACGGCAGCACACAGGTGCTTCATATCAGCCAATCAGTTTAACACACAAACCAACTCAAGTGCTTTGGAGGAGAGACGGGCGTCAGAAACAAAAGCTATATATTGCGACGTCTTACGGCAGTAGTAGCCACACTTTCAAAATTTCTTGCGAAATTTTCTAGTTATTTTATTCCATTTCTGTCTCTCTTGTAGCAAAGGGAGGTACTCTCGTGTCCGTCATTTCCAGAAGAGGTCAGCTATATACTGGGTCTGTTTCCATCTTCTTCTGGTATCTGGTATTTTTGCCTTTGGGCAAAATGGCAAGATGTTTGGGTTCTTCTGGCATTTCCAGCTTACTTAGTCTGCCTCTAACTCTCAGGATTCCATGTTGGGGGATCGGATCTCGTCTGGCTCAATGTCCCATCGCATATCCCAAGCCCTTTCTATGGGCAGTTTGTCTTTGCCGAGGTCTAGATTTTGTTCTCTCTTCAGCTGGAACAGAGGAAAGGACTGCACAACTGTTACTAGTCCATTTGGTGAGTTTAAATCCACCTGTGGTGCATACTGATCTGAGCTCTTTCACCAGACATATTGCTTCGCTCTCACTTTGGACAGATTTGAGACAGCCATTTACATAAAAGTTGTGACGAATGGTGTTGAGGACTATAGAGCTCATAGTACCATATTACCCCACTAGAGATCTCATAGTACCTTATTTCTCCACTAGAGATCTCATAGAATAATATTACCCCACTAGAGAGTTGCGCTCACTGAATGCAGGTCTATTTGTGGTTCCTATAGTCTTAAAAGGTATAATGGGAGCCAGAGCCTTCTGTTATCAAGCTCCTCTTCTGGATGAATTCATGTCTCTTCAAGGCACATTACTAACTCTACTTCTTCCCCACAGCCTCTGTGCTTCCCCACCTCAAGTTGCCATGGATCATGGCTGTCTGGAGCCGGTCCTGCCTCCTGCCTCTTTATCTCCTCCTGCTTCATGGATCGTGGTTATCTGGATTGTTGTCCATGTCTACTACTCATTATATCAATAATTTCTGTCATATTCATGTAATGTGCTGTAACTCTGTTGTTACGTTTGTTCATTCTGGTCACAGGACATCTATTGCTTCTGCCTATCCGGGGAGAAGGATCCTCCTCTGTTGCTCTATGAAGGTTTCTTCCTTTTTTCCACCTGTGAAAGTTTTTATTCAGTTTTTTGGGGAAGTTTTTTCTGACCCGATGCAAGGTCCTTGGACAGGGATGTTGTATGTGTGCAGATTGTAAAGCCAAGTAAAATTTGTAATTTGTGATTTTAGGCTATACAAAATAAACGGATTTGAATTGAAAAATATACATGCTGCAATCAGGGAAATCGTACCCGGGACTTTTTTTAGAACACGCAAGCGTGGCATTTGGGCCTCTAGTGGCCATTGACAGAAATAAGGAGGTCATTGCTTTTGTCCTGAGTCTTTTGCTCTGTGTTAAATCATTTTATGTTAAGCAAAGTACTTACGGAACATACTAAATTTACGTAACATAGTTGTGTCACATATAAGTTATGTAACAAATAGGGTTCAAAGGGACGGAAATTTACCGGTAAATTTCCGGAAAAGTTTCCACAGGAATTTTGACTCAGGAATTAAAAAAAAAAAATGTGCTTAAGTTTTTTTTGCAAAAGCATATTACATGGAACTTACATGTAGTTGAGAACAAGACCATGCACATCTAGCTTAGCTGGACCCTGAATGCAGCTGGTTGGAACATCGTCTGCAGAAACATGAACGTAAACATAAAACGTTCTGTTGTTTTTGAACATCTTTGTCATCAGTGTTGCATCTGAACCTTTCAGCTCGATGCCTGGCTAGTGTGAGAGCGCCGAGTTGCATAGAGGCCAAAAGTGGTATTGCAAACAGATAGATATTTCAATTATAGCTGCAACATATTGAAAAAAATAACATTTTTTGGAGCTGTGAACTTAGTTCAAAATTTTTAATTATAAACTATGAACTGGACATTTATAAAGTGAACTTTCCCAACACTGTCATTACCTAGCATATTGATTACTTAGTAAACTGAAGCCATGTTCATTTTAATACCAAGTTTATTAGTAGACTAACTTTTTCCAGCAGTGAGAGTAGGACGTATTTATGTCCACACAAAAGTACACTATCACCTTGATTATTTGCGGCTTTCGGGGTCCATCAACAAGTGTGAGTTGTGCAACTTATCACACTGCAGCAGGGCTATTGCCACACTGCATTTGAGCACAAGGACGACTTCGACTCAGGTAAGTTTTGATGATATTACGGTTAATTCACGTTAATTCCGGTATATTATCGTTTTTTCCCGTGGAAAGTTTCCAACTTTGAGTATTCCCTGAATTGTGCAACCCTAGTAACAAATGGCATCAGGGTTTTAATAGCCATTTCTCTTTAATAAGAATTACGGGGATTATGTCAGAAGAGTTTTATATCCTGTGGTACATGGTGAATGTACCGCAAAGCCTGACTGGAATTGTGACATGACTTCAATCTCTGATTATTTTTACATCTGCTCATTATAACAACATACAGCAGATAGCTTAGAATAGATACATGTTGGTAGGATTACACATAGAAATATCCAAACTTTGCAAACATATAAATAATTCAACATCGCAGTGGCAATTCCATCTTTTGTTCTTAAGGGACTTTACATAATTGTTTCCCCTATGGTCAGAGATGCAGATTTTTAATCGGCAGCCAGGAGCTTCTCCAGAATGCCAGGAGGTGTACCATTTTGAACTCAATACCTAAAGGTGTAATTCTCTCACAAACAACAATTCTCTCACAAACAACACCTTTCAGGAAAATAACCATTAGCACTGTCAATCAATCTAAATACTGAAATCAAAAAAATGAAAGAGAATTGGAGGATTAATATTGTCTCTTTAGCATACGCAGTGTGTTGGCCATTTGTACCGTGTCTGTATGGCTGATGTGTTAATAGTGGGCTAGGTGTAGGTGATAACAGGGTAGTAGTGCTCCCGTCCCACATATTAGGAGCTGCTTTCTATCAATCCATCACACACAGACTGAGCCTGAAACACACCACCAAACAGACACATTCATCAAAGGCTCTGAAGATGGCAATACACACACATACACAAACAAACCTTGGCCAAAGGTTTCTTCTGTGGCTGTCACACACACACACACACACACACACACACACACACACACACACACACAATCTCCCCTCCCCCCTCCTCTCTCTTTCAAATAGTGTTGTGGTTGACAGAGTTGTATGTGATGAATTGTATGTCTCTTCCAGACTTCTAAAAGTTAATTTTCTAAAGACTGCTGCCCATTGGAGAGGAGAGAAGATAATAGGAGACTGGTCAGTGTGTGTTCAGTGTGTGTGTGTGTGTGTGTGTGTGTGTGTGTGTGTGTGTGTGTGTGTGTGTGTGTGTGTGTGTATGTGTGTGTGTGTGTGTGTGTGTGTGTGTGTGTGTGTGTGTGTTGTGGACGGTGGATGAGTTGTCGGTATCACTCAGCTGGTCTTCTGTCTGAAAGCCTTATATGCTGACAGCTGTTTAAATAAAGGCTTTACTCTCATTCGCATCATTTTGTGTCACCGAGTGAATTACAGTAAAGTGCTGTAATTTTACTGACAGTATGGTAGTTGTGGAGTTGTGCTTGAAGGCTTTTTTGTGAGAGCACGGGCGTGGTGTACAGGAAGTGATGCATTTCACACACAAAAAAACAACATGTAGTAGTTGGTGGTCACTTGAAGATCTAGAACAAAATCACAGCAGCACAAGGCTGACCCTGGACCGCTTACCCCCTTGGTGGTTTGTTTGTGCAGTTGGAACACAGTAATCACACTCTGGCACAAACAAAAGCAACCACCATGAGATCACCTCTTCAACAAGGTACGGTTAACACAACCATTTGCTGTGTTTTACAAACCAAATCTGGTACGGTTTGTTTGTTTGTGATGAGAACACGATTCGACTTGATCCAACACAGCTGGAAGAAACATTGAAGCGTTTTGGGGGGATTAAACCAGCTCTGTACGGTGCTATCGGAGCACCTAATAGGCACAGGCTCTATTAAAGACCACAGATATTCCTGATGGATCTTTAGAAATGTCTTGGCTATTATTTCATGTTGCGCCTCATTTTCAAACTGTATCATTTGTCTGAAGTGATCAATCAACCTTTTTATAGTTTGTAAACAATGATGACTTTTATAATAGGAGAGCGCAACTAGTTTGGCGACAGAAGAACGGCGGCGTGCTTTCTCGCCATGTGAGGGCACCAGTAAAGATCGCAAAGACCATCTAAGTTTGCAGCAGCAATCTGAAGAAATTGCCTTTCAAAGTCAAAAAGTCAAGTCAAAGTCATTTTTATTATCAATTTTGTGCAATGTGCAAACTTACAGAAGATCGAAAGTACGTTTCTTCTTCTGTCCAACATATAGTGAATTGTGCAATAGTAATAATAATAAAGTGCAAAAAACAGTTTAAAAATTAAAAAAGGACAACATATAACACATAGACAACATAATTAGGAACTATTAAGACTATGAAGGACTAAACTATAAATAAATGACTGTAACTCTTAGCAGCATTCAGACATGTGAGTCTGAAGAGGACGGAGTTAGACGATGGGAAGAGAGTTCAGCTTCCTGACAGCCTGGTGGATGAAGCTGTTGGACAGCCTGGTGGTGCGAGCTCGGAGGCTCCGGTATCTCCTACCAGAGGGCAGGAGGCTGAAGAGACCGTGTGAGGGGCAGCAGGGGTCGCTTACAATCAAGGTCACCTTGCGGGTGAGGCGGGTGTCCTATATGCCCTGCAGGGAGGGGAGGGAGAGAAGCACCGATGATCCTTCCAGCTGCATTCACGATGCAGTGCAGAGCTTTCCTGTTGTAGTCTGTGCAGCTTCCGCCCCACACAGTGATGCTGCTGGTCAGGATGCTCCTGATGGTGCCACGGGAGAAGGTGCACATGATGGATGGGGGGCTTCCTGCTTTCCTCAGCTTGCGGAGGAAGTAGAGGCGCCTCTGTGCTTTTTTTTGCCAGCGATGTCGCGTTGGCTGTCCACGAGAGGTCCTCACTGATGTCCAGCCCCAGGAATTTGGTGCTGCTGACCTGCTCAATGTCCGCACCGTTGATGGTCAGTGGTGGGTGTTGAGTGTGTGTGTGGCCTTTCCGGAAGTCAACAACAATCTCCTTGGTCTTGCTGCTGTTGAGCCGGAGGTTGTTGTTCCCGCACCACGTGGTCAGAAGGTTGACCTCCTTCCTGTAGAGGATCTCATCATCATTGGTGATGAGACCTATCAGCGTTGTGTCGTCTGCGAATTTGACCATGTGGTTGGTGCTGTAGCTGGTTCTGCAGTCGTGAGTCAGCAAGGTGAAGAGCAGAGGACTGAGCACACGGCCCTGAGGGGCCCCGGTGCTCAGTGTGATGCTGCTCGAAGTGTTGTTGCCGACACGTACCGCTTGTGGCCTCTCACTGAGGAAGTCCAGCAGCCAGTTACACAGCGAGGTGTTGAGCCCCAGCTGGTCAAGTTTGCAGATAAGTTGTTGTGGGACGATGGTATTGAATGCTGAACTGAAGTCTATGAACAGCATTCTCACATATGAGTCTTTTTTGTCCATGTGGGTGAGGGCTGAGTGGAGAGCGGAGCAGATTGCATCCTCTGTGGACCGTTTGGCCCGGTATGCAAACTGGAAAGGGTCCAGGGTTGGGGGCGGGGGGAGAATGGATTTGATATGCAACATGACTAGTCGTTCAAAGAGAATGGATTTGATATGCGACATGACTAGTCGTTCAAAGCACTTCATGATTATGGGGGTGAGTGCCAGTGGATGGTAGTCATTGAAGCAGGACGGAGTGGATTTCTTTGGCACAGGTATGATGGTGGTGGTCTTTAAGCATGACGGAACAACAGCTTGTCTTGTCTCTTGTATTGACGACATCCGTGAAGACGTCTTTAAGCTCCTCTGCGCAGTCCCGCAACACACAACCAGGTATGTTGTCTGGACCTGTTGCCTTGCGGGTGTTGATGGTGGAGAGAGTCCTCTTCACACTGGCAGTGATCGTGGGGAGGGGGCGGAGTCTTGTGTGGACGAGTGTTGTTCTGAGCTTCAAACCGTGCAAAGAAGCTGTTGAGGTCGTTGAGCAGAGAGATGTTGCTGTCGCAGGTCTGTGTGGCGGGTTTATAGTCTGTGATGGTCTGAATGCCCTGCCACAGGCTGCGTGTGTCCCTGCTTTCTTGAAAGTGACGGGTTACCTTGTTTGTGTGGTCTTGTTTTGCTTTCCTGATGCCGTGGGACAGGTTGGCTCTCGCTGTTCTCGGGTCCGTTTTGTCCCCAGCTCTGAAAGCCTTGTTTCTGGCCCTCAGCAGCCGATGGACTTCCCCTGTCAGCCACGGCTTCTGGCTAGCCCGAGTGATGATGGTCTTTACGTGGGTCACATCATCAATGCACTTACTGATGTAAGAAGTAACGGTGTCTGTGTACTCCCCAATGTCTGTGTGGTTGTTGTATGTGGCTGCCTGCCTAAACATTCCCCAGTCTGATGAGTCAAAGCAGTCTTGGAGAGCGGAGGAGGCCCCCTCCGCCCACACCCGGACCTGATTCAGAACCGGTCTGGAGACTTTCACCATGGGTTTGTATGCTGGCAATAGCATGACGGTGATGTGGTCAGAGAGTCCTATGTGGTGGAAGAGGGAGGCCTTATACGCTCCTTTGTGTGATGTGTAGACCAAATCCAAAATGTTGTCTCCTCTTGTTGGGAAATCAACATACTGGTGTACTTTTGGAAGGACAGTCTCTTGCATGGTTGAAATCCCCAGCAAAGATGGTGAAGCCGTCTGGGTGAGCCGTCTGTTGTTCGCTGATGGCCTGGTACAGTTCACAAAGTGCCACGTTTTTGCCACTCTTGTTGGGGGTCGCAGGGATGTAAACAGTGACTAGCAGAAGTGCCGTAAATTCCCTCGGCAGATAAAAAAGGACGGCACTTCATGATCATAAACTCCGCCAGTGGTGAGCAGTGTTTATGTACCACAACAGCGTCCCGGCACCATGCATCCCGGATGTAAACACAAGGCTTTCTTCAGGGGGGTGCCCCGCCCTACTAATATAACGGTAGGGGATTACATACAAGGCAAGGCTGTGTATGATATTGCTTTATATTGTAAGTCATATTTCAGTTTTTTGGCTGGAATGTGGTTGATATCTTATTGAGGCTTTGTCGGACATTGGCGCTTTCTGTAGGTCGTCAGCTTTCCAAGAAGATGCGCCAATTATGTGTGGTATCAAGCTAGGGATATGAAAATAGATATTTCCATCACTTTTAAGTTCTCTTGAGTCATCTTTATGGTTTATGTTAATATTTATGGTTGAATTGTGTTATAAACATGTAAAATGGACTTATAAGCTTTGTAAGGCCAGTTTTTCCTTTCCATGTCATATCAGAGGCTTTGGTTTCGATTCATGAGAGTAGGAGGGCTTTAATGCTGTGTTCACACCGCAGTTGTGATATTTGAACTCAGGCAAACTAGTGGTTATTTCTATGGTGAATGAAGGAAACGGTAACGTAACACCAGACATAGTTCCTGGACTTGGTGAAATTCACGGAGATGTGTGCAGCTACGGATGGTGTTATGGACCCAAACAGAAGGGTGTTTGATGTTCCCACGTTTTTCTGACTTCCACGACAATTATGAAGCAGAACTAGTAGTTACTTCCTCCGTAGTCAATAGCGGAGACGATCGCTATTCTCATTGAGAGAGAGGACGCCGATAAGCCACGGCAACTTTGACGTCACGCAAATATTCGCGCCGCGTTCGGTGTGAACACAGCATAAGGTTGTGTTCACACTGAACGTGATGCGAATTTGACGTGCGACCAGATTCCATGTAAAGTCTATAAAACACACGCTGCGGGGCGAAAAAGACTCCCATTAGAAGTTTTCCGGGCACGTCCAACTGGTAGGAGACACCTGGGAAGACCCAAGGCACGCTGGAAGGATTATATCTCCCAGCTGGCCTGGGAACGACTTGGGGTCCACCTGAATGAGCTGAAAAGTGTTGCGGATGAGAGGGAAGACCGGGTCGGCCTGCTGGACCTGTTGCCACCAGGACCCGACCTCGGATGGATGGATGGAGTTTTAAAATGGAACACAGTGAACATTTTATTGAAAATAACCAATAAAAATAGTTTAAAAAGCTTTAACACATTAATTTGCCAAGCCCCAATTATTATATTATGAGTTTATAAATGAAGAGAGAGAGAAAAGGGGAAAAAAAGGGAGAGGGAAAAGAAAATATGAAAGATATCAAATAAAAGGAACAGAGGAAACAAGGTTAGGAAAACTACTCCTATGCACTGTTTTCAGTTAGACAAGCTATGGCGTTGAGCATTGTCCGTATACATCTTTCATCTCACTCTGACTTTCTCCCTCTGCTTCTCTCTCTCTCTCTCTCTCTCTCTCTCTCTCTCTCTCTCTCTCTCTCTCTCTCTCTCTCTCTCTCTCTCTCTCTCTCTCTCTGTCTCACACACACACACACACACCATGACAATTAGCTAGCTACAGTGTTTGTGTATGTACATGTGTCTGACAAAGTGATGCCATTATCCCCCTCTGACAAAAACCTCTCTGAGGGCAATTTCTAGAAATTATTTCAACAATGGAACACGCCAAATGTCAGCATTCTCTAATTATGTTTATGCTAATTGTTAATTAGTGTCTTAATGAGATGTTCTTAATTAACAAAAGGTTTGCTGCTGCCGCTGGCAACAGGGCTGCCATAAAGGAGATGTAATTGCTGCACAGTGCTGATGAACATGGATTTATTGGGCATTTTAACTACAGTGCTTGTCATTTATTCTATGATGGATAGAATGAACGAATGAACGAATCCAGCAGATAGAAGCTGGATGGAAGAGAGGAAGTGATTATGTGTGTGTGTGTGTGTGTGTGTGTGTGTGTGTGTGTGTGTGTGTGTGTGTGTGTGTGTTTGTGTGTGTGTGTGTGTGTGCTTGCACGTTTGTGCTAAAGCTAAAACTAGCTGGACTGTCGAGGCCTGAGTGAATGACCATGCTATAGGTGGCCATGCTACTGCCGCTCAATAGCAGGTTGAAGGATCACGGCTACTCATTGTTGATTGTTAGGTAATGTCTGGTTATGTTTTGTTGACCTCTTTTAGTAGCCGTATAACTCTGTTTATTTTGGCTTTGGTAGTTTTCATTCTGTTTTCTTGAACATTTTAGCTTTTTTGAAAAACATTTTGAACTAGTAGCATACGGATCTACCAGGATGTAACCTTTACTTTTCTGTGACTTCCTGTGTATTCTTTGATGGGAGCTGAAAACTGTCCGACTTGACCGCAGTTTTTTGCTGCTCTTGTCTAGATTCCAGAGCCCTCGATCGAGCCTGTGGTGAGTATGTTTTTTAGTTTGCTGGCGAGTACACATTATTGATTATGATTATGATCACCTGTATTGGTTTGCTTACAACTGAGGTGACACAGTGGCACGTGTCTGTCCCAGGACCTGTAGTTAGTGACTGGCTTGCTATCAAGCTAGTCACAGCTTGCTAGCTAGATATTCATAATCAATAATGTGTACCTGCCACCAAACTAAGAAAAATACTCACCCCTGACTGACGGGCATCAGGCAGGCCTGATGCCCTGGCCTGGGTACTGGCTCCCTTTTGACTTAGTTCTGAGTTTTGTGTGACTTTTATAAAAAAAAAAGCTAAGGAATAGATAGTCCTCACTTGAGATGTGGTCACGACGACTAGTAAAAAAAAAAAAAGTCTTTGCCTGATTGACCTGAATTAATCATGAATTGCTAAATTAAACCATGTTTATAAATTAACATTGTCCCTAAACATTAGTGCATATCTAAATCATTATATGTATCAATAATGTATATTTAAATACATTTTATAAATGGTCTTATTAATCATCTATAAGTCCTTAATAATTAGTTTGTAAAATATATTACTTTGTATACACATATTCCACATATAAAGTATGAAAACCAAATTGTGAAATGCATATTAATTAAGCTTATTAATCAATAATTAAACATGTATATCTGTTTTTATGAATTGCAAGAGTTACTAATGAGTGCTCATGTTGGAACAATGCTTTATAAATGATGAACTAGGTGTTTTCTCATGCTTTATTAATGCTAAATAGTGTATTATAAAGTGTACCAAGGGTTTTGTTTTCCTAGCATAGGCTCGCTAGTGTTGTGAACTCGGCTTGGACATAATTCACTAAGGTCTAGTGGGATAGCTGACGATATGGGTGACTGCCCCTTTAAGAGCAGGTAGCAGAGTAGCCATGGTAACGAATAGGCGTTGAGAGGTTAAAGGTGACTTCTCACAAAAAAGGGTTTGTGTGAGTGAAACTAAACAACGACACACCTGTGCAGCCAAAGGGAGAAGTTTGTGCGCTGCATTCATTCCTGCGCTCCTACACTAGCTAGCTTTACTGTTGCTAATGTAATTGCAGCGAATCCAAAGCTGTCTCTCATGGTAACAAGTAAACAGAAATATCCAACATTATTGTTATGTTTTGTTTAAAAAAAAACTTGAATACTCAGCAGTACTCAGACAATGTGTTGACCAATCAGTTAGTAATGAATACCATTGACTATTCACACAATTTAAACAAACATCATGGCATCCTTAACGTTGTCAACAAGTAATTAAAAAGCAGAGAAGGGCCCGGGTTCGGATCCAGGTCTGGGCGGTGCTTCTGTGTGGAGTTGCGTGTTCTCCCCGTGTCAGTGTGGGTCCCGTTCGGGTTCTCTGGATTCCTCCACAGTCCAAAGACATGCAGCTCGGGTTCGCTGGACTCTAAATGACCTGTTGGTGTGAATGTGTCTGTCTATAGATAAGCACTGCAATGTTTTATGCTAAAATAGAACAATATTAAGTATAATAGCACATACTGTAAGTATTTTATTAATGTTTTTTGTAAGTATAGATTTTGATACATTTGAATGCCTAATTTATTTCATCAAAATAAGTAATAATAATAATAATAGAAACAAATACAGCTTAGGGCCATGAACAAGCGTAAGCTCTTCTTACAGCCTTGTAGAGTCTGTTCATATTTGTGTTTGTGTGTTTAAATTGTGGTCAGTGTCTCTGCAGTGTCTGCTCCAAGCCCCATGGCTTGTGTTTTACTATGAGTGTGTGGCGGTGGGGTCATAAACCGCACAGTGGATACATTGTGTTGTGGAGATAAAAGATTCCAGTGGACAGATCAATAGGCTATATCAGCCTGCTGTTAAATTACTGATAACATTATTTGCTTTATTTGCTTTTTTTTCTGCTGCTGCACACATGCCACATTTCTCTGCCTACGGCTCTAATGTTACACTTGACAGCTGTGCATGTGTGTGTGTGTGTGTGTGTGTGTGTGTGTGTGTGTGTGTGTGTGTGTGTGTGTGTGTGTGTGTGTGTGTGTGTGTGTGTCTGTGTGTGTGTATGTGTGTGTTCACCTATGTTCTCACAATGATAATAAAAGGAGGAAAAAGACTCTGAAGTTTTGCAGTTCCTGAAATGTAAACGGCAGAGCTTCAATTGTGTTTTATTGCATTAATGCCAATCATTTCTCTCATTTAATTTTCATCTTCTTACCATCTTGCGGGGGGGGGGGGGGGGGGGGGGTGTTTGTCTGCATTTGGAGATTTATTTAGTTTCTTGTTCATTCTGTAACAATAGCAATGGCTATCAGTTTCTTGCTTTTGTCTGTTCTTAAACAGAATTATCTGCGTTTTATTGGTTTTATCAGCTTTACACTCGCATTCACCTCGAGTGGCACAGCAACAAAACTAAACCCTCCTTTAACAGGTACAAACAGTGTCTTCTCAAACTTTCATTATTCAGTCATTTATTCTTAAACAACTCATTAACCCTGCTCATTACACATTCTTTGACACAGAAAAATAATGTCAGAACGATTTTTGTACATGTGGCCCTGATCCTCTCTTGTACCAGACAGTTGTAATCACACTCAACTCGTACAAAAGTGATGCATTAAAATATCTAGAGCTTGAGAACACCTTTAAACCCTTTCATACTCAGTGTGTAAGAAACTGTATATTAGACCACAGTGTATCTGCAGGTCAGCACCATGGACAGCACACTCCCGGTGTGGTAGTGGTGAAACTTTTCTGCCTGTTATGCCGATTACTGAACCTGGCCCAAGTAGAATCATGATGATATAAGTACTGTTAATAATTGTACTGTGCCTTACCTGGTTCACAGCAGAGTGCCCTGTAACCCACATGGTATGTTGGCTTCTCATATAAGATTTGTACAGAGGAATTCAACTTAAACACTGTCTACTTTTTATACAAGTTAATGTATTGTTGTTATCTTTCCTTTAATCACAGTTATATTCATATGTTCAACTATTAAATCAACACAGATGAGAGTTCCTTAAAGTGCTCAATAAAATCAACGGTTCCATAAAAACTGAGTAAACTATGAGCTGATCAAGAATGGTAAATAGACCCCTTTGCTCGAAAACAAGCAGGAATTAGACCTTCAATTTTCTATTTATGTTCCAAATCATGTGGGTAGATTAGATTAGATGAAGTTTTTAATGGTATTAGAACACTGGAAGGTAACAAATAAAAACATCCAAGGTACTTTTATCTATTTTATTATGATCAACACAGTAAAATCACAGTAATTTAATTTACATTCTTACAAACTCCATATAAAAGTAGATTTCTTACTTTAAACCCATGATTTGTATTGTTTTCTAATAAAGTAATTATTTTATTTTTTAAACGTGTATGGAGCTGGCATAGTTTTCTAATTATGAACTATCTAAACTTCATATTGGAACATCTTGTACTACATACAAGGAGAAGTCTTTCTAACACTGTGAGTGGATGTCACAGGAACCAAACAGCTGACATGAGATGGGCGGACAAGAATTTGAAGTTAGTGAGATTATATTGTGTCATATAATCCCAGCGAGCAACGACCGAAAACTGATTTCTCGTTTGAAATTGGGTGATATTTGGGCTCAACATCTAAGATCCTTTTTTCTCACAAGACCAATTTGTTAGTAAGTAAGTAAGCTTCATTTGTACAGCGCCTTTCACAGACCAGGGTCACAAAGCGCTTTATACTTACAACAAAACAATACACAGTGAAGAAGGACATACAAATTAAAATAAAAAAGGCCAAGACATCTCAGTGACAATTATAGCAGCTATTAGGGCTATTAAGCAAAAGAACAAATAAATGTTAGAAAATCTTGATGATTTGTTCAGCTGTAGATGGAAAAAGAGATGATAGTGGTTACTGTGAATGTATTTCTCCTAAGTCATATTACACTGGTCGGTAAAATGTGGTAAATGTTTTCTTTAACATGTTATGCATATGAAAGTATAGACGGAATGCTGCCGACAAGATGCTGCCAGGACATCGTAAAGAGAGCGTACGTAATGTAAAATACAAGTGTATGCTTACTGCATGGGCAGGTACTGCTTCTACAACTTTGAAAATTGGACTGGTCCAGAGACTCCGCACCGGAATTGAGGAGTCAAGTGAAGGAGCTAACGGAATAAACGTGAGGCTTCACACTAACTACATACTTAGTAAATACTTGAACTACTTTATTTCAGTAATAGATCTTACTCTATCTTTAAGAACTTAGCTCCATACCATTTTATGCTGCTCATAATATGGTTAGCTTGTAGCATCAGGATGCTAGCTGTTAGCTACAGCAGCATGCACATAAACATGTCTGTAACAGGGCTCTCAAGTGTCACGCATTGAGCATGACTGTCCCTCATTTCGGTCTTAATTCACGTATTTCTCACGCTGAAAAAAAAACTCTAGGCTATTTAATGTGCCACAGTGTGCAAACATGACCTGTCGTGCTGCCCTCACCACGGAGGAATCAATCAAGCACGTCTCCCCGTGAGTTGCCACTCATCAGCCAATCCAAAAATGAGCTGTTCTTTAAATACGGGTGTATTTAAAGAACAGCTCATTTTTGGAAGCACTATAGTTTAAAAGCGGACAAACTGGAGTGGACTTTTTTTTCTTTCTTTTTTTAATGGTGTGATTTTGATGCTTGGAATTTAAACATTTGTTTCTCCCTCCTGTCAACGGCTCTCCCGGGGGATAGATGTCACTCTTGTCTGTTTTTAAAACTTGAGAGCCCTGCTGTAAGTTCATAACTGTCTTTGTAAAATGGGGGTTTTAGGCCATTTCACATGTAAAATACAGTGAGTGGGTCTGTTTAAATGTGGAGGAAGTAAGTAAAAAACAATGTTCAAAACATTATTGTTTTGCATACATTAATATACAA